>NC_138663.1:164091272-164314317 GCF_964273445.1 Streptopelia decaocto
ATGACTCTTGACAGGTCCCCCAAAGGGGATCCTCTGTTTTTGTCAGGACACTGTTCCTCCTCTGTGATTGAACAGCCAGAGGAGGAGAATGAGCTTTTGCTGTGCTGCTGAAGATTATGTATTCAGTCTCGACTATTTTCACAGGATAATAATCAATGGAAGTCTTGGATGTGGTGACCTGTGTAATAATGGAAGGACTGGGGCTTGTTCAGCCACTACAAGAGACCACTATGGGGGAACCTAACAGCAGTCCTCAGTGCCTATGAGGACGTCATAAAAGGGACAGACTCAGGCCCTTCACAGTGGTACATTATGTGGAAAAGAGAGACAAGTAGCATAAGTTATAACAAGACAGACTGGATATAAAGAAAAAATATTTCCCATATGGACAATCAGTCAGTGGAACAGTTTGCCCAGAAAGCCTTTTCCACCTCCCTCCTTGGGCACAGCCTGAGCAACCTCATCTGACCTCACACCTGGCCCTGCTTTGAGCAGGAGGTTGGACTAGAATCTCCTAAAGCCCCCTCCAACCTGGATTTTCATATAGTCCTATAATTTCATGACACAAGGCTCTGGCTCTTAGAAGGCATGCTGGACAGCTGATAGGAAAATGCTTGCACAATTTTTTCTTTAACCAAGTAGCTTTTCATTGCCATGCATGTTAAAGTGAAATTAAAGTGATGATCATGTTTGTTATAACTAAATCATGCTGAAGACAAGGCAGGAAAAACACATGGTAGCTTACACCATGAGCCACAATTGCATTATCTTCCTGGTAGTGATCACAGGTTATAGTGTATGATCCCAATTTTGCCTTTATCATAGATGACTCTCCTACTGATTGTCCAGTCTGACAAATATAGAGTGGACTTTAGTTTGGAGAAGAGGAGACTGAGGGGTGACCTTATTAATGTTTATAAATATATAAAGGGTGAGTGCCACGAGGATGGAGCCAGGCTCTTCTCGGTGGCAAACAATGATAGGACAAGGGGTAATGGGATCAAGCTGGAACACAAGAGGTTCCACTTAAATTTGAGAAGAAACTTCATCTCGGTGAGGGTGACAGAACACTGGAACAGGCTGCCCAGGGAGGTTGTGGAGTCTCCTTCTCTGGAGACATTCAAAACCCGCCTGGACATGTTCCTGTGCGACCTCACCTAGGTGTTCCTGCTCCAGCAGGGGGATTGGACTAGATGATCTTTTGAGGTCCCTTCCAATCCCAAACATACTGTAATACTGTGATACTGTGACTGGTCCAGACACAAAGAAAGTGGTAATCAAAATAAGTAGTGCTGCTTGATTTACCATATGACTTGACTTTTAACAAAAGCTCAGAACTCTAAGACTATGCAGGCTAAATTATTAGATAATTGCATGAAGACTAGATTGTTATGATCATTGTTAAGGTTCCTATGAAAATCAGGTCAGGCTGTTTGTGGTGGGATGATGTTGGTCTTTTTTACTCTTATTCAACATCCTCTAACAAGAAGAGACATTCAAACTAATGTGATTTAGTCAGCCTTCAATAGTACAAGAGGTTTTTTTTTTGAAGAGGAAAAAAATTACAAAATGACTGGCCCTCAGGCCATGTGCTTTCAAAGCTGTAAAGACTGGGAGTCTGCAAAGGAATTGATATTCTCCCATTAAATTCAATAAGAATTTTTTTTCTGTTTTTTTTTTCTTTTTTTTTAATTTTTTCTTTATTTTTTTTTCTTTTTTTTTTTTTTTTTTTTTTTTACTTTGACTTCAATAACAGCAACATCCTGCACAGAGGTGGATGAAAGATGAGTCACAATTTCTAATCTGAATCTCTAGATCTAGATATTGCCTAAATCCTTTAGGATAGAAGAGATTTTTTTTCCTGATTTCCTTTACCAAAATACAGGTCTTAAAGATAGTTACTGAACCCTTTTATTCTCAACAGAGGGTCTTCACAGATGTGTTGTCTGATAAGTACAACGCAAGATGAAGGGAAACACTGCACAGAAGGGAGTGTGCCAAGAAGTCAGCATTCACAGCAGCTAGGAATAAAAACAGACTGTGAGAAATTGTCTACTGAGTGAGAAATTATGCAGGAGCTGGGGATGTTCACATGCAGCTTCCTGTTTAACTAACACCTAGGGAACATCTGTGACCAAAAGCACAATAGCTAGGATATGTGTACGGGTAGAAAGCATCTACCATTTCAATTGGCATACAGGGTGCTACACAGGAGATCTGTTAGGTGTTGCTCAATGCTGCAAAAGTTTCTGGGGCAGTAGTATTAGCCACAGGGTATGGCCTCCTGCACTCATTTTGCCACCACCCCTGTCATGTCAAAGGCCTTAGTTCAAGAGGAAATCTTAGGGAAGGAAACAGCTGTCCAGACACAGACTGTAGATACTGCCTGGCAATCCTGAAGCCAGGGTTTGGGGTCTTGACTGTCTCCCCTTCAGAAAGTGCACCCTGATTGAGACAAACACCAGCTGACTGAGCTAAGGAATGAGGCAGGAAGATTGCATAGTAGCAAATGAAGTGTAAATCAATAAGATTTTTGTGGAGAGTCAACTGTGATGTTGTTCTTTATACTGTCAGTCAACAAGAGAGGCCAGATCAGAAAAGGATGCATTTACATGTCAACATTTGGCTGTGTAGCAGGTCCCATTTACAGACTTCTGTGACTGTGGGAACCTCTTTGAGGAAGGATTGCCAAGGAGAGTGGTGTAGTGGGGCAAAGAGTGTCTTTCCCAACGGGCATGCTAACTTTGTGATGAGTTATTTAAACCAGGGTCCTCAGGAATTGGAGACCAATGTCTGCAGATAGTGAGGAAAGGAGAGGAAACACACTGGGGACGGAGCTAGAAAGGGAAATCTCAACCTCCCTTTGAAAAATTGGTATGACTAGAGGCCTGTATGAATTGTGGCAGCATGAAAAACAAAGAGAAGGAACTGAAAACCTGTGAGTAGTTACAAAGCTATGATGTCATCATAAAGGATCACAGAGATAGGGTAATTTGCATGAATGAATTACTGAATGGACACAGGCCCTTTAGGAAAAATGTGAAGGGGAAACAAGGTGGGAGGACTGTGCTTTGTACAAAGAACAGCTCACACGCATAGATCAGGATCAAAGAAGTCAACAAGAAGGAGGTCACAGTGAGCAACTGCTACAAACCACATGATCAAGAACATTAAGTGGGTGAGACCTTCTGTAAACAGCTCAACTTAGTCTTCCAATTGTGTGTCTTACATTTTTTGTGGGACTTTAACCATTCCAATAACAGCTGAAAGCATGGTGGGATACAAGCACTCCAGGAGATTCCTGGAGTGCTTTTATACAATTTTTTTAAGGTGGGTTATTTATGGCACTGCAAGGGAAGTTGTTCTCTTGTGTCTGCTGTTCACATAAAATGAGGAACCACTTAGAGATGCCATTGTCAGTGGCAGGCATGATGGCAGTGACTGTGAAACAATAGAGTTTAAAATAGGGAAGGAAGTGGGAAAAGCCAGTAAGAGAATAAAGAACCTTGACTTCAGGAGAGAGGACTTTGGCTTGCCCTGGGAACTGGTAGAGAGGATGCCATGGGAGGGTGCACTGAAGGACAGAGAAGCCCTTTACATTGAGAGTAGTTAAGCACTTGGACAAGTGACCCAGAAAAACAAAATCATTACAGTCTTCATCGTATTTGAAATTTGAATGGATAAAACCCTGAACAAACTGATTTGACTCTAAAATTTGCCTTGCTTTGAGCAGGAGGTTGAATTAGAGAGCTACAGTAGACCTTTACATCCTAAAATATTAAATTAGTCAGAGACTTTATTTCTGGAATATTCTTACATTCATGTGAAGCTTTAAATAATGAAACAAAGCAAACCAAAACAAAATAAGCAAACACCACCTCCTCACCCTCCAAGCAAACAAACACAAGTTCCTGTACCAGAATTTGTCATCTAGTTATGGGACAAAACCAGCTGTATAATAGATTTAGTGCATAAGGTTATGCATGTAGCATTTTCCAGAGAATAGAACAGAGTCTTTAAGGAGAATATGTGCGCAAATTTATACTTACACTTGTTATTTTGTCCTTAAGAAGATTCATTTGCATTCTAAACTAATGAATCAAATCAACAAGAGTTTCATCACAAATGATAAATTATTCTAGCCTGGATTTCTAAATGTTTATAAAAATGAAAATAAATGTCATCATCAATATATTTCCATTATTTCATTAATAGAATTATAAAATCTTATAGGGAAAAAAATTCACTGGTTTTACGATCTAATTTTAGACATATGTCCTGTGTTTGATGAATCACCTTTAAAAAGTTGCTATTTCTGTTAGTCAATAAATGAAGTCTGAGCAATTGGTGTAGGGAAGGTGTCCATCTTTTAGATGACTAAACTTAGATAAGATTAATCCCACACAAATGACTGAGGATAAAGATATTCTTTGCACTCATATTTTAGTTACAGAAAAGTGCATGTTACTCAATGTCTTGTTATGAAATTATTTTTAGCTCTTTGGTTCCACACCCTTCTGTGTCATGTAACATAAATGTATTTATCTGCCTTAAAAGATGAAAGTTTCCTTCTAGAAAGTGAACTTGTTGAGAAGTCCTATTTTGAAATGTGATTCTAGTCAGTGGTGCAAATAATAGTGAGTGTAATTAAATAAAGTCTTTGTAAATTTACTCAATTCCCATAGATTTTGCTGAGGTATTTGTCCCACCGTACTCAGATGTTGACATTAGATAGATACTGAAATATTAGCACGTTTCTCTTCGCTCGTCAACATTTTAGCTGAGCTTTTGGCATCTGAAATAAAGTAAAATGAGTTTCACTTCTGCTGTTCTGCATATGAGCTGCCTGCCTAAAACTATGGTCTTAAATGAGCATTCAACATGTTCTATTGTTGTGCTTATATCTATTACCAACACACTCTTATAATATTTATGTGTATAAATTAATAATATACTTCAATATATACTCTATGCAACAGATACACTAAAATGAACATTAATATTGAATGCTTCAGTAGTTATGAAGCATATCCAATGAATGTATTAACCTCAAAAATTAATTCATGGTGGAAATCTAACACAGAGTGGGATATAAACCAGCAGTATCTCTATGCTGGCAGAATATTCAATCAATTAAGGTATTTTAGAGGAAAAAACAATCTTTTTTCTACATTTTCTGTCAGAACTATCCCACCAGTTAAAGCCCAATACATTTTTTACATTAAAAAGTAGCAAGTTGAAGACACAAATTTTTTACCTATGGTACCTTTTAAAGGTTAGCTTTTAGGTAAAGTTTAGTTTCTATTTACATACCCTCTCTATAAATATAAGCAGAGAATGGAATGGAGAAAAATCCTGATGTATATCCCATTCTGGCTTTTGTATACAGTCAGCTGGCCTACAATAAGCACACTTGGGTGCAAATATGCCAAGGCAGTATTATGTCTGAAGATATAGATGTAGTTTTATTCAACTGTCATACAGGAATTATTTTTAAGTTAGCAAGCTTGTATTATTGAACACAGAGAAAATCTGTGCCACCAACTTAAGACAGACATGTCTGTTTTAAAGAGCTAAACGTTTACAGGGTTGACTTGGTTCTAATTTTCAGATAGAACTGAATTAATTAATTTGGACGTTAATTAATGAACTGAATTAGTTAATTTGGAAGACACCATTCACACAAATATGCCTGGCTATATTTAGTTAGTTTGGAGGTCCATTATTTCCAGGAATTTCTTAGTAGGACATCAAAAAGTTATGCAAAGTATCTATTCAAAATCTTTCCTGAAGACAAATGATGATACTTTTCTACTTAACTGTGCAAGGCTTACTGCTGTTCCAAGGGCTGCTTAAGCATATTAATATCCAAAACACAAGAACCTGCAATCTCATACTTTTCCAGACGACAAATTGTGTTTCAGCAGTTGTTTGCAAAGTATGCACCAAAGTATTAATAAAAAATTAATATCTACAGATTTTACATGTGTGAAAATTGTAAAGCATGGTGTACAATCAGCTACTAGTAGTTTCACGGCATTTATTTTGTTCATTCCATTATGTACTGTGATAAAGTAGAGTGCTTGGGGATTTTGAGCTGAACTATGGGACCACCTGCTGCTGCAGAATGTGTGGTGTGCAATCAGAAGGATACAGTAGGATACATGAGATCATTGTATGTAGTCTGTTATGATAAATATGGCGGTGCATGTCTACCATGAAAATGTTTGTCATTAGTTTAGAGAAAGACCAAAACTACAGCATCTTGTGCACTTAGATATAGAATGATTAGTGTTTTACAAATATTACCTTTAATTCTATTTCAGATTAAAAAGAGGTGACATTCTGAAAGATTTTTTTTTTTTTATTTTCAGAAAAAATCCCTCTTCCTTTCCTCCCAGTAAAGTAAGGGATAGTTGCCAATATTGGGATTTATTCTGACAGCCCTGTAAGCTTGAGTGGCAGCTTGTAGCTGCATGTGTCTGGCTATTTTATTTTCAAGGGTAATATAAAGATTTTGCTGATGGTCTTCTTGTGTTGCACATTTCTTCTGAGACTACAGTGCAAAAAGGTGGTAAATCAGCTAGAACTGTGCTTCAAGATTCACCTAAGTTGAGCCAGTAACAAATACAATGCACAAAAATGTGTATTAAAATTTATTGTTTTAACCACCTGATGCTTTGTGTTGATTAAAGTCTTCTATATTGTGTGTAAGAAAATTCAGCATTTCACTAAATTACTTTTCAAAGTAGCCAGCACATTGACTGGGAACCTGATTCAGGTTACATATTGTAGAATCTTAGGAACCTAGCTTGTCTTGCTCTACCTTTTATGGGTGGATTGACATCCATTATGTATAACAATAATTCCATGCTACATGTGTAAACAGTTTTAAGTTTTTCCTTCCTAGGCAAGTATATTAAATAATGTGCCATAACATTACTCTCATTCATGTTCTCTATATCTTTACCACCTAATTAATCTTTCACTCATTCTTTCAGAATTAAAATAATTTTGAGATTATTTATGAAGGGCTTCATCTATAAAAGGTCCATATATCTATGCTGAAGTATTCATAGGGAATACTTGAAAACAGAAGTGGGTAACTGAATTTATGTTGCTTAGAAGCTGTGTAACTGTAATAAGCATAAAAATGCTGTTTAAAAGCAAGAAGCACTCTCCAGAGAGTTTCTGAAAGACAGTGGCCATTGTAACTTCATACTGTGTACAACTTAATTGGTTTTTTATGCATGGGGTGTACCCAGTAGGTTGAAATCTTCTTTGTGGATGAATGCCCAGTTTCTGCACATGAACTCTATTTAGTCATAGAAATACTGAATTCTTCTACCTGTCAAGTTGACACATTTCTAAACATGCATAAAAAGAAAAAAAAATTGATGCCTAAGATATTTTGCAATAAGAACTTGAGACTTCTATGGAGTTTAACCTACCTTAACAGCTGTAATTTTTTTCAGGATCACAGTTTTGTACTTAGATATTTAAATTAGGTAAACTTATATATCTGCTAAGCTCTTACTGTAGGAACCTAAAATTTCAGGCATCCCATTGATGTTTTTTTTTTCTCTTTTCCAACACCCAGATGAGATGCTGCTCAGTTGCTCCTTGTCCAGCACAATCAGTTTTTTGTTTGCTTTTTTTTCTTCTTTTTCTTTTACTAATCCTGGATTTAGCTATTTTTACTTATACCCAGAAACAAGGTAGAAATATATAAGCACAGATAAAAAGCCGAAGACTGGATAAACTAAATGGGACTTTTAATATCCCTGCTGTTATAATCCTGTTCTGTCTCAGCAATCTAGGGGAATGAAAGACATGGAAGTGTTACCAGATTTAAATTGTTATGAGATTTATGCCAGAGTGGTAATAGTTAAGCCTTAGCAAACACCCTTATTTGATAATTATTTCAGCTTGTAATATACTAAAGATTTAATAAAATTTTCAGAATAAAATCTCAGTATGTGTAGGATGTTGCAACTTCTGCTTCCAGCTCACACTATGATTTTTTTAAGAAAAGCTGGTAGTTTCAATAACCTAATATATTATTCACAAGGCACTAGGAAAAGAAATCTATAAATTCTCCGTAATTGCTCAGACCTTGGAATCTTCTGCTATTTTTATAAAATACTATACTATGGCCAGGGCATCTTTGCATGAAATAGTGTTATGAATCATCCTGTTTTCCTTGTACAACCTTAAAATCAAATTATTGCAGAAGAACTTTTTGAGTGTGCACAACAGTCAAAGCTGCAGCTTCTGAGCTCACTTTTCCACAGGCCTTATGTAATAGTGCAGGCATACTCAGTGAGTCAAACCTATTCTCAGACTCCTAAAGAGAGACTGAGACTGATGTTAGGAACTTTTGGTCTCTCCTTGCTTTTAAATGTGTGAGCTCTGCCTTGAAAGCAACTAGAGACAATTTTCCTGCCTTCCAGCAAGCAGCACTATGACTTATTTGTAGGTTACTACCACTTTTTTTGCTTGGAATCTGCTTCTAATTTGGAATGTAAATTTATTCTTGGCATTATATACCTTCCTTTTCTCATGCCAGCACTGTTAATTTGCTTACATTGGTCTACTTTCTTCCCTGGTGCTAATTCTGCAACGGCAGTTATGTTTTGTCTCCACCTTTGTTTTTCCAGTTTTAACAAAACAAGTGATTTTGGGCCATGGCTGTTTTCTACAGTGGATGATGATGCAGAAAGCTCTGAAGTTGCTATTGACTGAAACTTCTCCAGAAACAGAAGATCACAGAATCACAGAGTGGCTGAGGCTGGAAGGGACCTCTGGAGGTCATCTACTCCAACCACCATGCTCAAACAGGACAGCCTGCCCAGGTAACTGTCCAAATGGATTTTGATTATCTCTAAGAAGGAAGAGTCCACAACCTCTCTGGGCAACCTGTGCCAGGGCTCAGACACCTTCGCAGTAGAAAAGTGTTCCCCAATGTTCAGACAGAACCTCCTGTGTTTCTGTTTGTGGCCTTTGCCTCTTCTTCTGTCACTGGAAACTACTAAAAAGATAGTACCACAAAGATATGTTATTGTATGAGGGTACTAAGGTGCTCAAAACTGTGCTCTGATCCACAAACACAGCAACAACCTAAGAAAATAAACCTGTTTTTGGAGTTAATGCAATGTCTTCAAGAGGACTCTTTTGCATAAATCAGAAAAACTAGTTGGGTTTAATGCTGTTATTTCTATACTACTGTCTGATATTTGGTCTTGACATTCTATTACTATTCTGTCATTTCTTTGGCTTTCTTTCCTCCATATCATCTTAATAGACCTCTCTAATTTATTAATGTTTCAAAATACAATAGTACATATCAGTCTGAAATTTCTTCCGAAATAGCGCACTATACTACACTATACTACATCCTCTTTCTTCATCGCCTATTGTTATAGTTTCAGTACCATCGCTATTTATCCTGTAGAGAAAACAGTCCTAATTTACACATGAAAAACTGATGCTACAGAAATGTGGGTGTTTTCTTAATATGTCTGGACATTGCCAGTTGCCACAGGTGGAACACAGAGTAAAACAGATTCTTAAGGATTTGTGGAACTGAGCCTTCACTACAAAAGGCCAAATGTTATTGAAAATCAAAGACCTGTTTGAAAATTCCAGTAGTTTCAAATGTAAAGCAACAGGTCAGAATCAGAAGAATCTTAAAATTAAGAGAAACACAAGTGTATACAGGTATCCATGTGATCATATACATACTCAGAAATCAGTTCGTCTTAGTGGGTGTCACCATTTACTGCAGGACTACAAAAAAACGTGGCAGATGCTGTCTGTTAACCCCCTCCCCACTAAGGAAGGGGAATGGGAAGAGAAGGGAGAGAGACTTACAAGTTGGAAAAGTTAAAAATGCTTTACTAATGCTTCTAATAAATAGAGAAAATAATACAAAATATATAAAACCAATCTTGAATTTCCCAGGGTAGCGCAGCATTGCTGGCAGCCGACCTGTGGCTGCTCCAGCTGCTGCAGAAATCCTGGGCTGGATTACGCAGTAAACTGGAACTGGATTCAGGGATGCAGGGTCTGGAACTTGGCCTAGGATCACAAGCAGAACTGTCAGGGTCCTCTTCAGATGCTGGCTATGGTCGAAGAGAGCAAGACTCTCATGATCTCCCACTTTTATAGGGTGTATGACTTGTATGTGATGGAATACTTAGTTGGTCAATATTAGTCACCTCTTCTGTCCACCCCTCCTTGAAAATATGCCCCTTTCACTTACAGGATGTGCAAAATTTATCAGTAACCTTAGCTGCCATAGCAATAGGTCTAAACCTGGGTATCTTCTGCATACCATTGCTACCATTATCAGCTCCAGAGACAACAGTGTCTGAAAAACATACAGTCCAATTCAGAAAAGTGCAGTTACTTAGAAGACCTTAGCTGAAAGGAAAATTTGCTGAAAGAGAACTGGACTTGTTTTAAACAAAACCAGGACAGTGGGCTCACTGACAAGGAACCATTTGCATAATTCTGTCGTATTAATATGAGGGCTACGTAGCACCATATACGTTACCGCAGAGAGAGTGTATTTTGCACCATGTGCATCAAACTCCTTATGTATTATAGGCCTTTTTTTAGGGTTTTAGCAAAATTTTCGATGTAAATCAAATGCTGCTGTCTGAAGTTAAGGGCATCAAAACTCCATATGAATGAACTTAGATTATGCAATTAAGACTTTTGAAATAGTGCTAATTCACTTATATACTTTTTACAGCCTTTCTTACTGTATCTTTTGAGAGAGGACATTGATTATTCCTTTTCAAGCTGTCTTACCATCTTTGTTATTTTATTTTATTTTACTTTATTTTATTTTATTTATTTTATTTTATATTTTTGTTGTAGTTGTTTTATTTTATTTATTTCTTGTTGTTGTTTTATTTTATTTTTACTTTAAATACAGGACAGAATATGAACTTTATTAAATAATCAGATTTCTGTAGAAATATGAACAGATAAATACAGCTTTATGTTGACATTAACAATAAGCACCTCCTCTTAATTATGTTGGCTTAATGGGATTTTTGGGGTTTTATTTAGATTTTGTGAAATCTAGGGAGTTTCAAGAGTGTCCAAGTAACACAAGAGCACAAGTTCTTGTGTATCCCTTACAATGTTTCTGCATCATATTTGGGAAAAAAAGTATCATAAAAATGATATTTAGAAGATCCTTCTAAAAGACATTTTTAGCTGAGGTCTGGCATAACACTTCAGAATCCAAGCAGCTCCATAGCAATTATTGATATCTGACCTCTGTTCATTGAAGTCCCAATTTCCCTCTAATTTGGATGTATATTTTAGCTTCCTGACTTGCACTTGTTCAAGTGTGCTCTTTTTCACACTTTGCAGACTATGTCAGCATATCAAAATACCAAAGAACTAGCATGATAAAGAGAAGCTGGTGGAAAACAAGTGAAAGAAATATTGAGGTGGAGAGAGAACCATGAGAGATGAACAGCAAAGGGTTAGGCAATTGCGGAATATTAATAATGGTATGATACAGTGGCTTCACGATTTAATCAATTTCTCTAGACCAACAACCCTGTAAACACAACCTTGCCATCACCAATTTTCAGCCACAGGCTTAGTATTACGTTTGCAAGGCTTCAGGCCTGAAACTTGTCAGGATATGTCTGAGATTTTCTGGACCTGTCTGGAGATTTGTCTTTATTTAATTTATCTGAAACAACACTTTTTCTAATTAGCAGGTGGTTGTCGGGGGTTAAGACCCCGGCATGGGTTCGGGCCTACGGCGACGGAGGAAGAAATGTAACCAATACAATGTGAATTATAAACATGCTTCGTTTACTGACACGAGCCACTGGCTTTTATAACAATTCTATTAATTATGCCTACTTGTCAAACACCGATTTGATAGCATACGTAATGAGCACATCCCAACATACATAATGAATCCATCCCCTTAAGTCCATCCCCTTCTGTGGCCCCCCCTGGTATGTGAGTTCCCTCGTTATCTCGGAGCTGCCTCCTGGTACTTGTTTATCCAGGCCTTTCTCAGGAGCTGCCTCCTGAGACTGTGAGACTTGTTTATGCAGGCCTTTCTCAGGCAATACCTTCTCACCCACCCTTGCTCAGCTCATGCTAACTGAGGCCTACTCATGCTGACTAGAAGAGATCCTCTCCATAGAGAGGGTCTCATGCCCTTTCTCTCTTGGCCATTCTCCAACAGGTGGTCATGCCTATTTTGTTATAAATGTAATTTTTATATAGATATTGGTAGCAACTAGTTATTCTGTGTAAAGCAGGGTATTTATTGCTCTAACATATATTGATGTAGCACAGAGAAATAAATGCTTGGCATGAAACAAGGGCCTTGAAAGAGGGTACAGCATGCAGTATAAATGAGGACAGGCATGGGATAATAAGATGGGAGGTACGGGTTGTTAATGGAGATTGCAAGGCTATGAATAACTCGCCAGTCATCAGTGAAAGAAATAGGAGCTGGACACAAAAAAAATAATAGAAATAACAAGAGAACAAAGAACAAGCATTCAGCCTATATAAAATGTATCTAGTATACTAAATTTGGATGCAACGTAGAGATACAGACGGGCAAAAAAAGGTCAAGGTGCAAAAGTGTGTTAAACAAATAGTACAAATTGAATCCTAGAGGGAGGAGGACAGCAAAGAACATTTATGTCCTGCTGTGATTTTCCCCTTCCTGTGTGATGATGATTGGTACCATAAACTCTTGGTGCTTAGAGAGGGTACCATAAGGGTGACCATAACACCAGAGGAAAAGTAGCAGTAACTAGGAAGGGTGTGTGTAGTATCTTTAAACATATCATTGTTATTGAGACTTTTTCTTTCATTTTCTTTCTTTCTTTTTTTTTTTTTTTTCCTCATTTCTGTATTAACTGCATTTAGAATAATAAAAAATACACTAGAATTGTTGGCTTTCCTTCTTGGTGTTTTCTTTTTGCCTGCAACAAGATTCTAAGTGTGACATTTCCTACACATACACACATAGTGTTGTTTGAGATGTTCTGTAGTGTTCAACTTGGCTTCCAGCTGAAGCTCTGTAGAAGCAAGAGACAATCCTGTTGTCCATCAAATTTATCAGCTCTGCTTGAATGCTCCTTATCTCTTGGCACAGCCAAAATGGCACTAAATACTTACGTACGCAGACTGAATCAAGCCTTCTGTCTTTAAACTGTATATTGGGAAGCAAATACATTTAGTCTGGGAAAATGCTATCAACTTTTCCATGAAATTTCAGTAGTTTTAATCTTCTTGACATTCCTGAAATAAGAAGGTTTCTTTTTAATCTTCTTTACAGAGGAGCAACATAATTGAGATAACAATGGTAGCATTGTGCAGATATTTTCTATTGTCTAAAAAATAACCATAACAAAAAAAAAAAAAAAAAATTTAGAAATCCTAGAAAGCCAACAGACAACAACAGACACCCCAGAGGATGTGAGAGGAATTGGTCTCAGCGGAGCTAGCACAGATGACAGGATAGGCTTAACCCAGATGTTTGCTTAAATTACTCTTTCAACTCAGTATAGCAAATTTTAATTAAAATTGTGAATTAGGAATTTGAAAGACTAGTGTTTGCACACACACATGTATAAACAAAGACATATATTCAAATCCTCAAAATGTAGATAAAGTAGGACATGGCTGACTGAATCAGAATGTACTTAGGAATTTTCTACCTAAAAAAATCTTTAAATCATCACGTCAGTGTTTAAAAAACAAGCAAGCAAACAAACAACAAAACCCCAAAGATGCTTAAAATACTATCTGTAGGAAAAAAATTAAAAACAGGAGTGAAGTGAAGTGAAATAGGTGTGCAAATAAGATTAGATAAGTTCTAAGGTATATGAATGTATTGTCTCCATTTTTGGTAAAGATATTTGTGTAGATCCCATAGGTAAAGGTCGGATAATTAAAAAAAAAGCTTAATGCAATGAGTTGGAGGCATCAAGTAATCTCCATACCGAATTCTGATAGAACACAAACATGATATTCAAGGTCTGGTAATTAACATTTTTAATAAATGTATAAAGTCAAGTTTATCACCCAAGAACAGCAAATATTGAGTATATCTGGAAGAAAAGAAAAAAAAAATCTGGCTAAACTTACATCTCTGAACTAAATGTTACACAAGGCTTAAATATTTTTTTTAATAAAAATATTATTACATTTTTGAAGGTAAATGAACATGGGCTAAAATACTCTTTGAAATAAACGAAAGATTTAGTGAGATTGTCTGACAACATTCTTCATGAGATAGCAACTTTATAGGATACTAAAATTCATTTGATGTCACTTATCTGAGCATTCTTAATGCGTATGTTCCTAAATAAGAAACTACTAGTAATACTGAAGATGACTGACATTTATTAATTTCAATTATGGAGGAGTTGCAAAGTGAATAAGGAGTGTGTTTAAAGGCAAACACTACCAGAAAAAAAGCTGAATGGAAGATTATGGTGCAAAGAAATTATTTATGTTGAGAATCTCTTGGTTTTGAAAATAGTCTTGAGATATATCTTTTATTTTCTATTATGAACATTCATTTGCTAATTATTGAAGTTTGAGAAGAATCATAAATACGGAGACTAATCAGGTTATTAAGTGGATGGATTTAGATGAATCTGAGGACCTGAATAACTGGAGAATGAACTTTATTCATAAAATAGGAAATCATGAACAATGAAACAATAAGAGAGGCTGTCGTAAATCCTATGAATTTTTTTTTGCATGGAGTTTTCACATTTCACTTTTTAACCTGAGAATTGTTGAAAAGTTTAGAGTTGTCCTTTTATTACTAGGGCTCAAGTGATTCAACAAAGATCACCATTCAGTATCCAGCTCATATTTGCAGTGAATGGGAAATCTAGAAGACAGAAAGAGAATTAATCTCATCTGATTTAAAAAAAAAAAAAAAAAAAAAAAATTAGATTAGATTAGAAGCCGTGTACTGAGGATGAGTGAATCTTAAAGAAGAATCCCTCTGTTGAAGTCCTCTGAAACATTTAATATTTTTGGTGCTCCCAGACTACATATAGTACTAGGGCTTAATGGATGATTCTTCTCATAAGACACAGATGTGATGAACATTGTTTGTTTTTAGTAGGCTCAAACCTTCCTTTTGGCCTCTAGCTGGGATCCTAAACATCAGGCCAAAAAACAGCTGGATAGGAATGCTTGAAGATGATGCAACACTCCACTGTAAAAGTTGAAGTTTTGGAGGCATTTCAAGGCTATGAAGGAAGAAGCTGTTTCACAGGGGTTAGGACACAGAGAAGAAATTGTGTATTTAGGCCCCTTCTTCTCAACCTGCTTCTGTTTTATCCCATAATTATTTAATCAAAAACACAGGAACAACTCTGGGAGGCAGAGGAAACTCTCAGATATCTGGTATAATTTGAATATAAGTAATTAGTATTCTGCATCTGTTGTACCCACTAGACAGCTACTTCAGCAAATACACATCTGTTTGGGGAGCCTTACTGAAACTTTCAGACTGAATGTGTTCTCACAGGCCATTGTCCTCTAGATTAAAAACTTTGTCTTGTTTCCTGATTTTACACCCTGATACGGAAAGACAGCACATAAAATCATAGAATCATAGAAACATTTGGTTTGGAAGAGACCCTCAAGATCATAGAGTCCAACCATAACTTAACTCTGGCACTAAACTATGTCCCTAAGAACCTCATTTATACATCTTTTAAACACCTCCAGGGTTGCTGACTCCACCACTTCCCTGGGCAGACTGTTCCAATGCTTGATAACCTTTTTGAATAAATTTTTTCCTAACATCCAATCTAAACCTCCCCTGGTGCAACTTGAGGCCATTTCTTCTCATCCCATCACTTGTTACCTGGGAGAAGAGACCAACACACTCCATGCTACAACCTCCTTTCAGGTAGTCATAGAAAACAATAAAGTCTCCCCTCATCCTCCTTTTCTTCAGGCTAAACAGCCCCAGTTCCTCCAGCTGCTCCCCATAGACTTGTTCTCTAGACCCTTCACCAGCTTCATTGCCCTTCTCTGAACTCTCTCTAGCACCTCAATGTGTTTCTTGTAGTGAGAGACCCAAAACTGAACACAGGTGGGGCCTCACCAGCACTAAATGCAGAGGGATGATCACTTCCCTTGTCCTGCTGGTCACACTATTCTTGATGCATGCCAGAATGCTGTTGGCCTTTTTTGGCCATCTGGGCACACTGCTGGCTGATGTTCACCTGTTTGTTGACCAACAGCCCCAGATCCTTTTCTGCCCATCAGTTTTCCAGACAGTCTTCCCCAGGCTTTGGGCATTGTATGGGGTTGTTGTGACCCAAGTGCAGGACCCAGAACTTGGCCTTGTTGAGCATCATATAATGGCCTCAGCACAATGATCCAGCTGGTCCAGATTCCTCTGTAGAACTTTCCTACCCTGTCTACTTAAACCTTCATTCTGCTAAGCTAAATAAGTCAAGCTATCCTAGTGTATTCTTATATGAGGAACTGACCGTCCCCAGGTCAATTTAGTAGCCCTTCTCTGTGGTAGATCTGCTATGAATTCATTGCTTGTGGACTGAAGTGACCAAAATTCTACTTTTTTTTTTTAATCTCTTTTAACTCTTATCTTACTCTAATTCTTTTTCTGTTTAGTTTATAAAGCCAGGAACATTGAGTGTGTATTTATGCAACACTTACTGCAAGCTACTCACGTAGTTCTAATCAATCAATACTGTCATAAAATAAAAAAAAAAAAATCTGACACCATTTATGTAGTACTGGTCATGTCATTGCACTTCCTCAGTTCTCTTACTCCTTTCTGTTCCAATTCTCTGAGTAATTGTCAGATAGAAAATATTGTTTCCTTTACTATTCATTTTATTTATTTTAATTTATGTAAGAGGACCTAATTTATCTCTTCTTTTTTGTATCTTTTTCATTCAAGACAGTTTTTTCTATTTTTGTGAAGATGTCTGCATTGTTTCCATTTCAAGTGCATAACTTTGTTACTATTATTTCTGCATTAATAAGGTCCTTTTGTTACAATTATATCTGCCCATTGAGTCAAACCTATGATGGACAGAAAAAGTGTTTTCTTTCATACAATGCTCTTCTGCTAATAGAGCAAAGACAACATTCAGATGTTCATCCCACCCAGTCCTTTTTATCTCTATTATTGTTTCATTTAGAAAAGTAAGATTTGTTTGCCTTTTTTTTAACAGAATAAAGAAGGCTTTTTATACAGTTTGACTGTTCTATTTATGCTATCCCACTGCAGACTTCTTTAGCTCTTCTACACAATTTCATGTAAATAATACTTAAATTATGCTAATTACTTCTAGACCATCAACATGCCAATTGCACAGTAGCTCATAATCAGAAAAAGTTTTCATGATTGATACAAAGGCTACTAAATTATGCATATTACAAAATACCTAGCTAGGCAAATAACAAAAAACTCTATACTATGGCAAAAAATGCACTAAAACCTAGCTATATATGTGGCCATTGTGGTAAAGCCATGTTTATAATAGAAAAAAAAGGAAAAGGAAAAGGAAAAGGAAAAGGAAAAGGAAAAGGAAAAGGAAAAGGAAAAGGAAAAGGAAAAGGAAAAGGAAAAGGAAAAGGAAAAGGAAAAGGAAAAGGAAAAGGAAAAGGAAAAGGAAAAGGAAAAGGGAGAGGAGAGGGAAAAGGAAAAGGAAAAGGAAAAGGAAAAGGAACAAAAAAATGTTAGGTTGATAAAGTAAGCACTGAAGACAACAAAAATTTTAACTTCTCGTCAATCTTTTTTTTCTTTTTGTCTACTTAAGAAGTTGTTTTTAATTTATTAAATACTTTTCCCACAGTTTTACAGAGTAGGTACAAAGAAGGAAGAAATTGAAAACTGTTAGAATAAAACAAGTTATCTTGATTAATCTATGTAATGTGTGGGAAATACATGATAGCTAAGAAAATAAAGGGATTTATCTACCTTTTTGTGTGCAGGTAAAATCTATACTAGTAAGAAACTCCTTGATAGTCAAGAGAAAATAAACACCTCCAGAAGATGATTCATCTCATCTGGAACAGTGTTGATGAATAGTACTTAGGAGGTCACTATCTCTCTACTGATTGTAAATGAAGATCCAACAATTTGCTTTAACTTCAGTTAGTTTAGTTTAGATTGGATGGATCTCATCCTAAAAGCGGCTACAATATGAACTGGGTAATATTTCAGATTAAATTAATGCTATGTGACTGATACATTCATATTAGAGTAAATCCCTTGAATTCACACTCACTTAAGGCTATTCGGATGAGGTCAGAATGCTGCAGACATTTCTTCAGAATCTTTTTTTGCTCTAGGAGGAGGATGTTGTGATGAGGGCTGATGATATACAGAAGACAAGTTGACAAAGTTTTTAGGAAGAAGGGATTTCAGGGGTAACTCCCTTAGGGTCTGGGATCAGTTTTGTTTTCAGTGTAACAGTGGACTGTTACAATATTCTGCAAATTATTACTTACAGCATAGTCCTAGAAAATTTGGCCCTCTTCATTCTTTAAGTTCTACAGATTGTGTCCTGTGGACCTTGGCTGTCTGAAGTTGCTGTCATGCTGCTTCTTTTACCACAAATATAGGCCACACCTGGGTCAAACTGAAGACAAAATAAAGCTTATAGGAAAGGGCAAGATGGTTACTATCAGAATAAAACTTTGCTACCAGGTTGTGCACCTTTGGAAACCTTTAATGTCCAGTTTTCCACTGCAATTAGTTCTCATCTTATGTGGTACATCCATCAAGTTTTTATGTTGCTTTGTCTCTGAGATTACACCAATAAAGAGGTATGTGCTAACCAAGACAGAATATTTATCATGTATGATACCTTCAAATCTAAATCTGAAAATTGACTAGCTGAGCTCCTCAAAAATCTCAGCATACTTCCCATCCTGACAATGCAAATTGAAAACATTTGTAAATATATCAATTTTAGATTTGTATCACTACCAAAGAAATGTAAAGAAAAGTGAGAAATTTGCAGTTGCATAGGGAGATACATGTGATACATGCAATATTTAATCACCTCATGTAATCTATACATCTCATTACTTCAATTTTTCACTATACTTTTAATTTATTTAAATTCCCACAGCTTGTTCAAACATTCTGAAAATGCCAGCTAGCAAAATATCTGCTAATAGATACTTATCCATGTAACACACAGTGAACTTAGGTATCTATATATATATATATATACTTTTTTTTTTTTAAACCTAAGCCATGTTAATGTGCCAGCAAATTCCTGTTCCAGAAAAGGCTAGCCCTTTTCTGTCTCCCAAATGTCTAATTATCAATTGAAAGGATGGAGATTTGCACTGTTTTTGTCTAGGATAGACTTAATTTTCTTTGCAGTGTCTTGTATGGTGCTATGTCTTGGATTTGTGACCAAAACCAATGTTGATAACATGGGGATGTTTTAGCTGTTGCTGAGCACTGCTTACACAGAGTCAAGGCCTTTTCTGCTTCTCACACCACCTCACCAGTAAGTGGGGTGCACAAGAGGCTGGGAAAGGACACAGCTGGGACAGCTGACTGCAATTCACCAAAGGGATTTTCCATACCACACGATGTCATGCTGAGTAAGAAAAGCTAGGGATGAAGGAGGAAGGAAAGATGTTTCGGATTATGGTGTTTGTCTTCCCAAGTAACCATTACGCATGACGGTGTCCTGCTTTCCTGGAGATGGCTGAACACCTGCCTGCCAATGGGAAGTAGTGAATGAATTCCTTGTTTTGCATTGCTTGTGCACACGGCTTTTGTTTTTGCTATTAAACTGTCTTTATCTCAAACCACAAGTTTTCTCACTTTTACTCTTCTGATTGTCTCCTGCATCACACTGCAAGGGGAGTGTACAAGTGGCTCTGTGGGGCTTAGATGCCTGTTGGGGTCAAATCACAAGGTTTTGGTTAAATTAAACAACTATAACAGAATAGTAACCTGGATGCATTACCTTCCATAGAGCAATATTTGCTCTGGAAAGTGACAAATACTTGTGGTCTGGATTTCGGGATATATGGAGAAACCCCTTCTGCTTGAAGAGTAGAGGATTACAAAAGCATAGAAGTGATTTTTCTGTGGATAGAAGAGGATGGCAGACAGGATAAGGAACTCTTTTTACAGAATATCAAAACAAGACATTAAACCGGAACTGAGTGATGAATATCAACTAAAACATTTAACCAAACTAATATAATAATAAAAAACTTCTTGAGAAGAAGGCTGGGGGTATTTGTTGGACAGCTGTTTATGCTAATAAACTGGCTTGGAAGAAAAAACAAAGACATTTCATCTTTGATGGCTTCTCTGACTGAGAAAAGTGAAACCAGCCAAAGCTGACAGCGCTATAAGAATTTTAAATGACCTCTGCAAGATTAATTGCAGGGTTTGTGCTTCATTTAGAAAAGAGTTGGGAGGGAAATACTGACTTCTTCAGTAATCACTTAATCTATGTGTAAGTGTATTTAAAAAGTAATGGTTGAAAAAGCCCTTTGCAGCTGAGATGGACTGAAATGTTTCTTTTACCATTAAGCGTAAGTACCCTAAATTCAGAAAAGAAGACATCACATTGACAGTTTAGCCTCTGAAGGAAGAGGTAGTTCCTAACACTGATTTAAAAGTGAACGGTCTTGATAGAGGAGCCATTCCTTATGTTAAACAGGATATTGCTCATTCTGTGCAGGTCTGGATCTATTCCTCTGAAATAGAAGGACTGAATGCAAAATATTTTTTTTCCTTGTCACCACTTTCCTCGCCCTCTTATGTGTTCCCACTGGAATCTCTTGAAGTAGCCTCTTGATAGTTCTTTTAAGTGAATCTTGATCTTGGGATCACTGAGTATCATTTAATGTGGTTAGAGCATCTCTTCATACACAGATACATTTTCGCGTTGCAGATGTGATTTTTTTTTTTTAATATATTGTTTTCTCTTATTTCTTCTCCAAACATATTTAGTGTGAGGTTTTATTTTTTTTTTTTTTTCCTTACAAAGATTAAGGACTGATCTGAAACTCTGAAAACAAACCACTAATTCAGGAGAATGGGGGAGATTACAAGATTCCTTCAGAAAAAATAAATAATTAAATAAAAGAACAATTAAATCTTAAGACTAGATTGTTATTACAAATATTCCTGATACATCACTGACTTATTCAAGCCTAGCTTTGTAATACCTGTAATGTCATCAAAGGTCATTCTTTGTGAAGTGGAGCTTTCTGCTTGATTCGGGGCCCTCAAGATGGCAGAGGGAGAAGTTCATGTAAAATCCTATGTTTTAAGTTTTGTCCTCTTTATTTGGGTGGGTCAGCATGCTAAATGAGAGCTGTAATCACACAAGACCATATTGATATTCAAACATGGAAAAAAGTTCAATTACTTTGTTCCCCTTTTTGTGTTCACGTTGCTGCAACTTTGTGCTTCCCTCAAACTACCAGTACCAAATACTTTGTCTGGTGAGCTGAAAAATAGTTCTTTTATTCCCTGGGCATTTCTGAGATCAGGTGATAGGGGAGACAAAGAAAAATATTGGAATCTACCCATGAAAGTTAAACACTACCAAATAATATAAGCAAATATGTCTGTTCATATGCATGCAATTAAATGTTTGCTGGATCAGGGAAGTCATAAATATTCACATGATTATCAGATGCTTTAAACTTGTAAATATTTAACTTACTATCTTGTTCTAGTTTCATGTTTTTATTTTCCCTAAGTTGTTTGCTATTCATTACTTGTTTTATGTTATAAAACAGAAATTTCAGTGATCTATCATGCAGTTCAAATAGTACTGTATAGAGTCCAAGTAATCAATTTATGGACAGTTTATGAGCAGCCTACAGAAAAATTGTTCTTCTCATAAAGTTTGAATGCCAATGAATGAAAGACATCACGAGCTTTAGGACTAGCTTGTGCATAATGGTACTAAATAATTTAAGTGCAGGATTCACTAGTACTACTTGACAGGTTTTAATTGCAAGGAATCTGGCTTTCTGTTCTTTGTGCCAGAAGATAATCTATTTCATGTATTTCAGATCACAAGGTTAATTAATTGTTGCCTTTTGTGTTTGGAGGATTGTTTCTATTTTTTTTTTTCCCTAGATCATCCTGTATGTAAGAATAAGGCCTTTTCCCCAGTAGGACATACCCAAGTGTCCTACAAGGACAAGTTCTGTTTTGGTCTAAATAGGCAATATGACCTCAATAAATGATGTGTGATGATATGTACTGCAGAAAACAGTGCCAATGGGGATAAATTTGTATCTGTATATAGGTCGAGTAATAAAAGCAACTCACAGTACAAATAATATCTAAGTTATGTATATGCTTCTGAAGGAAGACTTTAGGTTTGCTTGTACATTATGAAAAATGTACATGTGCACAACAGGAAAAGCCACATCTGAGAGGTGCCCTTCCTCATCAGTCTGTACAATGTTAGCTTTGCCTTGAAGAGCAATAATATTTCTCTCCAGAGAGGGGAATCTCTATATATGTCTAGGAACAGCAGCTGAGCAACAGTCAATGTTTCTGTCGCTGTAGCATGAAAAGCTGGAGGTTGAGTACAGCTTGCTATACAGTCACTGGACATGTTTTCGTTGCACACAGTTTTAGTGTGGGCCATGTGTACAAATGTCCAATTACTCCTTGTCTAGACTGTGCATGCTCCTCAGTAGTCTGCTAAGAGCCCCTGAGATCTCACTGTGGAAGCTCTTGCTTATTCATTTATTGCAGGAAATATCTTATATCCTATTACTTCTGCACAGTGAATCCAGGTCTCTCATACACTGACCCTAAGACAATTTTGCATCTCTGAGTGTTAACAGGCCTGAAAGTAGTGAAGGCAATGTGTCTGCAGATAATTTGAAGAAAGAGGAGTCATTGCTGGAAATTCATTCCACCTTCTGAACAGTCTACAATCCTTGATACAGTGTTGTTTAAATATACATTTTAAAGTTACATAGTGCTGATAAGTTCAAAAAATAGAGAAAAGTGTAAACAGAAGTGTCAACCAGCACTTCTGACTCTTGAAAAGATAGCTTGAATTAAAGTGAGAGACTCTGAAAAGTATAAAGACTGCCCGAGGAGGGAAATGTCAGAATGCACGTCACATGACAGTGCAGCTTGCTATTACTTGGAAGACCAATGCTTTTCTCTCAGGGAACATGCTAGAGAATGGAATGACTCTGACAGAGGTCAGCAGAAGATTAACACTTTCCCTTGGAAGTAAGCAGCAATATCAGTGAACCTCTAGCCCTGATCCTGAGTGTGTTATGGCCTTTAATACGAGATAAAAGAAAATATGAGCAACTGTTAACATTACAAGCATTTGAGAGTGCTTCCAATTGCAAAGGTCTGAAATGAGGGTGGAAAAAAATATATCACCCAAGACTCTGCAGTTCCCACTGCTGTCAGGTACTAGTAAGATAATGCATCAAAGAAGTAAGCAAATTATCAAACCAAATGCACTCTTCAAATACACATTTATTGCAAAAGACAACTTCTTTCTTTATCAATAAACAAATTAATTAAAAATTAGTTTACATCAATTAGGTAGGGTAACAACAACTCGGACAGAGTCATAAATTATTTTAAGTTAAAATGTATATGGCCCTTCTTGCACGTAAATACTAATGCAAGATATTGAGCCAAATCCTCAGCTACTTTAATTGACTTAGCTACCCTGAATTTGTTTGATCTACTATTATTTGCACAAGCCATGTGTCTGACTCACTGCACAGATACATATAATATGGGCTAAAAAGCAGATATTATTTTCTGCTGATTTAGCCATTGCTTTCTCATGGCTCAGATGATAGATTTGTGGATCATTTGGGAAAATAAATTCAAAACTTCTTTTTTTTTTTTTTTAATTAGCTCTTGTGCAAGCATCATAAAATCTTATTGCTATGATTTTCATAAAAAAGACCTGACATAAAGTTTTCAAATTTCCCATTGATCTCGATGGGTTTTGTAGCCCAAAGGGAAAAAAAAAAAACATGATCCTGCACTAAATGAAAGAAATTCAGGTTTAGATTTTATGCACTCAAAAATTGGTGTATTATCTTACTAGTTTATTTTGTAAAAGTTGCTAAGAATTTAAAGTCTCTTTAGTTTATTGTTTCTTATTTATTTTTTCTCTGAGAGAAACAACATTGCAAAATAAGCCTTTTATGGACTGTACCGGATAACAAAAGAGAACAATTATTTGGAATGCAATGCATTGTAATGGGGTTTTTACATGTGTACTATCTGTTGCTGAATACCTGCTAGAAGTACTAAGAGATATATTTAAAAAAAAAAAAAAAAAAAAGAAAAAGAAAAAAGAAAGAAGAAATTGTATTATTGTTTTGCATACCTTTCATTCTATAGCACAAAGTAATCCAATGGATGTGCTTTGTTCATTGTTTGTTCAGGCTATTATTCCAGTTTCAGCTAGAATTAATTCTAGTATAGTTGTTAGGGGTATCAGATCCAATCTTACAACATTTTACATAACATATAGTTTTATAATTGCTCACGTTTAATACTGATAACATTTTTGTTTCACAACTTAAATTGATGGTTCATTTTGAGTAAATAATTATTATATATCTTTTAGGTTATTAATTAACATATGCTGTCATAGTCATGTCCATCATTAAAAAACAGAGACAATGTAACTTTTGTACCTGGTCTAGTAAATGTAAGTGACAGTTTTCAAAATTATTTCATTTGCTAACCTTAGGAATTGTTTCACCTATAGGTATGACAATGAATTCTTGTTAACAATTACAGATAAGAACTGTTAACTGTTAGAAACCAGACTAAAAAAAGTTTGACCAGAAGCAAATGAAGTTTATTACTTTAACAGGAAACAGGATTACAGGGAAGCTGACTGTAGCTACAATACAAAGCAGGAGCACAATGATGTGAGGAACAAGTGTAATATGGAAACATGCATGGCTAATACTGAAATTTTAAATATGAGATTTCTTTCATAAAAGTAAATAGAAGGAAAAGTTAAGCATGTAGACATCATGTGCAGGTCATGTACTTCCTCTGGGCCATTTTCCTGCACACTCAATAAAGGAAAGGGGAGGCGAGGGAGAGGGAGAGGGAGAGGGAGAGGGAGAGGGAGAGGAGAGGAGAGGAGAGGAGAGGAGAGGAGAGGAGAGGAGAGGAGAGGAGAGGAGAGGAGAGGAGAGGAGAGGAGAGGAGAGGAGAGGAGAGGAGAGGAGAGGAGAGGAGAGGAGAGGAGAGGAGAGGAGAGGAGAGGAGAGGAGAGGAGAGGAGAGATTTAGTGCTGCAAAGATGCAAAGAAAGTTCTAAGGATTACAATAAAGTTGCTATAGGAGTGATCAGTTAGCCTTCTGTCATCCACCCATGAGATGTAAACTGGAATCTTCCCCGAAGGACTGGTACATGAATTTGGAAGGCACAAATGGATCGCTTTTCAAAGATTGTGCTAGTGCTACTATTCATCCTTCCAGTGTGCAGGAGTACATACATTGGAAACAAATGTCTTGATTCTAGATCTTTCAGCTAAAGAATTTCAGACCTACAATTTCCACTACCCATGGGCTCAGATCTTTTGTATAGTCAGGGCATCCTTTATTCCAGTAAATACATATGAGGCATGGTACAACAGAAATGGCAAAGTTTGTAAATGAAAAGAAAAATTTTTGAAGCATCTGTGTTTTAGTGTCTGGGGCAGTGATGTAGGAAGTCTTCAAGTGACTGCTTTCAGGATTACCTCTACCTCTTGCTAGTTTATTGGGACAGAGGGTTAGTTTTCCATTTTTTAGAGATATATTTTATTAAATAATTTTTATTTCAGCAGAAATGCATTAAAGGTACTGAAAAGAGGGGACTGGAACCCTGGTTCCTGAAAGGTTGAATGTACCATTTCAATATACAGTTGTGTTCCCTTCTTCTCTTTGATCTTACTTGTTGTTTTTGGACTATGGCTGATATTCAACAGAAGTCTTGAAAAGTAGCTCCTAATCAGAACTGCTAAAACCTAGTGATTACATTTCTCTCCTTTCATATGTGAGTGAACTATATGCAAATCATTTTTTTCTTCTTCTTTTCAGGTCTTAGAAGTCCTCAGAACTTCATTTTCTAATTTTCCACTTTGTCAGAGAGAGCTACAAATGTCAGCCTTCTGTAGGTAAAGGGAGAAGGTATCTGTTCCTAACATATTTTGTAAAGAGTTGATTAGCTTTGCTTAGATGAAGGCCACTGGATTTTGGAACTTACATATTTGGACTGTTGCATTATCAATACATGGAACTGAATAAGCCTGCACTATGCTTGGCACAGGACTAGATGGATGTTATAGTTATGTTACTCTAATTTAGACAAAACAGTAGGGAAAAGTATTGAGTTTTAGAGAAGATTTAGGTGCATTCTTGTTTGTATATTTGTTTTATAGTGCAAGTGACAATGCATTCCTAAAGTCTTTCTGGCTCTTAAATAGTCTTTTGAGACTAATCCTCAGTGGATAATAGCTGGGCTGGTATTTTCAGAGTAGCCTCTTTTGAGATGTCTTTTTGCATGTTTTTTCACATGCATGTTTTGACCTTGAGAAAAATATTGGGGAGAGACTTATATCTGTACTATAAAGGAAGAAGAAAATATTCATATATATTTACTCTAATATAAAGGAATTTAAGAACTATATTTACCCTGACATTTGGGGTAGATTTTAGAGTAAGCTACTTCCTTTATTTTTCTTTTTTTTTTTTTTTGGTGCAGCTGAGATACCCATTTTCCACGTGTTTACAACCTGCTGCTGGATTTTCTTAACATAAGGAAAGAAATTGCAAATGTTTCAGTCTTTAAAAATTTAATTAGATCTATTTTTGAATCTTAGTTTGACTGTACAGTGCCCAGGGGGAGACACATAAATGTCTTTAAATGACCTAAAATAGTGGTTTTATTCATAAAAAATGTCACAGCTTTGCAGTCCAGTATCTCATAGCTCTTCAGGCTAAAAATGAGTGCAAGTCTCAAGGGGACAATCTTGTTCCCAGTGGAACAAAGTGCTTTACTATGGCCTTACAGTAATAAAAGATATAAAACCTTAAGAAAGCAACCAACCAACCAATCAAAGAAAGGCAGGACCAGAGAATTGATCATTCTCCTGTACTTAGCACTGGTGAGGCTGCATTTCAAACATTGTGTTAAGTTTTGGGCCCCTCACTACAAGAAAGATATTCAAGTGCTGGAGCATGTCCAAAGAAGAGAAACGAAGCTGGTGAAGAGTCTAGAGAGGAAGTTTTATGAAGAGTAGCTGAGGGAACTAGGGCTGTTTAGCCTGGAGAAAAGGCAGCTGAGGGAAAACCTTATCATTTTCTACAACTGCCTGAAAGGAAGACATAGCATGGAGGGGGTTAGTCTGTTTTCCCAAATAAGAAGTGATAGGATGAGAGGAAATGGCCTCAAGTTGCAGTAGGGGCGGTATACATGAGACATTAGGAAAAGCTTCACGTAAAGGGTTGTCTGTCACTGGAGCAGTATGCTCAGGGAAGTGGTTGACTCACCATCCCTGGAGGTGTTTAAAAGATATGCTGATGAGGTTCTTAGGAACATGATTTAAGGGTGAACTTGGCAGTGATAGGTTAATGTTTGCACTAAATGATCTTGAAAGTCTTTTCCACCCAAAACAATTATTCTATGATACCTATAAAACAAAACAAAACACAAAAAACCCAAGCAAACAAAAAAAACACCACCAAACAAACAAACAAAAAACAAGCAGATATTAATTTTGCTTATCCTAAGCTTGAAACAGGTTCATGTATGGTGGGAAGTCTGTAGTTTAGGGATTACTTTTTAGCATGGAATGAAAGTTCTCTTGACTATGTGGTCACTGTTTTATAAACAAGCTACTTGAAGTTGTTGAGGTGGTATTTATCAGCCCAGTTTCTGGTATGTCACTACATAGACAATAGGAAACATATCTGAAAAAAGCAATATATGTCATCTCATTCCACTTCCTCCTCCACTTCTCAGAGAGAAACAGCGTAGGAATGGCAACTTCTCTTTTTCAGCAAATTTCATCATAACATTAATCTATAAGGCACCCTAAATCCTATTCTCATTTCCCACAAATGTCTTTCTCCTGAGCTAGTAATTATTTTGTATATGGTGTTTTGTTTGTTTTTTCATTTGTTTTATTATGACTCTATTTGCCCTTCTTTACATTTTTATATATTAAAAAAAAATGCTTTCTTTCGTGTTACATTCAAGTGTATTCTCACAAGTGTTTTAAACCGTCTTCCACTTTCAAACTTTATTTGAACTCACTGTACAAGTCCTTCCCACTAGCTGGATCTCAGACACTGAATGAGGGCAGACCTGGCAGCTCGCAGCAGTCTTAGTGGTAAGTGAACAAATTCAAGCACCAAAACTAAAAAACAAACAAACAAACAAACAAACAAAACTAGGGAAAAAAAAAAAAAGGCAAAAAAGCAAACAAAATTCCTGACAGATAAACATGAGACTCAAAGGAATTTGAGGCGGTAGTTTAAAAATGCAACAAATTTCAAATTTTTAGATAAATCAGGGATCATCCAAAATATATGAAAAAGCACTTCACTAAGGAAAGAGTGGGTGCCAGTAAGAAATAAGACAGCTGGAAGGTAATTTAATTTCTGACAAACATCCATTTACTGGAAAATGAGTTAATGGTTCTTAATAGTTTCAGCTAATTCTGGCAGAGGAGTTTAACTATGAATCCATAACACATGAGGAATAAAAACAAGATAAAATTTTAGTCTCAAAAAAATAAATTAAAAAGTGTTAAGGCTTAACAAACAAACAAACAAACAAAACATGTCAAAATTGGAAGCATCTTAAATAGATTTGAGACTAATTAATTGCCAATTTGAAAACTAGTCCCTTAGAAAACCTTTTTGGATGGCAGTTAGCTTGCCTACCCTGAAAATTGTCTGTTAGCTGATATAGTTCTCTAAAGAATCAAAAATATTAAGACAGTAGGATACACTGGGTTCACAAAACAGCACATATGGTGGTACATTTCATTACATCTGTGAATTAAGAAGACCAGACCACAGTCTATGCACGAACACATATTTTTTGGTCTTATCAAATTATTATCACGGACATCAGTACCATTATGGTCCATGACAAACTAGCAGCCTCCCACAGGCAATTTCATTTCTGATAGACAACTTGGATACTGCCATAAAATGCAGCTGTTCAAACCTGAGTCACACCATTCTGCTGACTTGAAGGGGTATCAAATAGTCTCTGCTCTGTTTTATAAAAACTGTGGAAAAGGAGGAAGGTCCACATAAATTCTCATGGGAGTAGTGAACATTATTGCATCAGTAGATTATTATCCTGAATAAAAATAGGAATTGTATTCAATGAATTGTTTTTACCACTGAACACAGGTGGACAAGCTGGTCTTTATCAGGAGTTTCTGTAGTAACATTGAAATAAAAAAAAGTAAATGAAGGAGAGTAAATGGATAAAATACATTGCTTAGAATAAGTTTATCCCCACTGTAGGTATATACAAACTGTATTTAGAATATATATAAAAAATGCATAACAAAACAATTTGTAATAGCATTTCAGGAAAAGATTCTATACCTGAAGTTTTAGGGATATAACACAAGTAAGGAAAAGTTTGAAAATATTTTCTAGGGCCTCAGGAGTCTTTCAGAAGAGTGCAGAACAAAGCTGAGTTTATGACCAAAGAGTTTCTTTTGCCTCTAATACATGGCCTAGAAAAATAATGCATTTCTTGGATGCAATGGGCAAGTTAATAAAGTGATTACTGTCTCTAATCACTGTAGGAGAACAAGCTAATAAAAATATAAAATGAAGTTTTCATAGAAACATATTTATAATAAACAACACGGGGAAATATGTGTCTGATCAAAGCCCCCCAAAACTCCAAATGTCCAATAGTTCCAAAATGTTCAGCAATTTTGGGATGCTCGTGTTAACAGAAAATTTGCAGAAGCTAACTGAAACAGTCCCAGTCTCATTAAGTGCTGTCTCATCTTCTGATGAGAGTTTCAAAACACCAGACGCTACCAATGAACTTTCTTCCAACTTCCATATTTCCCAGACTGACAGTTGTTCATGTTCACAAACTATGATCATGCAGTAGGTCAGGAATCATGAGGAGCTCAGCTCTTCCAAGCCCATATGGCAGAACAAAGCAATTTTTTCCCTACATCCAAGTAATCTAACATTTTGCATCGTACTTTGTTTTGATTTGAGAACTATACTACTTAGTCTCAGAGGTCAACTATGCTGCTTGTTTTCTTTTATAAGGTAAGTGTGTCCAATAATCCCCTTTGGTTATCTGAGCTCTGCTTTTTATGAAGCTGTTGTTTGTCACAGAGAGATAAGCTATGGCTGATGCCTTAGGCTACAGAAGGCCAAAATATGTTTTGTTGACTCTATAGGGTACTAGCAGAAGAGCATTGCCTGTAGCCATTACTCCTTTCCATCTGTCCTGTCTTCTTGATATGTTTGTGAGTCATGTTGAAGTCTCAGAAGTGCTTGGTGTCTTCAGTCAGTTAAATAAAGTGCTGTTTGGTGTCCAGATGTTACCATTCTTAGTCACTGGAGGAAACTCAGCTGATCCTGTTAGTATGATCAAGTGGTATACTTTTCTGTTGAGACAGAAGTTAAAAGGGCAATCAAGCAAAGAAAGAAAAAAAACAAGAAAATAAAAACCCCAATGACTTTATATGATACATTAAAACTAAGCTAATTTTCACAAGGACTGCTTATTTTATTTACTGAGGAAAAAAAAAAAAAGGTTATTTTAATATGTGTCCATCTCTAACTTTGTTGCTTTTTGTTTTCTCATTCTCAGACACCAATATCTAAACCTACAGGGTCTCTATATTCTTAAACAAACCTGCTGCTCTCATTACTATTGGTTCAAACATGAAATAGTTTGTTCTGTTTTATTTAGAAACAATGTTTTTGTTTATATTGTGGCATTGGCATGGAACACTATTTTCTTCAATTAGATGCAGATTTTACAAATTGAAAAATGTCAACGGAAATATTGCTCAATGTATGCCTTTACTTACAGGCAGGCATTTATTTATTTTTTTATTACAGGCATTTATTTATTTTTTTTTTAATTTTATTTAAATACCTGATACCCATACACATACACACAGACTTCTTTTGCTGAGATAGACTTATAAGAACGCATTAATGGATAGACATACTATTTAATTCGTTTTCAGTGTTGCCTACATACAACAAAATATCCTTTTTCTGACTTTCACTCAATTATTCAAACTTATTAAGAATAATTTAAGTTAAATATACCTTTTTTTTTTTTTTCCCAGAATGACAGTATTTTTCAGTTTTCTTCACTAACATGATAGGGGCTTGAATGCTGTAAAATCGGTGGGCTTGATGGTATTGGGGGAAGACGACTTTATTTTATCAATGTTTTTGCACACAGCTATGTGAGATATTTCAGGTTTAATTGGAACTCTAGTTTGAAACGTTAAGCACACTTGTAAAGATTTAGAGCACTGGACATATCTTTCTTTTTAACTTCAGCATTTTTTGAGAATGTTTTCCCCACTAGGCATCTTTCAAAAAGTAAATATATGCTTTGCTGCTACAATTACACAGCATCATTGACACAATACTTTAGATAAAACTACAGTGATCATAGAATCATAAAATCCTAGAATGATTAGGGTTGTAAAGGAACTTTTAAGTTTCTTTAGTTCCAAACCCCCTGACATTCACTGGGACATCTTCCATTAGATCTCATTGCTCAAAGCCCTTTCCAACCTGATCTTGAAGAAGTTCAGTGCTGGGGTATCCACAGTTTCTCTGAGGAACCTGTTCCAGTGTTTTACCACCATCATTGCAAAAACCTTTCTTCCTTAAACCCAGCTATATCTACCCTCTTTCAGTTTCACAGTATTGTCCTTTGTCCTGTCACTGCAGGACATATTAAAAAGTCTTTCTCTGTCATTCTTGTAAGCCTCTTTTAATTATTGGAAGGCCACAATCAGTTCTCCCCAGTACCTTATCTTCTTCAGGCTTAACAACCCCAACTCTCTCAACCTGTCCTCCAGCCCTTTGATCATTTCCACAAGCCTCCTCCGGACCCATTCTATCAGGTCCATGTATTTCTTTTATCGTGGACCCCAGAACTGGATCCAGTACTCTAGGTGGTGTCTCATTAAGGGGGCAAAGAGAGAAAAAATCATCACCCTCAACCTGCTGGCCATACTAATTTTGATGCAACCTGGGATATGACTGCTTTTCTGGGCTGCTATCACAAATTGCCAGATCATGTCCAATTTTTCATCCACCAGTATCCCCGAGTCCTTCTCTGCAGGACTGCTCTCAACACATTCTTCCCTCAATCTGTACTGATACTAAGGATTGCCCCAACCCAGGTCCAGGGCCTTGCACTTGGCCTTCTTGAACTTCATGAGGCTTCTCTGGACTCACTCCTCAAGCCTGTCAAGATCCCTCTAATGAATGAACTACACCAGTCAGCTTGGTGTTATCTGCAAACTTGCTGAAGATGCACTCAATTCTACCCTCTGTGTCATTAACAAAGGTATTGAACAGTACCAGTCCAAATATGGACACGTGAGCGGCAATGGTAGTATGTATTTCTGCATTCTAAACCTGTATTTCTTTCTGTTTCTTCTGAATATCTTAGAAAGGGAATAAATGTATAACACTGCTCTAGAAATATCCACATTATAGCCAAGTGAGAAGGTATGTCTACATGGCATAATACCATGACAGCGAAAATATCTTTGTCTCAGGAGCCTGTTGCAATAAGATTAATTAGCTCAGGTGAATTTGTAGTGTGGCATTTCTAGGTTTCTTCCAGTTCTACAGTTAACAAATCTAGCACTAACTTGTGCACTTGTGAACAATGCTCCCTTGTATACTGTTGAGGATGCCATAGATTCCATTACATTTTACATTTTCCATATGATTTTTTCTTACATTAAAACTTCTATGTTTATCTTTTTACACAAAAACATCTAATGTTCTTCTTTAGTGTGTAGGATGTATGGCATGCAGAAATACAAAAGAAACAGAAAAATTGTAGTAAAAAAAATCCTTTTAAATGGCTTTGGAAGACTTTTCTGATTTGTCTTTGCTTTGTTCCCTTCTGCAAGCAGGAGAATAATTTAAATAGAAGGGCTTCAGTAAATGTAGCAACTCTGGTAAGTTAGTGTCTCATAATTTTTCATGATGACAGCTTATAATGGCATACACTGTTCTGTTGCCAACTCTCATTAATGTAAATTAACAGAACGTTAGCGCTGTCATTTTCTTAAGCCACCTTGTTTTTGTTATGGCATGGCATTACATCCTTGTTTTAAATCAAACATCTGCTCTTTGTGCCTACAACCAATCTGAAGAATGCTGGTTGTATAGTACAGTAAGCAAAAGCCAATATTTTGCTCTTTAACCAAATAAAGAAGTTGATGATGTAAAAAGGGTATCTTCCTTTTAGTTTTAATGTCTATACCAAATCTTTTTTCTAATATTTGAAAATACAGTATCTTATATCATACTTCATTGTTTTAATAAATAATGAGTTCATTAAGACTTATAAAAGGAAAGCTTTCATTATCTACATTGTAATACAAATTATTATTTGAATCTAACCATCTTGCCCTTTTAATTTCATTAATAAAATTTCTATTATAACAACACTACTTCCTAGTTCTTTTTAATGTCAAATTGAGTATCTCATTACTTTAACTCCTAGGGAACAAGAGAAGTAAAATATGGATTTTTTTTTCTAATAAGTTGTAATCTTAAAAAGAACTTTGATTATGAGATTAATTCTTAGGAAATCAAATTCATCTTCAATGATTTTATTATGAAATTACTAGTTAATCCCCTTCTTTCTAGAACAATGACATCTGCCTGGAGCTACCAAGGATATGTTTCCTTTTCATGTGTGGGTAAGAAGAACACTATCTGAAGTGCTTAAGAAAAAAAAAAAAACACAAAAAATTTTAATACAGAAACTACTGATTGCAATTTTTGAAAGATTCCCTGCAAGAATATTCTCTATATTAATAGTAAGTTAAAAATTAACTAAGGTCAGGAACAGAGAGAATGTGAGACCAAAAAAAACCCACAAAACAACAACAACAAAAAAAAACAAACCACCAAAAGCTTTTTAAAAAGCATTTTCCTCAGTTTTTAAGATCATGTTCACATTTCAAAATTAATATTTCCCTGAAAATGCTACAAAAAATATTATGTCCATAATATGTGCCTTCACAAACAAAACAATACTCTGTGACTTATTCAATAACTACACAGTTAAGAAAGTGTGTTTCTGGATGAAAAAGGTGGAATGATGTTGAGCTTTTAGGACATCTAAGCAGTCAGCAGTATAAGATCTCTATAGTGGAATTAATTTTAGTTCTTTGAGGAGCTGTTAACTAAAGCAGAATTGCTGTAATGCAAACTTATATGCATGTGGAAAAATAACAGTTTCAACTGCTTTTTTAGTAGGCTTGCTTTTTCCTAAACACTCCTCTTAATATACAAAGCTGTAAACTAAAAGACCTAAATTTAAGCCTTTGTTTTGAATGTCAGATTTGTCATATAGATCCATATTCCAAATTATTTGCAGAATATTGGGGCAGGAATAATTTAAAAGAAAGATTTCTGGGAAGAAAGAGAGAGAGAAAGAGAAAGGGAGAGAGAAAGGGAGAGAGAAAGGGAGAGAGAAAGGGAGAGAGAAAGGGAGAGAGAAAGGGAGAGAGAAAGGGAGAGAAGGAGAGAAGGAGAGAAAGAGAGAAAGAGAGAGAAAACAGAATCCCATGTCATTGTTTTGTAAAAAGATTTTTTCTTTTTTTCAGACTGACCCAAGACAGAGATCAGTGTAAAACATAGCATTTAGACCAAACTAAATTCAAAAAACACACATTTCAGGCCCTAGACAAGGTCTAGAAACCATCATATTGCCACTCTTTTCCATTATATTTTTTCTCTTCGAGGGAAAAGAATCATAGAATCATAGAACATGTCAAGTCAGAAGGGACCCATAAAGATAATCAAGTCCAAATTCCTGCTTCTTGCAGGGACTACCTAAAGCTAAACTTCATGACTAAGTGCATGATTCAAACGCACCTTGAACTCTGACAGGCTTTGTTCTGTTACCACTTCTCTGGGTGACCTGTTCCAGTGACTGATCACTCTCTTAGTGAAGAACATTTTCCTAATGTCTAATCTGAACTTCCCTTGACACATCTTCATTCCATTTCCTCATGTCCTATCGCTAGTTGTCAGAGAGAGAAGATGAGCACCTCCCCCTCTTGTGGAAGGTGCAGACTGTGATAAAGCCATCCCTCAGTGTTCTCTTCTTCAAGCTGAACAAACCAAGTGACTTCAGCCTCTCTTCACAAGTCTTGCCCTCAGGGCATTTCTTAAGTGGACCAAATGCTCATATCCATCTAGAAATGTAGAAAGCAGAAATATTTTCATCATTCAAGTATTTTCACAGTTACTAAAATGCAAAATTATTCTACAAGAGTATGATCTTTATTTTGACAAGTATGGGGGAAATAATAATAGACTTCAATTTCTTCAACTGAGAAGTTAGGTTTTCTCCTAATCTGCCAGCTGGTGAAGTTGATGCATTAATTTATACTGATTTAGTCTGAGGATTGTTTCTGTGTAGAATCTGTTTATAATGGTGTTGAATAAATGAAGGTGAAAAATGTATTTGTCAGACATGGATTGTAGCTGAGTTACTGTTCAGTGAACTAAAGGCAAGAGCAGGAGACTAGCAGGATGCCATCCCCAAGCCAAGATGGTGCTGAAGTGTATTCCCATCTGTGTCTCACTCACTGATAGTAGCAGTGATGTCAAGCCTGTGATGTTAAGCAGCTGCAGGAAACTGGAATAAAAGGGAGATAAAGTTATAATCACTACCATTTTGAACTAAACAGGTCCTAAAATATTTGAAATATTAATAAGAAGGCTTTTAAAGATATAAAAATAAAAACAGAAAGTAAGGTATGACTACAAAACAACACACAGAATGGAACATGCCAGCAAAACTCTAAAAAGTAGAAGGACAGCCAATTTGGTTAAATTAAAATGAGTGCAGTTCTATTTAGAGTTCATTGACTAAAGATCCCCCATATATCTCACAGAATATACACCACTTGATTTTTATTCCAGAATCTTCAGTTCTCCTAAATGTTGTTAATGTTGTTAATGTTGTTATGGAGCTCTATTATTTTTTTTTTTTAATATCACTGTCACATATATACACATATTAAAAGTAAATAATAATGTTAACGAGTGGGCCCAAGACCAAAGAGGAAAAAATTGTCACTATCAACATCATACTCTTCTGAGCAAGAACCTCAGAATACTGGTGACTTGTCATAATAGCTCCCTGGTCCCATTTTTTTGAAGACCAAAGCTGTAGACTTTAGGACTCAGAGGACTCTTGGAAGTATAAACTTAACACGAGAGAAAAATACTCCAGTGGATATAATTTGTACGTATTTGAACTGTATTACTGACTATGTGTTAGCTTTACTGTAACCAGAATAATAATAACTCCTTGTTACATTTTTATTAGGTTCCTAAGGCCTTAATTATACTAATAAAAATTATTGGTTCCACATTCAAGATGTGTTCCTTTTTACTACTAAAAAAGATTTTGAGTACGAGAAGGAAGAAAGGAGAATTTTACTCATAGAGATGCAGAAGCTATTAATTCTCTATTATGCCATTTATCACTAAGTTGTCCTATCTACACAGTAAGGATCTTCTCTCACTCCATTCTTCACACCAATCCTCTTTATAGTATACTTATATATACTTGAAGGTTTCTTGAGTCCATTTACAGAAAGCAACAGCTTATCAGCCTTATCAAATCAACAGGGAAGACTGAAGAAGTCATTTCCCAGTCAGAGCTTTGATTTGTAGGGTGCTGAGCCATATGTTAAACCCAGAGTTAAAAGGTGTTCTATGGGAGATGGAACGGTTTATGAGAGAGGACTTTTTTTGCCATTCATATGCTAAGTACTTTGCACATATACATTATCTGAATTAAAATGAGAAAAGAATGTAAAACTAGCTTCTGTTTGCAAAGACTGTATGTAAAGGGTGAGTGTCAGGAAGATGGAGCCAGGCTCTTCATAGTAACGAACAATGATATGATAAGGCAAGGGGCAATGAGTGCAAACTGGAACATAGGAGGTTCCACTTAAATATAAGAAGAAACTTTTTCACAGTAAGGGTGACAGAACAGGCTGCCCACGGAGGTTGTGGAGTCGCCTTCTCTGAAGACATTCAAAACCTGCCTGAATGCCTTCCTGTGTAACTTCATCTAGATGTTCCTGCTCTGGCAGAGGGATTGGACTGGATGATCTTTTGAAGTCCCTTCCAATCCCTAACATTCTGTGATTCTGTCAATAATAGGATTTGCTTTAAATCGGGTCTCTTTAAATTGTATTTCAATTCACAGATGATTAAAGTGAGAATTGAGATATCTTCTGTCCCTTACTGATCACTCATCAATTGAGTTACTCTGATTTTTGTTGCTGTGCAACTTTTAGCCTGAGGAACTATTGTTGCCCTTTGCAGCAGCTGCAGAAGCAGATGCTGGATTTGGTTTGGTGGCATGCATCCAAAAAAACTTGAATGCAAAACAAAAATTATTTCTGGGCTATTGCCAAGTGATCCCACTTTTCCATCTGCTGGAGAGAATTTAATTTGCAGTCAATTTTTGAAATGTTTCTAGGCCTTTTCAGTCATATTTCTTTTTAAATACTTTCTTGACTGACAGCCAAACTTCATTTTGGCAGCTCTCTGAGGTTAGATCACTTTCTCACAGTATTGTTGGGACTCCCTACAAGCAACATTGAGAAGTATTTTGGGTGGGTGTCTAGTGAGCCTGATATGTATGATAAACATAGGCCACTGTTGGAAGAAAAAGTAGCAAAAGCTTCTTCCTTGACATCACACTTGCAAGTTCAACAACAATGTGGAGTCTTTCTAGACAAACTGGAGCACAAAAGTTATGCCTGGAAAAATATTCAAGAAACAAGGAATATTTTTTTTCCTTTTTATTCAGACTATAAATCCAATAAAAATCTTTTAAAAGTTGAATTTTCAGAACTAGTGATTGCATAGAATAAGAAATAATTACTCTTCAGTTTCTCAATGTTGTTTTTCAACATATTAACAATGAAAGAGAGCAACAAGTCCCCTGTAAATTCCCCAGGACTGTATGTTTAGTATCTCCAAAGGACCCTGACACACAAGCAATTCGACAGCATTTTTGATAGTCATCAAAACTGACCACATTAATAAAGAACACCTTTAAACAGATAGATAGCTAAAGTCCCCATTAAATTAAGATCAAACAAAACAAGGGTGAGATTTCATTTAGCAATTCTATTTGCATGAGCTAGGTGTCATCTGTTAGCAGTTGTTGTCTGCAGTTATCCATATGTCTTTTCATTGTCATATTCACAGAACCCTGTATTTCCACACATCTGTATTCAGACATTCCAGGATGAACTTTGTCTCTTAAAACATTGTTGTGAGTTAAATTTATCAGCAGAGACTACCCTAGATATTTTGAAGATAGAGTATCAGTTTAACAAGCTTATTTCAAGAAGGTGTTCATATTTATATTTGATTTAAAAAAAAAAAAACTTTGACCAGTTTTTACTTCCTTTAGCTTCCGTTTAAAATCTTTTTGCTCACACACTAATCCCTTCTTCAGGTGGTCCCATGACAATTCCTTTAATGTAAACTGGGTAACATTTTACAATCCGTGTCTAAAAAGCAGGACCTAATCATACATAGTACTGGAAAAAAAGAAGGTGAAATATTTGGACATGGAATAAGGAGAAGGACTTTTAAACTCTCAAGTAAATTATCTAGTGCCCAGAGTTTTGGTGAATTCTCTCTCCCTTTCAACAAGACTGGATGCTTTCTAAAGAAAGGCTCCTATATCTTTATTGATAGCTGATAACATTCTCTGTCCTAGAATTTAGAGAGAAGGCAAGATACAGTGGTCTTTTTTTTACTTAATTTGTATTAGCGCAGATGCATATGAATGCACGGATAACAAAACTGGCTATTCTGATACAAAGCAGGTTCACTTTTCTTCAGGGTGGATAGCCTGCAATCCAGTCCTCTCTCCTGAGTCTGGGTTTGTGTAAGGCAGTGTGGTGACACTAAAGTAGAAATGGTAATTCTCACCTAAAATCTAGGAAGGTTTTGCAAACTCTGGGGACAGAATGCCCTCCTGTCTCATTAGGAATTATTCATTGTAGGAGACTCACCTGTACTTATACAACAGAGAGAAAAGATCATTTTTTAAGTACTCCAGTGGCAGTGGGCAGTCAGTATGATAATAGATTGCTTTCATGCTAGAAAGTGTTTGAAAAGGTGTGAGTTTCTGATTTCTGTAATGATATGGTTAGAATTGAAGTTAACCACTGCATAACTGCAAGAACTGCAGAGCAGTACAGGACAAAAATGCATTTTATGCTGGTAGATATAGAATAGACCCACCAGATTATTTTTGTTTTCCCTCACTAATGCAGAATTTAACCTTGCTACACATTGCAGTGTCTTTTTTCTGTACTAGTCTGTCTTCTAAAGACAGATGGGCTTTGCAAATTGTAATATTTGTTTCTCTTGCAACTGATAAAGCATATACATAGGAAGTTTTCTCTACTTCTGCCACATTCATAAAGAAAAAAAATATGAAAGCATTTTTTCTAGCCTGCCCAAGATGCCATTTGTCCTTCAAAATATCTCAGAGGAATAGTCATAAGGAAGTGCAAGTGCCTTTGTCACAGAGGCACCTCAAAAGTCAATTTTAGGTGGACAACAAGTTCCAAAACAGACTTTATTCTAGCCAGAAAAGTGTAGCCAATAAATCAAATAGAAACAGGGTTTATACAATTATTTAGCATTCCAACGACATAAAATACAGGTTTGGATATCAGTTGAGGAGATTATTGGGGTATGACAACATAAGAATAATGAGGATTTACAATGTGCATGCACACACTCACAAGATACAAAAACAGAGGCCTCTCCCTCCAGGGTACCCACAAGAAATAATCACTCACCTGAGTTAGGCAAGGACTCATTCAAGGATATATCCAGTATATAACCACTCACCTGAACGAAGAGGTGAGGCACTCTTATCCCGGGAAGTGTCCTTAGTGTCCCAGTCTAACGGGAGGGCTCCAATTCACAGACAACTCCAAGAAAACTCCAACAGGGTCTTCAGCGGGCACCCTGTTTTATAGCTGGGTCAGATCTGATTGCAACATGGCCCAGAAGCTTCTCAGCTTCTCTGGGCACCTCCTTTGTCGAGGACCCTGTCAATCAACTGAGGGTCCCACCCCTGCTACCCCCCCCATCCCGAGGTGGGTAGAGGTGAAGTCACCCTGCCCCGGGGTAAGGGAGGATGTGACTGTCAGTACCTTGGTGTCACCCTAGATGTGTATGTTGGGACATGTACAATGGGGCACAAAAGGTGCTAAGGAGCCATCAGCTACCTTGTTGAAGGTTGGATCTCAGGGGGTTGTGCAACTGCCTCAGTGTTATATGCCTTCAGTAGTACTATACATTGCTAAATATTGCCCTAGCCAATTGTAATTAGAAAAAATCTTAATGTTATTGAAACAGGTAGAGCTCTTCACAGTTATGATTTTTCTGTCCCCTTCTTTTGTTCCCTCTGGGACTGGTACTCTTCTAATTTATGGCCATTTAGACTGTTCTTGACTGTCTGCCATTTCTGCTGCCTTTGTAATGCCTTAAATGATCTCCCATCTATTTGTCGAAGAGTTCGCTAACCAACTCCATTTGTTCTAGGGACATAAATGTTTAGATTTCTAGAATTTACATTGTTTTCTTTCTCCTTCCTATTTATTGCAGGGATAACAATGACAATGTAAACAATTTCAAATCCAACATAAAACTAAATTATTTACTTAGCTCTTCTCCCTTGTAACATCAGTGAAGGTGGAAGAGGTAAGGTTTTGCCTGGAATAGAGTTAGTTTTCTTCACAGCAATTTGTATGGTGCTGTTTTGGGTCTGTGACCAAAACAATGCTGATAATACATCAGTGGTTCAGTTATTGCTGAGCAGTGCTTGCACAGAGTCAATGCCTTTTCTGCTTCTCACAGTGCCTCACCATTGAGTGAGCTGGGGGTGCACAAGAAGCTGGGAGAGGACATAGATGGAAGACCTGATCTCAACTGACCAAAGGGATGTCTCATACCATACGACATCATGCTCAGCAATAAAAGCTGTGGGAAGAAGAAAGAAGGGGGCGATGTTTGGAGAGGTGGTATTTTTCTTTCCAAGTAACCATTACATATGACAGAGCCCTGCTTTCCTGGAGATGGCTGAACACCTGCCTGCTGATGAGAAGTAGTGAACGAATTCTTTATTTTGCTTTGCTTGCGCATGCAGCTTTTACTTTACCTTTTAAAGTGTCTTTATCTCAACCCATGAGTTTTTGTTGCTTTTGCCTTTCCTCTTATCTTTCTCATCCCTCTTCGAGGGAGTGGGAGGCTGTCTGTGTGGGGCTTAGCTGCCTACCAGAGTTATATCACAACATATATAAATCAAAATGTCTTGAGACAAAAGCCTGAACCCTGTGCTGCAGAGAATGAGACACAGGCAGAGACCATACTGAAAAGAACAGTAGGGACAATGACAAGGAGGGCAGGAAGTATGTACTTTCTGGCAGCAGAGAGGTCTTACTCTCCACCTGCATATCTGCATCTTCAGAAGAGGTATGTTACTCTAGCAACAGATGAGGAGGAACAGATCTCAGAATGGAAGCAACAGTGTCAGCTGAGGCTGAAACAAGTGTCTGTACCAAACACCGTGGTGTATGATAGTGACTGGAGACTATATGTCCTGCAGAGGATGGGAGCAACCACCTGCTAACCTGACCTGAAGTCTGAGGAGTTTTGCTGTTTGGTAAGTGCTCAAATGTGGGATGCTGCTGAGAGATTGCTAAGGTTTTTCCAGTTCTCAGACTATTAGCTCTTGCTGCTCATAGTGTGCCTTTGCAGCAAAGCCAACAGTATTCTGGTTGCATTAACAAGAGTTTAGCCTGCAGCTCAAGAAAAATGAGCCTTAGTCTCTGTTCACCACTGAATCCACATATGAAGCACTGTGTTCAGTACTGGGTTTCCTAGTACTTGAAAGACATGGACACACTGGAGTGAGTCCAGTAGAGACCACCTAGATGGTCAGGGGCCATATAAGGAAATACTAAGGTAACTGGGTTTGTGCAGGCTAGAAAAGAGAAAAATAATGGGAGGTCTCATTGTCTACAGCTACCTAATGTGAGAGTATAAAGAAGATAAAGTGGGATTCGCCTCAAAGATTCAGTGATAAGACACAAGTCGGAACACTTAAAAATCTGACTACGTGTAAGAAAATACTTCTTCACATGGGCAATCAAGGGCAGGAATGGGCTGCCGAGACCATCTGTGGAAATTTCCTAGTTGGAGAAACTCAAAGCTTCAACTTGATCAAGGTCCTGAATACCTTAGTCTAATTTGACCAGATTGGATGTGTTAGAACTGATGACCTCCAGAAGCCCCTTCCAACCTGTATTATTCTGTTATTCTGTGATTACTCCTGCTTCCTTCCAAATTGTACACCACTGTGGCAGAACGTAAACCCCTCTCTCTCCCCCTCCTTCCTTCGATATGGAAGGAGTAGACACATCTCCCTCTCTCTCTCTGCTGCTTGAGGCTAACAGCTTCTTTTGTTTGACCCCAGAGGCCACTGGCCAGGATTGTTAAGAGAAGGGAGCACTGAGGTTCCAGGGAGCCACTGGGCACCTGGGGCCAGTGTGGGGGATGTTTGAAAGCTTCAGGGGCACCCCACAGCCAGTGTGGGGGTGCAGAGAAGCTTCTGGAATGCCTACAGTCAGATCTGATCAGGCTAGAATAAAACGGGATTCTCGTCGAGGGTCCACCCCTTGTGCGCAACCTCTTGGAGTCTGGAGCTTAGCCACTGCCACCAGGAGCTGCCCGCCCCCCGCCCGGGACAGAGACTCCGCTTGCCTTTCCGCCACGTGTGTGAGTAAAATTAACGCTCGCAGGATTGTGAGTGTATCTACTTTCCATGCACATTTGCATGTGTATTTATACTTTCCATGCATATTTGCACGTGTACTTTCCATGATCAATACAAGCACATGTATAAATTATTTCCTCGCATAATCACGAGTGTATTTTCCTCCCGTGCTTCCACATAAGCACATGTAATATTCTGTGCACATTTGCACGTGTATTTCTCTTTGCAGGATTGTGAATGTATTATAAATTCACCCTCGCAGGATTGTGAGTGTACAATTTCCATACTCAATACGAGTACATATATATTATATATATTACATTAAAATATATTAAATTAAATTAAATTATTATATTAAAATAATCCCACACTGTGTTCAGGCAAGTGTGTACTCTTCCTGGACTCAGGGATGGCTCAGCATTGTTTTCGATGAAGTCACGTGTATGCACATTGTGGACCTCCTGTTTTATTAGTTGCTGCCCCTTAATAATTTACCTCATCTGATACCTGAACCTGTATTCAAGTCACTTTTGGAGTGCTAAAACCCTGTTTCTCACCAGTTTAATAAAAGTTGTTTTGGACCCTGTTGTCCCTTAAATTAACCTCGGGGTGCCTCTGTGACAAACACTTACAGCTATTCTCCCAAAAAGTATATTGTACATTCGAGGTGGTCTCTGTGTGACTTGAGATGGCAGTTGCATTGTCTGTTTATAATGGTGTTGCATTACGATTGAGTCAATTAGTTGTTCAGTTCGTGGCCTGGATAAAACGTTTCCATATGTCTTGTAGAAGGTATTGTGTGGCTTCAATGTTGAAGTAAAATTTTATTCTTTTGTTGACTTATAGACTGGAATGAATGAGCACACAGAATACACTGTGTGTTTAAATTCAATCAGCTCTAATTGTCGTAGTTTAACCTGCGCTAGCAATGCAATCACAATAACTGTTCACTCACCCCCTCCCCGCCTCCCAAATAGGTGAGAGAATCGAAAGGGAAGGGAGAAACTTGGACTGAGATAAACACAGTTTAATAAAATAACAAAACACTAATACACTACTAGTAAGTACATATAAAAAATAGAAATAGAATATGAAATAAGAGATACTCAAGTCAATTCCTCATGAACTCCGTCCACACCAAGGAGCTGATCCCAGGCAGCAGCACCCTGGTCCCAAACAGCCAATCTCAGAGAGAGAAAAGAGGAAAAAGGCAGAAAGGCCTCTGCAAAATAGCAGGATGACAAAATGGCCAAACTAAAAGCCCCGAAGAGAACTCCCCTGGTTCTGACAAAAAGAGTGAAGAAGGCAAAGAAGCAAGAAAGCAAGAGAAAGACTGGAAGATCTCGACTCTCCTTAAATATGAAGCACGATGCTAATGGGATGGAATATTCTTATTGATCAGTCTGGATGTCAGTCAAGCTCTGCCCCATCTCTGCCCTCGTTCCTCAATGCCTCACACCTGTGGGCAGAGCACTCAGAACATCCTTGGCTCTCAGACCAGAGCAATTAAAAACATTAACTCTGTGTTGGGGTGTTATCTCTTGTTCTCAAACTAAGTCCAAATAATCACTGTGCTAGTTATGGAAAAGAAAGGTTTCTAACTGCATGAAGAAAATTAAATCATTTTCAGTCAAACCAGCACACTAATATTGAAGTTTTATCCTGTAGGTTTTGTTATGTCTTAGTTGAAGCTAACAGTGACTCCTAGTTCACTTAAATGGGAAAGTTGCTTAAAGCCTGTATGGAATGGCTTCTTCTTAACCATATTGAGAGGGCTGTCTTCTAATATTGCAAGTTTTGTGTTCACTGGGTAAGAAACAACTCGAATTAGGAACTTCATAAAAAAGCAGATGTTCTTCTCACAGGGCTACCCAAGTCAGCAAAAAACTAAGAATAATATACATAAATGAATATCTAATTAGGATTTTCTTCTTTACATGCATGGCTAAATCCTACTAAAACTATGAACTAAACTGTGCTACCCCTTCTAGCTATGTATAAAAATAGGAATGTTCCAAAATGCCATTTGTTATTTACCCTTTTTCAGATATTAACTTTATTATATTTACATAAAATACATACATATATTTATATTATATATACAAAGGTGTATGTATATGGATAAACACATAATATTTATTAGAAAAGCAGTTCCCAAATGTTGTGTTTGTTAGTTTTTTGTTTGTTTGGTTTGGTTTGGTTTTTAAACATAACATCCCTTGGTGATTTGCAAGCAAATAAAGAAATAAGACAAAATGAGCTTCTTTGATACAAAATGTCTCAAAAATATGGGAGAAAGCTCTTATGGAACAGTTTTTCTAAAGCTAAAATGTATTTAGGTGTTATTTCTAGAACAGTGTATCTCTATATAATTTTTAGTATTGGCTAGAGATGATGCAAGTCTGAACCTAACCTACTTTCTGCTAAACGAATATGACCCAGGATACTACTAATGCATAAATGTAAAGTGAACTTCACCATCATGATGGCCCTTTATCTCAGCAAAGTGCTTGTGTTTGTAATGACTGAAAACTGTTCCCTAAAATGAGATATGTTCATGAAACCCATTCTCAAACATCTCTAACCAGCGAAAATGTTGTACTCATAGATGCTTCATCTGTGAGTGTTTCATATATTATCATTTGGCATGATTCTGTCATAGCAAAGTCCAGGTTTGGAGATTGAAGGATTATTACAATGTTGATCTGATATAAATAAGAAATAGATCTATACAAACAACAGAGTATGCTGTTTTCTGCCAGTGAGCACAATAATTGCAATATATCCTCACAATATCACTCACTGGATTTAGACATACTGGGGAATTTGATATCACTCATAGAAAACAAACAGTTTTTCATAAACTGTCTAAACTGAAACATTTTCAAGGCTTGAATTGAAAGTTCTAGCAGAGGAAGAAATGACATCAAATGTTATTGAATTGTCCTCATGTGAATGTGTTAAGTAGTTCACCAAACAGAATGCATCAGTGTTCTTCTGAAGTTCTACCAGGTGAGTCTGACAGGGAAAGATTCAGTTTCAGGTTGTGATGCCTTCATTCATATGTCTAGGTACAGGTACTTACGAGTGAGCAGGCTCTCTGTTCCTAGGTTTAGTTACCTGAAAATCTTGTCTGTTCAGCACACAGAGGCTTGTAAGAGATTTAACGCTTGGCCATGCAGAAGAGGCGGTCACCTGCATCACATTAAGCTCCACATTGTAAGATGATCAGAAAAACAACCACCATATTAGATGTTAAACTCACTTCCAGGTAGAGCAGGCTCAATTTAGTGGCCAACATATCGGTCACCAGAGTAGCTGAAGATGCCTTAGGGTGCCCCATCTGTCCTGCAGATGCTGCTAAAGGGGGCACAAGTCTTCTTTTGACCCTGTGTCTTATCTGCTGGCACCTACACAGAGCAACCGAAGTGACTCAAGTCTGGTAAAAGACCTAAGCCTTTTTGTAATGGTAGGTGAAGAAGACGTAGAAGGCCCTGAGACATTGCAAACGGTACTAGGCTGGCTATTTAACTGAATTTATACCAACATGATGACAGCTGAATTTTAAATAGTTCCATTTCAAACTGATTACCACTTCTAACAGAATAATCAGAGCCTTTCTCTCTTAAGTTTAGTTTATTTGTATTCAGTTTACTTTCAAGATCCCACATTTTGGTATTTGTTTCCAAATATTCTCTGTTACTTGCTGTTTCTTTACAAATTATAGTAAATTGTTTCATATTTTTCTTTTTCAAGATGATGTGTGATAGAATCATAGAATCATTTTGGTTGAAAGAGATCAGGATCACTTTTATGGTTTAAGGCAAGGCGGCAATAAACTGTGGCAGACGCTCCCTGTTACCCCCTCACTTCCCATCACCCCTTTCCTTTAGATCAGGAAGATGATAGGGAAGATAAAAGAGAAGGAAGAGAGACGTAGACTTCAAGTTGGAGAGTTTTAAAGGGTTTTACTAACGCTACTAATAAATAGAGAATAAATATACAAAATATACAAAACCAATCTTGAGTGCTCGATGTGGAGTTGGTGTCATTCCAGTGGCAGTGGAGCTGAGTGTGTGGAGCTGGTGGCTCCAGCAGCTGCAGCTCAGGCCCCTGGAAGTCATGGGTGGGACTTCACAACAAATTGGAAACCGGCTGCAGGGATTACAGGGCCTGAGGCCTGTAGATCACAGGCAGGGTCCTCTCTAGATGCCGGCCATGGTCAAAGAGAGAGTGACCCTCATGATCACCCTCTTATATAGGGGGTATGACGATTATGGGATGGAATACTTCCGTTGGTCAGTTTTAGTCACCTGTTCCATCCACCCCTCCTCAAACACGCCCCTCTCACAATGGAACATGGGAAAACTATCAGTCTTTCTTGGCTACCACAGTAATAAATCTAAACATGGGCTTCTTCAGCATTCCGTTGGTCTTCTTATCAGCACCAAGTACAGCATCCTAGGAAAAATATGCAGCCTAAAACTCAGAAAAGTTCATCCACCTAGAAGAACTTAGCTGAAAGAAAAATCACTAAAAGAGAACTGGTCTTGTTTTTAACAAAACCAGGACAATCACTGAGTCCAACCATAACTAACTCTAGCACTAAACCATATCCCTAAGAACCTCATCTAAATGCCTTTTAAACACCTTCAGGGATGGTGACTCCACCACTTCCCTGGGCAGCTCATTCTGATGCCTGACAACCCTTTCCATGAAGAACTTTTTCCCAATATCCAGTTTAAACCTCCCCTGAAGGTCGTTTCCCCTTGTCCTATCACTTGCTACTTAGGAGAAGAGACCAACACCCTTCATGCTATGACCTCCTTTCAGGTAGTTGTAGACAGCAATAAGGTCTCCCCTCACCCCCTTTTTCTCAAGGCTAAACAGCCCCAGTTCCCTCAACCACTCCTCGTAAGACTTGTGCTCCAGGCCCTTCATCAGCTTCTTTGCCCTCCTCTGCACTGTTTCCAGTACCTCAGTGTCTTTCTTATGATGAGGGGCCCAAAGCTGAACACAGTATTCAAGATGGGGCCTCACCAGCTCTGAGTACAGTGGCACAATCACTTCTCTGATCCTGTTGGCTACACTATTCCTGATACAAGCCAGGATCCTGTTGGCCTTTTTGGCCACCGGGGCACCCTGCTGGCTCATATTCAGCTGGCTGTCAGTCAACACCCCCAGATCCCTTTCCACCAGGCAGCTTTCCAGCAACTCTTCCCTGAGCCTGTAGCACTGCCTGGGGTTGTTATGACCCAGGTGCAGGACCCAGCACTTGGCCTTGTTAATCCTCATACAATTGGCCTCAGCCCAATGATTCAGTCAGTTCAAATCTCTTTGTATGGCCTTCCTACCCTTCAACAGGTCAACACTCCCACCCAATTCGGTGTCATTTACAAACTTATTAAAGGTGAACTCAATCCCTTTATCCAGATCATTGATAAAGAGATTAAGCAGAACTGGCCCCAATACTGAGACCTGGGGAACACCACTCATGACCGGCTGCCAACTGGATTTGGCTCTGTTCACCACAGGTCTTTGGGCCTGGCCCTGCAGCCAGTTCTTTATCCACTGAAGAATACACCCATTCAGACCATGAACTGCCAGCTTCTCCAGGAGAATGCTGTGGGATACAGTGTCAAAGGTTTTACTGAAGTCTAAGTACACAATATTGACAGCCTTACCCTCATCTACTACGTGGGTCACCTTGTCATAGAAGGAAATCAGGTTGGTCAAACAGGACCTGCCTTTCATAAGCCCACGTTGACTGGGCCTGAACACATGGTTTTCTTATATATGCAGTGTGATGTTGCTCAGGATGATTTGTTCCATGACCTTCCCTGGCACCGAGGTTAGACTGACAGGTCTGTAGTTCCCCGGATCATCCTTCCAGCCCTTCTTGTAGATGGGCATCACGTTAGCCAACTTCCAACTGGTACCTCCCCAGTTAGTCAAGATTGCTAATGGATTATGGAAAGTGGCTCAGTGATCACCTCCACCAGCTCTCTCAGCACCCTTGGATGTATCCTATCTCTCCCCATAGACTTGTGCATGTCCAAGTGGTGTAGCAGGTCACGAATCATTTTCCCTTGGATTATTTGAGCTTCATTCTGCTCCCTATCCCTGTCTTCTGGCTCGGGGGCTGAGTACCTGGAGCACAACTGTTCTAACTATTAAAGACTAAGGCAAAGAAGGCATTTAGTACCTCAATCTTTCCCTCATCTTCTGTCACTATGTTTCTCCCTGCATCCATCAGGAGATGGAGATTCTCCTCAGCTGTTACAATAAACTGAAATGTCATCCATGGGTCTAACCCTACCTTAGAGTTGCAGAGAACACTTAGATGCAAAATATGATACTGAAGACAACTTTTTTTTTTTTTTTTTAATGTCCATTGGGCATTTGATAGTTGCTGGTGTGGATTTAAGCAAAAAAAATAACAGGTATAGGGTTGGGTTTTGCATTGTTTTTTAAATTGTGATTTGTTTTAAAATAGAACTGAAAGTGTTCCTATTAGCTAATGAAGAAGGATTTTTAGAGGTGTGTAATTTTTTATTAGATTAAATATAGCTAGAAAAAAAGATGACAATCTTTTGGGCATGCAAGACCTTCTTCAGATTTAAAATAGAAACAGAAGCCTTCAAGCTAAATACTAGGTAAGAGCCATAGCTCTGGGTTTAACTTCATTATGTTAATCATTTAGACAATTTGAAGAAAGGGCACCTAGCACTGGTGTAGCTGAGGGAGATATGAGTGAGTTTCCTAGCTCATACAGGGAAAAGGGAGGCAGCTAATTATTACTTTTGGTATAGTGAAGAGGAGGAAGAAGACTAGGTAAGATCTGTATGCTATCAAACTGGTATCCCTACTGAATCTGCAATTTTTAGGATCAAGTAGAACTATAAATTATTTCACAGACTTGTCTTTTGAGAATACACTGTACGTCACCTTTGAATCAGGATTTGGAGGGTAGAGGGTGAAGTCTCCTAACTGTAATTATTTGAAATTCCTCTCTGCTGTTTGATTTTAATATCAAAGATTCCCTTAAAGCATTTGGTACATGGAATTAGGTATGAAATAAGGATGTGTTTGTGTCTGATCTGTGGATTTTGTCCTGCTCTTGTGGGTGAGTTGAAGGAGTAGGAAATAGAAAAGAGTGTGAGAGAACTTCTTTTGGAAAACATCAAAAATTTAAAACTCTAGGAGAAGGATAAGATTTCCTGAGGATCATGTAGGTCAGTCAGACTACTTCAGGAAGCTGTATTTCTTGGATCTACTTCTAGGATTTTGGGATATGGGTTAAATGAGTATAATAACCTGCGGCTGAATTTTTTACAGTCTGAATATAGTCTAAATCTTGAGTGAAATCCAAAGTTCAGACTAGCATTTAATTTCTATGGTAAGTACAACTGAAGTTTTATAACCCCCAAAATATATATCATTACCTTGCATCCCACTGTCATTTTGCCAGCCCCTTCTCTTCCATCACATCAAGTATAAACTACTTCAGAACTGCTATGATTTTTTACTGCCTTTAAAAAGTTGATGGATAGGTCCATTTCTTCCATTGCACTGGCTTCCATCATCTTCATGTTCCAAACAGGCAAATTAATGTTTCATTTTTTTTGTGCTGTCCTTTTCTAACTTCAGGGCTCAGTGAAGGCTCACAAGTATATTTTTGTTAACACTAGCAAGCTACCAAAAGCCCTCAACAGCAGTTCAGGCCATTTCATCTTTTGGGTTCTGAATTTGCTTATGGTTAAGCCATCCTCATATACCATTGTATAGATCAGCACTGTATGTTTTTTATCTCCATACATTCTCTCTTTGTTGCTATCGTGTGTCTTACACTGAAGTATTAAATAAATTTTCCAATTTCATACAGTTCATTCCTGGTCATATATACTAAAATAGATTTTGATTTTTGTTTTTAAACATTGTGGAAAATACTAGTAATGATACTACTACTGGAAGTTGCTGACACAGAAATCTTTGGAGAGTTTCTTCTGATTTGCTGAAGATTTTTGCCACTGAAAGTACCTTTAAGGACTTAACAAGAAAGTTAGAACTATATGTCATGAGAAATCTGTAAAATATGAGGAGCAATACTAAAACTGTCTGCACTTTTAAGCTTTCTAAAGTCTGCAGTTATTTGTGTCTAATGAAAACATGCATCACACTTCTAAAAGATCATCTACCATATATGTAAGAGTTTGATAGACTTTCAAGTGAAGTCCAGATGAGGTGAAAAAGAAAGCCCTGAATCTTGAAGAATATGATGGATCTTCTTTTGTAGTATGTTCCATCTAAAAGAAAGAATATCAAAGCAAACTCAAACACAAAGGATATACCTGAGTGTTTGATGGTTTGTGAGGTTTTTTATCCCTAATGAGCAATTTCTAACATTTGATGAGCATAAATATGAATAAAGATATAACATGTCAGTGAACAGTATGTTGTTTGAAAACTTTGTTAAAAATAATCTCTTTGAGGTAAATCTCAGTCAAGATGCTTTATATTGTTACTGGTTTAATACAGAACAGAATGAAATGGATTTGTCAAAATGAATTGGTGGCTTTTGAGAAGCAGTGGGGTAGAAATTTTAATCTCCTAAAATGGCAAGTATAATTTGCTGCCCACTTGAAATTACTGTAGGGCGTATAGGGACGAGTGAATCAAGATAAAACAATGAATACTGCTTAATTTTTTAATATTAATTGTGGAGTTCCACTAACTTTGGGAATAATATCTTTATTAGCTTTCTCTGAATACAAATAAGAAGGAATAACTATCTCTATTAGTATCTCAGTCACAGATGTTCATTAGTAGCATAGAAAAAAGGTAAAAAATGCTTCCAGCTTTCTTTAATTCCCATCTATTCTGCAAATAAGCACTATACAATTTTAGTTTATCAAAATAGTCACAATTAGTCTTGTCATACAAAACTATTTAACACTGTTGATTGTGCAGCCGAAAATTACAAAAAAAAAAAAAGCCACCACAAAAAACAAAACAAAACTAAAGCAGCATTCACATGTTTCAAAAGCACCAGACCACACCATGAACATTTGAATCAGGTTTTTTATTCTCTGCCATGCTTTCTGAAAGGGGAAAATTTATCTTGGAAACATGCTGAATAGTTCTAAATAATTTATGTACCTACAAATTTGAAAGCATGCCAAATAACAAACAAAGTTTACAGGATTTTTTCTCTAACATTTCAATAGATAAATTTTTGTAGGAGGTGGCAGGTAGCTGCTGATGCTCTCAGACCTTGAACAGGCACTGTCATCATGATTCCGTACGTGATCTGAGCACAGAATCCAGTCATCTAAGTACTCACCTCTGGCCACAGAAAACACCCCATTATTTCCTCTTCTGATCCTGGAAGCAGGCTTGATACCTGGAGTATGATAGAAACAAGAGATTTGGTTTATAATTTATTTAGGCAGCAGCTGGCAGTGATAAAGACAGAATTGCCCAGCAAGGAGAAAAAAAAAAAAAAAGAAGCTCCAGTGACCCAACTCATACATCCTATCCTCTTGTTTCTTTACCATCTTTTTTGCTACCCTTATACATCCCTTTTTCCTCTCAAATCTCCTTCAAATAAACACCCTGCCCCTAATCACATTTTGCCCATTTCTCTCAATTTTGCTTTGTCTGTACCTGGTCTTGGTAGTTCTGATACTGTGACCTAGATCATCTCTGCCTCTCATGATGTCACTGGTGGGGCTACCAAGGCACTGCTGGCCTTAAAGGACTCCCAGTTCTCCCCTTCAGCTGTCTGTGACATTCAGCTGTTTCTCATATGCTTCTCCCATAGCCACCTGTGCCATCTCTCAGATCCTCATGTTGTTACTTGTCATGTCCAGTAATTTCTCATGTCATGTCTGATGTTTTTTCTGCAATACATAGTGTTTAAAGTGAAGGGAGAACAAGCGGTGACTATATTAGTAAAACTCATTCACTCATAAGAGTGGAAGTTGCTTGTCCTTTGTTAGCTTTAAAATTGCTCTCATATTTTGAGATGGTTAACAAAATATAAAACCAAATTCATAATGGATCACAGTCACATTGTGATACTTCATGTGATCTACATTGTTGAATTCACTTCATTCTCCTTCATCCCCCTAGCTCTCACTATTCCAAAAAAACAATGAGTTTTTCTCTCAGTTGTAACTGTGATAGGTATCCATCTGTTGCTGCTGATACCTTCTTTGCCAACATCTGGGAACATAAAGAAACGGACAGCTGTCACAGCGGATTAATGGCAGAATAGTTATTTTTTTCCTCTGTCATTACTTAATATTTCAATCTGATGTGACCTTATTTCTATAATCCTGCAAACAGATGTTTTACTATGTTTTTATTGCTATTTATGTGACTTTTCTGAATGCCTTATGATATCACAGGTTGATGATGAGAAACACCATTGTCTTCTATAGAAAAATTTAACACAATAAATTCCTAGTATAAAATGAAAATACTGTGAAAGTTATTATTAGAAATAATAAACCACTTACTTAACATTTCTTATGATACATTATAGACCAACAGTGAGAAACTCATTTAGGAAGTTTCTTCTTTCTGTGTTCAATCAACTTGCTAAGGTTTTCTACAAGACTACCCCACAAATAATGTATGTTCAGGAAATGCTGGGGAGTGTTGTTAGCAAGAGATCATTTTACTGTTAAAATGGAAGTGAAATACTAAATATTAAGTCTGTTAATAATTTTAAACAATAACTGCTTTGTTTCAGTGTCCAGAGGATAGAATTACTGACTGCTCTTAAAATCTCAGAGCTCTTTTTTTTTTTTTTTTGAGTGGTATGCCTGATAAAGTCCTATCAGGTCCTCAGAACTTTTCCAAAGAAAAACACTCTTTTTTGGCATGTTTTGTGGATTTCATAGAATTGTGGCTTATATAATGAGTAGGGTTAGGTTTTCCAGATTTCAAAGGTAAAAACATGTTGACAAAGTCTGCATATTTTCTGAGAATAAATTATAGAATCAGAGAATCAGAGAATCATAGAATCATCTAGATTGGAAAAGACCCTTGAGATCATTGAGTCCAACTGTAAAACTAACACTAAAAAGTCCACAAATAAATCATGTCCCTAAACACCACATCTAACCATCTCTTACACACCTCCAGGGATGGTGACTGAACCACTTCCCCAGGCAGCCTGTTCAAATGCGTGACAACTCTTTTGGTTCCTAATGTCCAAAATAAATCTCCCCTGGTGCAACTTGAGGCCATTTCCTCTCATCCTATCACTTGTTACTTGGAGAAGAGACCAACATCCACTTCATTACAACCTCCTTTCAGGTAGCTGTAGAAAGCAATAAAGTCTCCCCTCAGCCTCATTTTCCCCAGAGTAAACAGCCCCAGTTCCCTCAGCTACTACTCATAAAACTTCACCTCTAGACTCCTCACTAGTGTCATTTCCCTTCTTCGGACATGCTCCAGCAACTGGATGTTTTTCTTGTAGTTAGGGGCCCAAAACTGAACACAGTGTTTGAGGTGTGGCTTCACCAGTGCCTAGTACAAGGGGAAAATAATTTCTCTAGTTCTTCTGGCCACATTATCTCTGATACAATTGTGCTAGCAATGAATATGTAAAGAAACATATTAGCTGCATAAATGAATTCCAGTGTAAATTGCATAAGTATTTGTGTATGATTCAAAACATTAAGTGACGTTGGAGGTAGTTCTTTTAAAAACAAAGAAACTCACAACTCTGTAAAAGGCTACTTTAATTTTGTATTTGACAGTCATTACATATTACAACACCCTCACAAACATACACACATAGGCATTGAAATTATATGATGATATGATGATATGAAAGATACTGAAAATACAAAGCTATGAGACCATCCTTATAACTCAGTGTTGCCTAATTGGAGCTTCTGAAAACAATTCTCTAACCAGAATTTTTTTTGGCATGTTTGCCTGCTACCGAGAGGATGGAGGAAAAAAAAAACACCTGGGCACCTGATCCTTCAACGAACTACCCCAAGGCTTCAAAATCCCTTTTGATTGCCTTTAGGCTTCTCTTTGCCACATCTTCACTGCCAACAAGAAGAACCAATAGTGAGTAATAGTCTGAGGACCTTACCAGACTACAAAATTGTCAGGTCACATCTCTTACCTTGGTCCCAGGGAGGCAGCGGACTTCCTTGTGGGTTGGGTCTGGTTGGCATACTGGGCCCCCTGTTCCCTTCAGAAGGGAATCACCTATGACAAATACCCTTATTTTCATCTTAACGTGAGTGGTTTTGATGGGTTTGATGTGTTTCATGGAAGGCGTAAGTTTCCTAGACGACTCCTCCATCCCAGAAGGGCCTTTATCCACAACATAGTTCTGTTCCCATCCAACTCCAGGGCCCCATACCCATTGTTTATAGGCACCTGGGAAAGTGGGGCAGACTGAGAGAGGATTTGACTGCTACCCAGAGCAGTAACCTCTTTCCATTTGCCCCATCTCCTGGGTCTCCTCTTTCTGCCTAGTGGTGAGAGGTTAGGGGGTCCTTTGTCTCTAGTGCCATGGTTGGCTTCTGCTCCTTCCCCAGGGATGGTAGACTGTGAGTCCACCAGTCAATCTCGTTCTCTGACTCCCTGATGTTCCTCAGCCTGGACAGCTCCTCCTGAAGCTCTGCCACCAGGCTGAGCAGATCCTTCACTTGGGCACATCGCCCACAGGTGAGCTCGTTGCTGCCATCAGTTCCTGAGCAGAAATTTGGGCACACCCTGCAGCCTGGGGCCTAGAGAGCTACATGATCCCTTGCAAGCTCAGTTTAGGTGGCTGCATTAGTTTTTGCAGCTGGAGGGACCATGAGGGACACTGAAGGCACAGCTTTTTGCTGGGTGGATACCATGTCTCCTGCTGTTCTTAACTCCTTGATAATGCATTGTAGCCTCTGCTGCAAGCGGCAGAGCCCTACCTGCTCATCATCCTTGTGTGCCCTGCCTGTGTGATCTGCTGCCCAAATTGCCACACCCCTGTTTGCCTGTCCTCCTTGCCACACTTCTCATTGCCTGCACTCCCTAGGGGCTCAAAAGAGGTATTCTGCAGCCTCACCTGCCTTCATGTACAAGTTCGATAAAGTAAGTGGATTAGGTAATCAGGAAGCTGATTACTAAAATAAATTGAAACTGCTTAATTTGTTTCTCTGCAGCTATCCTTGATTTCAGATTTCAGTTAATGTTTTCTTTCCACTCTTCTTCTGCTACTATAGAAAGCATGGGAAGAAGACATATAGCTTATTTACCTTCTGATGTTTAACAAAGTGTTCTGGAATTACAGCAGATTTCAACTGGTGAAATAAAACAGACTTTCAATTCAGTGTCGTTAAAGCTCTTTCTGGATATTGAATGAAGTCTCCTCAGGGCTGGCTGTGCAATCAACCTTCAGATTCCCTATGAAAATCTTTATCTATTCTCTGATTTATCCCAAATGTACAGAATAACACAATACCAAAAATTTGGAACAAAAATTATAATTATGCTTCTTGTGTCTTTCCATTGTTTGCATTCTATACATCTAACTGTTCCAAAAACAACAGCTTACTGTAGATGTACGTTAACAGAAAACTAAGCAAAATACATCAAGATATGACTTAACATATTGTGAATCTAAACTGTTTCTCATTTGTCTGCTACGGAGAAAACTGGAAGAAACAATATTAACATGAATAAGGACAGGGCTGAACAGTAGGAAGTGAAAAATGGATAAAGTAAAGGTTAGAGAAGTTTTCTTCAAAACAACAATGTTGAGCATCTGTAGTTCCTGTTGCATATTATGGGAACAGTACATGTTCAAAACCTCTGGAAACTAAAACAATATAGTTTAGGAGTCTGAATTCAAGTTTTTTATTCGTAGAGTCTTGAGAGAACTCAAGTGTTGGTTACACTGACATCACTAGTTCTCAGCACTGTATCTTTACATTAAAATCATTAATATCAAGTCCAAAATGGGCCAAAACAAGATTTACAAACAGTAAAGACTATGAAGTATAACAACCAATTTTAAAACAAACAAACAATCCAAACAAACAAACAAACAAACAAACCCATTCCTACCAAACAAACAAAAAACAACCAAAAAAACACCCCAAACCCTGTGGACCATGTATTTTTATAAAGTATTTGCAGGACTCACTTCTCAGTCTCATGAATCCCACTTGTTACTTCTGAAGATCATTAGCAAATTCACAGCATTTCAGTGCTATTTCTTCTCAAAAGAAAACAAATAAAAACAAAAATTTACTTTTGGAAACTTTTTCAATGAGTTTTGGGAAGTGTCCCAGATATAATCAAACTATCAGAAATCCTGGTCACTCACAGAAAATGTCACAAAGGAAATTTCTTCAAAACTCTGAAATGAGCATTTCAGATTTCACATTGGCTGCATTGACATGGATGGCAGAGCTCAGAGGGTTGTGATCAGTAGTGCAGAGTCTGGTTGGAGGCCTGTAGTGAGTGGAGTTCCCCAGGGGTGAGTATTAGGTCTAGTCCTGTTCAACCTGTTCATCAGTGACCTGGATGAAGAGACTGAGTGCACCCTCAGCAAGTTTGCTGATGATAGCAAACTGGGAGGAAGGGTTGACATACCAGAAGGCTGTGCTGTCATTCAGCGAGACCTGGACAGGCTGGAGGACTGGACAGACAACAACCTAATGAAATTCAACAAGGGCAAGTGTAGGGTCCTGCACCTGGAGAGGAATAACCCCAGGCCCCAGTACAGGTTAGGGGTGGACCTATGGGAAAGCAGTACTGTGGAAAAGGACCTAAGAGTTCTGGTCAACAACAGGTTCACCATGAGTCAACAATGTGCCCAAGAAGGCCGAATGTATCCTCGGGTGCATCAGGAAAAGTGTGACCAGCAGGTCGAGGGAGGTTATCCTCCCTCTCTACTCTGCCCTGGTGAGGCCCCATCTGGAGTACTGTGTCCAGTTCTGGGCTCCCCAGTTTAAGAAGGATAAGGAATTGCTGGAGGGAGTTCAATAGCAAGCTACAAAGATGATGATGGATTTGGACCATATTTCTTATGATGAGAGATTGAGAGAGCTGGGTCTGTTCAGCCTGGAGACGAGAATGCTGAGAGGGGATCTTATCAATGCTTACAAATATCTGAAGGGTGGATGTCAAGAGGATGGGACCAGACCCTTTTCAGTGGTGTCCAACAATAGGATGAGGGGCAGTGGGCACAGACTGAAGCATAAGAGGTTCCATCTAAACATGAGGAGAAACTTCCTTACTTTGCAGGTGCCAGAGCCCTGGAACAGGCTGCCAAGAGAGGTTGTAGAGTCTCTTCTCTGGAGACATACAAAACCCAGCTGGATGCATTCCTGTGCGACTTACTCTAGGTAAACCTTCTTTAGCAGGTGGGTTGGACTAGATATCTCCAGACGTGCCTTCCAACCCTAACCATTCTGTGATACTGTGACACAACCAATGCTTTAAGTTATATCCAGGTCTGGAAGCATCTCAGAAACATTCTACCATGTTTCAAAAAGATGTCTTGATACTTGAGGGAGGTTTCAAGGAAGAGATAGGAAAATTAACTTTCATTGTTCTACATGCGTTGTAGAAAGAAATTCCTTGAGCTCAATTTACTTTAGAATGAGCTATTACTTTATCACAATCTAGAGGCACATGATTAAAAAAGAGATGAGACATATCTAATTTAGGTATTACCACATTAAGATGAACTGAATGGTTTGGGTATTTGCAACAGAAAAGCTGACCACTAAAAAAGCTAGGTTTTAAACTAAGTCAGTGCTGAATATCTTTAAAACCCAGGAAATCGTGTTAAGGAACTAATGCATTTTATCAGTCAGGCAGTCTAAGGAATCTTTAATTGCTCTTGAAATATTTGAATATGCTGGTTCTGTCCTGAACTGTAGGCTGAGAAGCACAAGGATATACTCAACAGTTTTTCATGGTGATAATGATTTTTACCAATATTGTTATAGTTACAGGTAAAAGCTGGTCAACTGAAGCAGCTTAAGTCTAATAAAGATCAAGGCATTTTATAGATTCATTAGTGATGTGCAATTAATTGGAAATCAGTGTCCTTTATAATCAGGATCAATATCAACAATACAAGAGATAAAACATGACATTAGGGAGTTTAAAAAAAAAGCAATTAAAATGCTAGTATTAAGGAATTCATGCTGTTATGAAACTAAAGTTATGCTATGCTGAAAGAGATGACAGAGGTCTTGAACAGTTAATTGATACTGAAACAGAGACAATAAGGAATAAAGCTAAGACAGAAGATGCTCTCAGTCTATCTTACTTGCCTAGCTTACCCTAGAATTGTACAAACTTTGTCAAAAAAACCCCAAGCGTTCATACTCCAAAACTAGTTAGAGAAAAAAGAACAACATTCTTAAAGGGATCCCCTCCAGCTAAGTTTAGATACCCAGATAAAGTAGACAGGATAACCCCTTGGACACCTTTAAAGTCATCCAATTCTCTTCCCATTGAATATGTAATATAAAAGTTGCTAGGTATGCAACTTGAGGCAAAAACCTGGTAATCTTAAGTTGAAGAGTGTAGATAATGCTCAATATTCTTAACAGTGACATCAATTCCCATCAAACATCTTATTATATAAGATTATTAGGATAATATTTTAGATTATATTCTGATTGTGCTTTCATGGTTTTTATTTTTCCTGGGAGTAGGGGAAAAACTGCTAACAAACAGAAATATCCACTTAAATAAGAATTAATTTGTTATAATACCATGAACAATTTATAGATCTCATTAAAGTATATGATCAGAGTGGTGCCTTTTAGTCTTTTAAATCTATAACCTAACATGCCTGTAGGGAAACTCAGAATAGCTATGAGGTTAAAGGCATTAATAGTTGATTTGTATGACTGATACCTCACTTTCCTTTAAGATAAAAGGTATAGATATACATGCCAGTATGTAATTAACAGTGAGATTCATTAGAAAATCTCCTTTCATAGATAACATATGTATTCCTTTCTCTGTAAAGCAGTTCCTGAACTGCCTAACAGAACAATGCACAGATGCTCTTAGCATGCTAGTTTCTTGTGGGGTTTTTTTTGTCAAGTATATATCCCCATACCAACAGAAGAATTATTCAAAACCGATCCCTCAGAATCCAACCTACATAATATAAAATATAACTTTACTTCCAAAGAACAGTTTTATTGCTTGCATTTGGTATTCAGTGATAAAATCTGCCCTATTTTATAACTTCCTTCTACCTAAAAAGCTGTTCTGTGTTATATAAGAATTTCATATTCCCACGTTTGTATAAACACTGAATAAATTAAATTCAATTAAGATATAAATTGGGTTTACATAATTTAAGTAGAATTTAGATACATAATTAATGGAACAGTTCAAATATTTATTGTAAAATACAGGTATGCAATGTTCACTAGAAAATACACCAAGGTTTTTTTCACATAAGTTTATTGCACATGCTATGAAACATATGAGTGTGACTCTCTTATTCAGTAGCATTTGGGATTCAAAAAATAGGCATAGACTGCATACATATGGAGAGAGGGGTCTTCATGTGACCTGTCATCAGCAGAAAGCTTCTGTTGCCTTAATGTGGTGCTCCCTTAGATTGTTTTTTTTTGGCTATGTAGCTTGGCCTTTAGCCTTCCCTCTGGAAAGGCAAAATGTCATGACCACCAGGTGTGTAACTCATGTGCTCTGGGCTTTCTGAAACAGTACTGTGTATCTCTACAAGACTGCCTTGAGATGGATTGACCCCATGAGGTCACCATCAGCCAGTGTGCTCCCCTGCCCTCAACCGTCCATAACGGCAATATATGCTTATTTTTTTGGGCACTGATCTATTTCCTTTGCATTTGCCACAGCCTGTGACAGAAAAAAAATAGAATTCTAAATTAAATCAGATATATTGTACCCTAAATTAACTAAGAATGCGAAATCTAGTGTAAAAAACAGTTTCCTATGTTGGTGAAATCTAAAATTATGTGAGACAATTTCTATTGCACACAATTACCCACCAAGTGGTCTATATTTGTAGATGTTTTCAGAACATGCACACCACAAGCAGTACCAAAGTTGCTAAGCCTATTTGAAAACACACATAGAGGTATCTTTACCTAAAAGTACTTAAAATAACTTAGCTAGAAAAAATGTGAAGCCAGGATTCTTTCCAAATTGAATGGAGGTAGGAGGGGGAATTAGAAGGAAATTTTACCACCAACTTAAAGAATACAGTCAGGAAGAGGAAGATGAAGATCTCGTTTTCCTGTTGAAGGTGGATGAGAATGTGTGTCTTACTGGAAATAAAGGAGAAAAGAGAAAAGGGCCTTCACTGTGTTACCTAATTCTTAGGTTTGGATTTGAAAAACTTCCAACTAAGAAATGCCTAGATGTAAGGTTTCTCATCAACTAGACAGTGTGTTGAACCCTTAGCACTTTGCAAAGTATATTTTCTGCTGTCTTTTTTAAAAGAAAGGATTGGTCTAGTCATCAGTTGCTATAGATACAAGTTAGTCACATAAACGTATGAAGCCTGTGGATTCCTAACCACTCGAAGATGCTTTGTTCAGGCTGTATTGAGCTACCAAGGTTTTCATGAGAGTCAGAATTTCAGATGTGTGCTTCATTTAATTTCAATGTTTCCTATTTTTCCTTTGCCAATTCACTTAGGAGACTTAGACACCTAATATACTATTGTGAATTCTACCCTTTAAAAACCTAGCACTAGTTATAAAATATATTATATACCAGTTGAAAACACTTACTATGTGTCCTGCTTTCCTTTGGTTTCAGATCTCAAAGGTGATTTTACTCAATTCAAATGTCTTGGCTTACAGAATAGTGCCTTCAATACTAAATTAAATAATGTGACATTTAAATATCTACCCATTGTATTGTTCTGAAAGCTAATTAACATTTCTGATGTTCCTCTGGGGTAAACTGTTTTCAGGCCATGCTTCTGCAAGTATTTCTTGGGCAAGATACACCTACTTGAGAAACCCATCACAGTATCACAGTATCACAGTATGTTTGGGATTGGAAGGGACCTCAAAAGATTATCTAGTCCAATCCCCCTGCTGGAGCAGGAACGCCTAGGTGAGGTCGCACAGGAACATGTCCAGGCGGGTCTTGAATGTCTCCAGAGAAGGAGACTCCACAACCCCCCTAGGCAGCCTGTTCCAGTGTTCTGTCACCCTTACTGAGAAGAAGTTTTTTCTCAAATTTAAGTGGAACCTCTTGTGTTCCAGCTTGATCCCATTACCCCTTGTCCTATCATTGTTTGCCACCGAGAAGAGCCTGGCTCCATCCTCGTGGCACTCACCCTTTATATATTTATAAAAATTAATAAGGTCACCCCTCAGTCTCCTCTTCTCCAAACTAAAGAGACCCAGCTCCCTCAGCCTTTCTTCATAAGGGAGGTGCTCCACTCCCTTAATCATCTTCATTGCCCTACGCTGGACCCTCTCCAGCAGTTCCCTGTCCTTCTTGAACTGATAGGCCCAGAACTGGACACAATATTCCAGATGGGGTCTCACCAGGGCAGAGTAGAGGGGAAGGAGGACCTCTCTCGATCTACTAACCACCCCCCTTCTAATACACCCCAGGATGCCATTGGCCTTCCTGGCCACAAGGGCACAGTGCTGGCTCATGGTCATCCTGTTGTCCACCAGGACCCCCAGGTCCCTTTCCCCTACACTGCTCTCTAATATGTAATTTCCCAACCTATACTGGAACCTGGGGTTGTTCCTGCCCAGATGCAGGACTCTACACTTGCCCTTGTTAAATTTCATTAGGTTATTCCCCGCCCAACTCTCCAGCTTTTCCAGGTCCCGCTGGATGGCAGCACAGCCTTCTGGCATGTCAGCCACTCCTCCCAGCTTAGTGTCATCAGCAAACTTGCTTATAGTACACTCTATTCCCTCGTCTAAATCATTAATGAATATATTGAATAATACTGGCCCCAGTACTGACCCCTGAGGCACTCCACTAGATACTGGCCTCCAACTAGACTTCGCACCATTGACTACCACTCTCCGGCTTCTCTCCTTAAGCCAGTTTGCAACCCACCTCACTACTCTATTGTCTAGACCACACCTCCTCAACTTAGTTGTGAGGATGCTGTGGGAGACTGTGTCAAAGGCTTTACTGAATCCACCGCTCTGCCATCATCCATCCACCTTGTTACATTCTCATAAAAGGCTATGAGGTTGGTCAAGCACGACTTACCCTTGGTAAAGCCATGCTGACTGCCCCTAATAACCCTCTTATCCTTGATATGCCTTGAGATGGCACCAAGGATAAGCTGTTCCATTACTTTCCCAGGGACAGAGGTGAGGCTGACCGGTCTATAATTACCCGGGTCCTCCTTCTTGCCCTTTTTGAAGACTGGAGTGACATTTGCTTTCCTCCAGTCCTCGGGCACCTCTCCCGTTTCCCAAGACTTGGCAAAGATGATGGAGAGCGGTCCAGCAATGACTTCAGCCAGCTCCTTCAGCACCCGCGGATGCATCCCATCTGGACCCATGGATTTATGGATGTCCAGACTATTTAATTGCTCCCTAACCCAGTCCTCATTGACTAAAGCAAACTCCTCCATTGACCTGGCTTCATCCGGGGTCTCAGGGGTACAGGGCTCCCCAGGACAGCCTCCGGCAGAGTAGACAGAGACAAAGAAGGCATTCAGTAATTCTGCCTTCTCTGTATCTTCTGCCACCAGGGCGTCCACTCATTCATCAGTGGGCCTACATTGCCTCTGGTATTAGTTTTATCTGCTATGTATTTGAAAAAATCCTTTTTGCTATCCTTGACCCCTCTCCTCAGCTGTAATTCTAAGGAGGCCTTGGCTATCTTAGCTGCCTTCCTACACCCTCTAACAGCAGCCTTATATTCTTCCCAAGTGGCCAGCCCCTGCTTCCATGACCTGTAAACTCGCCCCTTCTGCTTGAGCATACCCAACAGATCCCTATTCAACCACACAGGCCTCCTGGCTCCCTTCCTTGACTTCCTACATGTGGGGATGCTCTGATCCTGAGCGTGGAAGAAGCAATCTCTGAATGCCACCCAGCTATCTTGGGCCCCTTTTCCTTCAAGCTGTCTTGCCCATGGGATTTCCCCCAGCAATTGCTTGAAAAGGCCAAAGTTAGCCCTGCTAAAGTCCAGGGTTGCAATTCTACTTGCTATTCTGTTCCTGCCACACAAGATGCTGAACTCCACCATCTCATGGTCACTGCAACCAAGGCAGCCCTCAACCTTTACTGCTTCGACCAGACCCTCCTTGTTAGTGAGGATGAGATCCAGCAGTGCACCTCTCGTAGTCAGCTCCTCAACCATCTGCATGAGGAAGTTATCATCAATGCACTGGAGGAACCTCCTGGACTGTGGCTGGCTGGCTGAATGGTCCTTCCAGCAAACATCAGGGAAGTTAAAATCACCCACAACAACCATGGCCTGTGACTGTGAGGCCACTCTCAGCTGCCCATAGAAGGCCTCATCAACTTCCTCAGCCTGATCTGGTGGTCTGTAACAGACGCCCACAACAGTGTCACCCCTGCCAGCCTGCCCCTTGATCCTGACCCGTATACTCTCAACTCGCTCGTCATCCGCTCCTGGGCAGAATTTAGTACATTGTAGTTGCCCTCTCACATAGAGAGCAACTCCACCACCATGCTTGGCTGGCCTGTCTTTTCTGAAAAGGGCACAGCCATCCATGACCACATTCCAGTCATGTGAACTGTCCCACCATGTTTCTGTAATTGCCACCAGATCATAATCTCCCGACCGAACATAGGATTCTAACTCCTCCTGCTTATTCCCCATGCTGCGCGCATTGGTGTACAGGCATTTCAGGGAGCGAGCAGAGCACACCAGTTTCTCCCTAGGGGCATAGGAGGCCACCCGGTCCTCATCAGTTTTAGAATGCAGCCCCACTGGGACAAGCCCAGCTACAACCCCATCCCCCTTCGAGCCTAGTTTAAAGCTTTCCAAATGAGGTTTAAGTACTTGTGTTTTTTACACTTAGCTGTTGACTTTTGTTTATAATGTAATGTAACTAAAGTCAGTTAGCTGTCAGTTAGACAGTCAGTTAGACTGTCAGTTAGCTTTGTAACAACTTGCATGTTCATCCTGATATAGGTAGGTGTTAAAGTTTGTCATTATAAGTGGTAATTGTAATGTTATAACAGTTATGGTATAACTGTACAGTTAGAAAAACATCAGGAGAAAGTACATTCCATATTTGGCTAGTATGAAATTTCTCAGCTTTTACCAACTTGGAATAATGTGGTGATTAGAAAATTTCTTTGCAGTGTGGCAGAGCCAGTCTTTGGTCTGCAATCAGCCAATTCTATTTCTGTTCCAAGAACCTATTTCAATAAATTACAACCTATTTCCACGTTAATAATGTCATCCTAGGTCCATTGGGGTGGAAATCAGCTCATATATTAAGGCATTTAAATGGAGATTTCTAAATGCATGTGTGAGCATCCAACTAGATGTTTGATTGAATGTCCTTGACATAGATATCTAGTGCAGTATGGAATGTCTTAAGAAATTCAAGAAATCTACAGAAGGCTGGCAAATATGACAGTGATCCAGCGGTAGTCTTGCGTGCTTCTGTGTCATGGGTGTAGATTGCGGGGTGACAATAAATCCCTGGCAGATGTATTGTTAACATCCTTTCCCCCCCACATCCCCCCTTTTACCCCTCCCTCTCCTCCCTTCCACTAAGGATGGGCGATCGGGAGGAAAAGAAAGACAGAGAGAGAAGAATTGGAAAAATTAAAAACGTTTTACTAATGCTACTAATAAGAATAAAGAAAATAATACAAAATATACAAAACCAATCTTGACAGTCTCAGCAACTGCAGAGCCGGCAACCAAAGTCCTGGATTAGACTCTGCAGCCAACTGGAGCTGGATTCAGTCTCTCACTAGGCCTCAGTTCGCAGGGACAACTGGCAAGATCCTCTCCTAATGTCGGCCATAAGCAGAAGGAAAAGGGACGAGATCCTCGTGTTCTCCCACTTTTATATGAAGTATTCACGTGAATGGAATGTTATACACAGTTGGTCAGTTTCTTGGTCACTTGTTTCTGATTGCCCCTCTCGCGAGATGTCCATCCATGCTTATCAATAAATTTGCATTCCATTGCTATGTTTACCAAAACATGTATCTGGTTCTTCAGGAAAATGCAGTTAATATGAAGGCTTTAGCTGACAGGCAAATTCACTAAAAGAGAAACTTGTTTTTTAACAAAACCAGGACATTCTGGAATGCAGACATTCTGTATGTCTCAAATTAAGCTGGAAAACTACGTTAGGTAAGAATCACACATTAATTTCTGCCTTAGAATATTCATAAAATTCTCTTCTTCATCACCTGTGCTTAGTGGTAAGCAGATCATCCAAACTTTGTACATATTTTTCCTTCTATTCAAGCTTAAACACCTACTTGTGCAAAGACCTTACATTTAAACAGCTACAATTAAATGTGATTTTTAACTCACCTGTCTCAATAGACATGTAGTTTTTCCTGGTGCTTTTTGAAACTTCCTGTGTTCATCCCCACACTGAAAAAAAAATATAAATATAGTCCTGTAGCTAAAAATATCATTGTGATTCTATTTGAAATAGCCCCATTTTTCTTCTATTCCTTCTTTGAAAATAAAAGAAAAAGAGGAAAAACTAAAGTAATTTTTCCCATATCTGTTAACACATAAAAAATTATTTATCATAAAATTTCAGGTTTAATTTGTCCTTGCATAGCCTATAAAAGGTACTTATTTTTCTTGTATTTATTTTGTTTAGTGCAGTAGGATTAGATAATATCCTCTCAACAATAAATAGTAATAGCTACATAATCTTCCAGATTATTCAGATCTGGAACTATCTAAAATATAATGCATTGATTGATTACCTACAAAAGAATATTCCAATAGTTAGTAGAAAAATATGCTAGGTTGATTTCTGTGATCTGTCATTGTGTACACATACGCAGGCACGTTGCAAGAAGAGCTGGAGGCCACGAATGCATTGCAAAGAGCAAGTTTTATTTTAGTTACCTCTCTACTGGGGGATCTCTGAAGGCACACCTAAGTTCCCAGGCAGAGGTGACACCAGTGGGGACGCAGGTGCTGGTAAATTCAGCCCTGCTGGAAGATCCCTGGGCCTGCTGAGCTTGCCTGTATTTCAAGGCTTCAGGCAGGCACAGCCTCCAACTCTTTCTCACAACAAAGCAGGAATCTCAGTCATAGTGATAAGGTGCCTAGAGTTTCTCACTGGCCTGTGTTATCTAACACAGAGGTTCTACTCATCAAGCACACAAGGTCAGTAAAACAATTAGTGTGATGTATGTGCTTTCTCTACAGACTGGTCCAAGTCACTTGAGCGTGTTTACATTTAACTAATCTCCTCACCAAATCTTCCGCTATATCCCCATACAATCATTTTATAAAATAGCAGCAAAAACAAGGTGTTGCATTGCAAACTTTTTCAATAACCTATCTGATTTTCCCATTATTCTAACAACAGTAGTTATAGATATGAAAGCTTATGTTGGGATTTTACTAAAAAAACCCCTTGCAAACTATCACCTAATTTACTAAATATTGCCCTTATGTTTTCATTATTTGTATTTGAAGTACTAAAACATAATGCAAAATTACCTTGCTATTGCTGGAAAGAACATACTTCTGTAACAGGGAATTTATTTTTAAAGGGTTCTCAAACAGTTCATCCATTTTAAAGGGCAGCATACTCATAACCTGAACCCAATTTCTTGTGCTGTTCTGTCTGAAGGTTATCTCATCAGGAAATTGAAAATTCTCTATTCAGGCACATTCTATTTATTTTCCTGTAACTTCATTTTAATTCCTTTTTTTCTTTTTCCTCAGCATTGGTAAAAGATAAGATGTAGGCTGTTGATAGTCAGAAACTTAAATAAAAATCAGGAGAGGCCAAAGATAACTTCCATAAGGCTAACTTGATTTATTCCATACAGACATTTTTCCATATGTTTTATTCTAAGTTTGCTCTTTTCTTGTACTTTCTTTCCATATGGCAGTCCCTCCTCCCAAAACCTGTTCCCCTCTTTCAGTAGCATCTGAGGTTTTTTGAAGAATGAATTAAAATGTAGATCCACAGTTAAGATATTTGTAATTATAAGGCTGTGAGGACTGCAGCTGATAATGAAACTGCTTATTTCACAGCCCATATAATAATAAAAGAAATACTTTAAGTTTATCCCCATTCAGGTAATACATCAGATTACAGTCTTTTTAATTCAGAATGTTTTTGTACATGGACAAGATCAAAATGCAGCTTGAAAAATAAAATTTGTTTGTGCTAGTAAATGAACCACAGGAACAGATACAGAAAATGAAAACATCCAGAAATACATACTTGCATCCATCAGTAAATCTAGCTGAAATATGGCTCTTTTTAAACAGGTTGTAAGATGACTAACATCCTCTTTGACTATCAAGTCCTTTACTTATTGCTTCACTTTATGAAATTACTGTTAGATTTACTATTGCAACTTCCTTGTGTTTTATGTTCTGATCTTGCATCAGCCTGTTATTCCACTCCAAAGACTGAAAGATCTCAGCCTGACATCCTACATATAAATCACACCAACCAGCTCAGATATTTTACATCATCACACATACATCCACAATGTTCTTGTGTTACTGTGTGACCATACTATTCATCCCATTTTTCCTTCATCTACTTCCTTTTGCTTATACCATCTTTTTGTTTGTTTGTTTGTTTGTTGGGGGGGACGTGTTTTGTTTTAGTTTGTCGTTATTATTTATTCCACAGTATGTTTGGACTGTTTGCATACCAGTATTGTGTCATTAGTGTTCTGCTATGCCTCGTTTGTCCTCTGTGAGAAAAAAAAAATATATATATATATTAAATGTCACTTCAGAAGTAATTAATTTTCTTTTAAAGTTGCTCCCAGATACAACTTGAGATGCCTAGTCTTGTTTTATAAAAAAATTATTGAGATCATAGAGTCGTTTAGGTTGGAAGAGACCCTCAAGATCATCGAGTCCAACCATAACCTACTCCAACTCTAACATTAAACCGTGTTCCTAAGAACCTAATCTACACATCTTTTAAACACCTTCAGGGATGGTGGCTCTACCACTTCCCTCGGCAGCCTGTTCCAGTACTTCACAACCCTTTCTGTGAAGAAATTTTTTCCTAATATCCAATCTAAACCTCCCCTGGTGCGACTTGAGGCCATTTCCTATCACTTGTTATTTGAAAAATAATGCATTCTTTCACACTAAACCACCCATCTCCAAGTCTTCTTTCAAAAGCCATATGCTTAAATATTTTAATGCTTCTAAGATATCAGTAATTTTCAGTACTTTATTCAAACTATACCCTTTTTCCTTTTTTTTCCCTTTTCTCTCTCTCTTTTTTTTTTTTTCCTTTTTGCTATTGAACTTTTGTAGGTAAAAAAGCATCTGGTATAATGTTATGAAATTAATGATAATTCTTCAAAATGCATTGATCTGCTTTTTAGAATAAAAATAATACATCTTTTTCTGATTTAATACAATTTTAAAATTATGGATTTTTACTGTAAAATGTTTCACTCAGTGGTAATGGTTCAACTTAATATGAAGAACTAATGGTACTGTCTCAATAAGAGTTCTTCTTACGAGTTGTTGAACTAAACAGTCCTTGCAAGAAACTGTTTCCCTATTTTCCTTCTATTTCCAGTCATGTTTTTTCTAGCTAATATGAAATCAACAATAGGTGGCATTTCAGCTAGAACAATGTTCCTCTGAAAATCAGGTGATCTTATTCTAACATTGGCCTTGGTAGTAAGCATTCTGTTCCCTGCTTTCCCCCTTGGTCTGGCAGTGCTCTCAGGTGTCGTGTATTGTTTCTATTCAAATGCTAATTCTGTCTCTCAAGACTTTTACTGATTGTCTGTCCTTTTATACTTTTCAAGTACCTCTTTACTTTAACTGATAATTCACGGTTTCTCAGAAGCACAGTCACAGTTAAATCACTTCAGTTCTAATTAAGCAGAAACACAATGTTTAGGCAGTGTGCTTTAAGAGATAAAAAGACTACACCTTAAAACACCTTAAAATATTCTATTTTGAAGTCATTTAATATGCTACTTTCTATGTTGGATTACTTGGTTCATCACCTGAATCTGAAAAGACAACTGATCAAATATCCTAGTTCATTTTTTTACTTTTTTTTTTAAGTAAATACCACCTTTTGAAAATAGTCTGCTCCAGTAGCAACAAAAATAGTCAGCTGGCACTTATCCCAACAAGTTATTTCTGCAGTGGTAACAAAAAAGACAGTAGTCACTGTGTTGCTGAAGAAATTTAGAGCTCTAAAAGGTCCTGGGAAACAAAACCAGGAAAAAAAAATAAAATCTGGGAAGTGACTAGAAAACAGCTATCTCAAAGCAAATTGTGGTGTAAATGTACTGACTTGGAACTGGAAAAACAATCAAGGATATTTCTGAGGCTTAAAATAAATGACATCAATTCAACCCACACAGTGTGTTTATGTACGTATTGTATTTAATAGAAATAAAAAGTCACTTTGAGATGACAACTCATTCCACGTATTGCAGAATGGAATGAATTGCCTTGAAGAAACAAATCATGCCTATCTTTCCCATTTGGTACAAGGTAACCTAGATAAATGGCTTAGATTATATCCCTGCTTCTTAATGACTAAAGTTTAGGTAAGATGAATTCTACATGAAATGCACAATGTGAGTGAAATTCTGGAGAGCTCTGAAGTTTAACATAGAAGTACTTTTTGACATGAATGTAAATTATTTTAAATCAAGATCAGCAGTCACAAAGGCACCCTTCCTTTTCTATAAAATCTAATGATCCACTTCCTCTATCTGTTTTGAATAAGCAATAATTTTTTTCTTCAAATTTCTATTGCTTTTATTTATTTGTGCACACAGGAACACTATTAAAATACTACGTTTGATTCCTAGGCAGATGACATTAGAAATACTTCTGTGAACATTATTCCAGAATCTTGTGGTGGAGTAAATATAACGTGGAGAGTATATATTTGACATCCAAAATCTTAAGATTGAAACAAACAAAAAAAAAACTTAATTGCAATGAATTGTAATAACAAAACAAACAACCACACACACACAAAAAAAAAGGCTCTTTGTCTTCTGGATTGTGAGCCTACTGTGAGCTGAAGGTACTTTATAGATGCAGCCAGGAACGCTAGAATACTACTTTTTAAAGACATACACTTCAACCTGAAAATCATCACAAAAAGAATATAAATGCAGCAGCTGTGACTATAAGGGAAAAGGAGTTTAAACAAACAAACAAACAAAACAGTTCAAAATACCTTGAGGTTCAATATTATGAGATTGGCCACAGTAATTACTTTCTTCTAGCAATAAATAAATCAAATTAATGAAACAGCTGCACATAGTATTGCTATTCCTTATAGTATTAGAAGATACAGACCTTGTGAAACGTATATTTGGGATAAAATCAGAGGTCTTTCGTACACCAGTTGTATCTATTCCTCTGACTGCAACAAATTCTGGTTCAGGCCTTTAATAAGCCACATGATCTATGTTGAAAAGAATCATTATGTGACTTGCTAATTGATTGAACTATTCTTTTTCAGGTATAAAAAATTCGATTTCATATGGGATCAATCACATTGCACATATTCTGAAATTGTGGTATAGTTTTCCTGTTATAAAATGACTAATACTGCTCAATTTCTGATTCTCTTTAATTATTCAGACTTTTAGAATAAATTATATTATGCAATATTCTTGAAGTAATATGAAGGAATAATTGACTGACACTGATATAATGGAGTGCCATCAATATTTTAATTTTAAATAACGTTATGCTTCAATTTACTTTCATCGCTTTAAATGAGGAAGAATAATTCTTAAATTGTTTTAAATAAAAAATGGATCATGCTAAATTTTGTGTATAAGGGATATGTCCACATAACCAGCTTTAGTTTTGTCCTCTGTCTACTTATGTACACCTGGAAGACTGAGAATTCCACATTTGGGAAAATCTGAGTACAGCTAAATTTTCTTACTCCTTGCACCGTCACATGCAAAGACATGCCAGAAGCAGAAAAAAGAACTTGCTTCACTTAACAAATCTCTGTTGTTATATCAACTTTTGGGAAGAGAGCTACTTCAAACTCTGGTAAGGAAAACATTGGCACAAAAATGGAGTGTGGGAATAATAACTGACTGCCCAGTGAATTTCCACCTCTTTCTCACTGGTTATCTCTTTCTTACTTGATGAGGCAATGGAATTATGTGTCATCTCTTACTCATGAAGAAACTTCAAATTTTAACGTTGACATTCATGAATAGGAATCTCTCTAAATTTGCCAACAGTATCCAGGTACTGTTTGATGAAGTTTCTGAACTATATGAATACTGCAGAGTTTTAGCAAAGCATTTCAGCATTTGACATGTTTTTCTCTTGGCAGGCTGAGGGGAGAGGAGATTGTCTTTAGTTCTTAGCATGTCTTTCATAGGGTGTATTTTTGCTGAATTTTGTAATTCACGTTATCTCAAGACAGAAGAATTCTTTTGTTCCTTTCAAGGGACTTTTGGATGCTGACCATGAAAGGGACAGACAATTTGTGGTGTGTGATTACCTTTTTCTTTTTTGGTGTTTCTTTTTAAACTCTACTGAAATACTACTTAGGTTCTGTGAAGAAAATAAATTTAAACTTCATCTGACATAGATCTGTTTTCTTTATTTCTTGGCTAAGCTTCTCCTGTTTCTTGAGTAATTTATGAGCTTTTGGTGAATCGGAACGCAAAGTGAAATGACAAAAAATTGTCTTGCATGAATGTCTGATAGGAAAACAAAGTGGTGTATAGTCATTCTATTGATCTGTCTTACAGTAGTTTTTTAGTCTTCTTTTTATGTTCATCTCACAGAGTGCTCTCCTGCTCTCCTATAGTTTGTTTGCCTTTTTTTTATTTTTTAAATTTATATTAGATTTGTTTAGCAAAATGCTTTCCACTACACCGTGGGTTAGTCTTGGCTAACAGCCAAGCCTACACCCAGCTTCTTAGTTGCTCTACACTCCTTCAGTAGGATAGGGGAGCTTATAGGAAAAAATCAGGAATGAGAAAGCACCTGGGTTCAGACAAAAAAGAGACTTTGCTTATTCCATTGGATGTAGATTTTCAGGTTTGTGAGTGCGAGGGGCTATAGGGGTGGTCTCTGCAAGAAAAAGTCAGGGGCTGCTCTGTGTTCCAGTTCCAGACACCTTTGCAACAGACCCACTGCAGCCAAAATTGAGCCCATCAAAGAAGTCGGTGGTGCCTCTGAGAAAACATACCTAAAGGTAAAATACTGCACAAAGAGTGTAAAAAATGAGGAAAAAAGTGTGAGAAACAATCCTACATCACAGAAGAAGAAGGGGAAGAGGTGTTCCAGGTGCTGGAACAGATATTCTCCAGCAGCCCATAAATAAGAAGGACCCATGCTGTAGCAGTGGAAAAGTGTGAAGGAGGAAGGAGTATTAGAGAAGAACTTTTATAAACTGACTGTAACTCCCCCATTACCTGTACCACTGGTGCTGCCTGTGGAGGGCAAAGGCAGAAGAGTCAGGAATGAAAGAATGAAGCTGATCTCAGGAAAAAGGAGATGGGGGAAGAAGGTGCTGTTTGAATTTCTCTTAGTTTCTTACTATCCAGCTCTATTTTAATCGACAATAAATTAAATTGATTTCCCCAAGTACAGTCTAGGCTGCCCATTATAGTAATTGGCAAGTGATCTCCTTGCTTTTATATTGACTCATGAACTCGGCAACTTTGTCTTATTTTCCCTGTGATCCTGTTGAGAAAGAAGAGTAAGAGAGCAGCTGGATTGGTGCACTGCCTATGTTTTGCCCTTTCTTAAATGTGGCTTTTCAGAGGTATCACCAACTTGGCTGAAGGGCTCAGCCATGCCCTTCCATGGGTCTGTTGGAGCCAGCTGTGTCCAGCATGGTGCAGACCTAAAGACTCCTTGCTTCCAGCACCTGGGCACCCAGTAAACACTATGACAGTTGTGCAGTTGAGAACAAGAGAAGGTAAGTAGGTGTATTGTTAATAAAGACATTTTACAACACTCATTGTCCCAGTTTTTCTAGAGGTAAATTTTCTATTTTTGGGGTGCTACTGTAAAAGTTAATATTGGTTAGTCCATTCACATTAGTGTTTGGGTGAACTGCACACTGGTTAACAGCTAATGTTTGAACATTTTAAAAGACTGAAGAAGAATTTTGTGCAAGAGACTTGCTGGTTTTCATGTTCACCGGTGTTGTCCAATAATCTTGAAGTTATTAGATGCTTTCCCCAATGCTTATCTTTCTGTCTGCTTGTATGTGATCCATAATGAAACAGGGTTTGTATGTAAAGTACAGAAAAAAAAAAAAAAAAAGTATGGAGGAAATGGAAAACAAAAATATTATACTATCTCATTGTTTTATTCACAGAGTTAAAAGCTTGGTGAATATTATTAGATTGGTGCAAAAGCAATTGCAGTTTCAGACCATGAATTTTAAATCATTATAAGTAGGCTGAAACACATCTTTTTATTATTCAAAATAGGAACCATTACAATCAACACATTTTCATCAAGGAGAAATCAGTTTGTTTATTCTGGTAGTGTAAAAATCAGTGCTCTGGGATTTGATGAACTCTTGGAAAGTATTTTCTGCATCTTGCTGGTTGTGGAAGCATTTTCCCTGCAAAAAGTTGTTCAGATGCTTGAAGAAGCAGTAGTCGGTTAGCAAGAGGTCAAGTGAATACGGCAGATGAAGCAGAACTTTCTAGCCTAATTCATTCAACTTCGAAGCATCAGTTATGTGATGTGCAGTCAGGCATTGCTGTGGAGAAGAATCAGGCCCTTTCTATTGACCAATGCCAGCTTGCAGGCATTGCAGTTTTCAGTGCATCTCACCAACTTGCTGAGCTTACTTCTCAGATGTAATGGTTTCACCAGGATTCAGAAAGCTGTAGTGGATCAGAATGGCAGCAGACCATCAAACAGTGACCAAGACCATTTTTTGGTGCATGTTTGGTTTTGGGAAGTACTTTGGAGGTTCTTCTTGGTCTAAGCACTGAGCTGGTTGTCACCAGTGGTTGTATAAAAATCCACTTTTAGTTGCACATCATAATCCAATTGAGAAATGGTTTGCTGTTGTGTACAATAAGAGAAGGCAACACTTCAAAACGCCAATTTCTTTTTTATTTTTGGTCAGCTCATGAGGCATCTACTTATTGAGCTTTTTCACCTTTCCAGTTTGCATCAAATACCAAATGACCATAGAATGGCCAATGTTGGATTCTTCAGCAACTTCTCATGTAGTTGTAAGAGGACCAGCATAGATGATTGCTCTCTGTTGTTGTCACCTTCCAATGGCCGGCCACTATGCTACTCATCTTCAAGTCTCTTATCTCCTTTGAGAAACTTCTTGAACCACCACCGCACTGTACATTTTTAAGCAGTTTCTAGGTCAAATGCATTGCTGATGTTGTGAGTTGTCTCCCCTGCCTTACAACCAATTGAACTCGAATAAAAAAATCACTCAAATTTGCTTTTAGTCTAACATTGTTTCCATAGCCTAAAATAAGCAGCAAGTAATGTCATTATCAAAAAAATAAGGCAAGAAAAGCACATTAAAATAATGTATAACATAGCAACATTTATTTAAGAACTTATTCCAATATTGAATAGCAAACTTCCACAATACGAAAATCGCAATTCCTTTTGCACCAACCTAATAGTTGCAATAGAAATTCCACAATTACATTCAAATTACAACTAAGCAACACTTCAGAAAATGTTAATTAAAAACTCATCCTTTAAACAAATAAATAAGTAAACAAATTGATAAAAAACACGTAAATAAATAAAGCCCTTGTTTTGGAAACATTGTTATAATTATTTCATTTGACTGTACCATTTTGACCCAGGCATAAATGAGGATTTCTAGTCACTTCTATTTAATTTCTAATGTATTTTTTGTGGGGTTTTTTGTGTGTTTTTGTTTGTTTGTTTGTTTATTTGTTTTTCTATTTCATTTAAAGTTGGTTCTGAAAAATATCAATTTCTTTGTAGTTTGTCACATGTTACTCATGCTAATAATGACTAGTCAGAAACAAGTAGCTGTTTGAAGTTTGTCCATTTTATTTGTTAAGCTGAAGAACAAACAGCATCTTCAATGAAAAAAAATCATGAACAACAGTTTTTGGAGAAGAATTTGCCATTATCATGTACTCTGTGCTTCTGACCTAGCTGCTACATGAGATAGAGCTACATGAGATAGATAGTAACTATTTCATTCCATCTGTTTCCATGCTGTATGCTTTACTTTCTCCACCAATTTCCATTTTGCAAAAGAAACAAGTAATAAAAAAGCATGCTGTTTCAATATCAAGGAAAAGCAAAGTGGCCTTTTCTGCTGCTGCAAGTATAATTTGTTGCATCATTCCTCATAATGACTGAGAGATGTTCATGGAACTGGGACACTGATGTGTTAGGGAATAGACAGCCTTAGCTTATTGAATTATTGGGTATACTGCTTCTCACAGAACTTGTTTAAAAACTACTTACATAGAATTTGTTTAGCAAGTTTGCTTAGCATAATTTCTGCAAGCTTTGAACTTTTGAACTTTCTGCCTTGTTAAGAAACAAAGACCTCAGAGTCTTCAAGCATTATAGAGGATAAGAGGAGCTGCGTCCCTGGAGTTAAGTAAAGAAACAGAACAGCATCTAAAAAAAGATGAAACAGAATAACATTTTGGTTATTGCCAAGAATATATTGTCTGGTGCTTATTGTCAGCTGCCAGTGCAAAATAGCAACTGTAGGTCAGAGCTTTGATTGATGCCCCACCTGATGGAAATGAAGAGATCAAATGAAAAACAAGGAGTTCCCAGACAGTTGGCCCGGAGTAACACATGGAGAGAGGGGGCTTGGATAGTGGGGGTATTTTTTGGCAAGTGTCCCTCTTCAGGAGGCACCCAGCCTGAGCTGCTCTAACTGTATCTTGTGAATAAATTATTTATTTAAGAAGGATTTATGGAATCCATGCCTGAGTCTCTGCTGCAGGAAACCTAGGGAAATAAACTTTCCCAACACATGTGGCTGCTTACAAGAAGCATTTTTCCAAGGCATTTTAGAAGGAGAAAAAAAGCAAGAAAGGAGGAGTTCTAGCTTCACAAGATGCAAAGCTGACATGCTTTGAATTCTAAGAATTGAAGGAAGTGAATAGAGGAAATTTTACTCAGTAGCAGAACATTCTGAATACCAGTGTTTTAATTAATAACGGTCAAATAAACGTAATGGTTTTAAAATATCTTTGATGAGGGAAATGGTGCACCCACATTTAGTCTAGGATTATGCCACTTTTCTTCTGTTAGGTATAATGTTAGCAGACCTCAGTTTGGAGTTCATCGGCTCATTCCTTAGTGTCCTGGTTTTGTTAAAAACAAGTTTCTCTTTCAGTGAATTTTGCCTGTCAGCTAAAGCCTTCATATTAACTGCATTTTCCTGGAGAACCAGACACATGTTTTGGTAAACCTAGCAATGGAATGCAAACTTATTGATAAGCATGGATGGACATCTCGCAAGAGGGGTAACGAGAAACAAGTGACTAAGAAACTGACCAACTGTGTATAACATTCCATTCACGTGAATACTTCATATAAAAGTGGGAGATCACAAGGATCTCGTCCCTTTTGCCCTTTTCCCTTCTGCTTATGGCCGACCTTAAGAGAGGATCTTGCTGGTCGTCCCTGCGAACTGAGGCCTAGTGAGAGACTGAATCCAGCTCCAGTTGGCTGCAGAGTCTAATCCAGGACTTTGGTGGCCGGCTCTGCAGTTGCTGAGACTTTCAAGATTGGTTTTGTATATTTTGTATTATTTTCTCTATTCTTATTAGTAGCATTAGTAAAACATCTTTAATTTTTTCCAACTCTCTTCTCTCTGTCCTTCTTTTCCTCCCGATCGCCTGTCCTTAGTGGAAGGGGGGGGAGAGGGAGGGGCAAAGAGGGGGAAGTGGGGGGAGAGGAGGTTAACAATACATCTGCCAGGGTTTTATTGTCACCCCGCAATCTAAACCCTCGACATTTAGGAAATTCATTTTTTTTAGGCTATGTGTCAGGCAGAAAAAAGAGCTATGAGAGAAAGGCAAAACCAGAGAATAAAGAAGATGGGAAAAGATCTTTCTTTTTACATTGCATTCACTTTGTCAGAATCTCCTTCATTAGTAGCTGGAGAACAATGAATAAGCATGAATACTACCTTTCCCATTTCATTGTCTTTATTAGTTCTGTGTTTGGAGACTTTCTCTACTGTGGTGAATTGCTGTAGAATTTTAGTTACATAAATGAAATAGAATTTGTTTACCATGATTTATGTAATCTTACCAAAGGTGTCTTGAGTGTGAGAAAAACAGAAAATTTTAGGTGTCTGAGACTCTGTCATACCCTAGCTAAGGAGAAAAATCCGATTTGATGACAACATTTAGTCACAAGCTAATAAAAATTTCCCCTGAAGGTGTATTCTAAATTATGTGGTGAGTGGTTTTGTGTTAAGTTGCATTAACTAGTTAAATTAAAAGTTTAAAATTCAGGCTAGATAATTACATGCAATTTCAAGGCCTTTTCTGTGTTTAAAAAGCTAGAGAATAATAAGTTTCATTATATTATCAGAGGAACACAATATTTTATAATAAGCAGGACTTAAACAACTTTGTAACTTCTCAAATAATTCAGCAGTAGTATTTAATTTATAACATGGGGCAAAGATCCTTCAGAAGTCTTATTTTGTCAGAACATATTTTTTTACTATTTCAAATAGATTATTGTCTTAATTTAAAAATATTACAGTTTATTGCTGCTGAAATTATTGAGGAAATTTGTCAAAATCTTGCTGTGCAGAAGTAAAACAAAAGAAATACTTCCTTCATAATAAAATGTCCTTTTGTCCTTTATTGTAGATTTCTTTGGACATTTAAGTCCATTATCACCTATTTGGCACCAGTTAGAACTACTGGACTCTGGTCAAAAATACTGTTATATTCAATTTGCTCTCCATGTAAATTGAAGACAAAACTGAAAATCTGCTAAATCCGGCAGCTCTGAGTCATTTTATCCTTGGCAGTGAGCAAGCAGATGTTACTGTTTACTTATGTACTCAATTTTTTTTACATTTTGCTTCTGTGACCTTTTTTCTCAACGGTATTTTCCTCTGTTAGTCCAACATTTTTTTTTTTTTTTTTTTGTTAGCAGAATTAATGAAGTACTAAGAATTCTTTTTGTAAGAAATTAAAACTCTTATACTTTGTATGAAATTATTTTATTTCTACTTAACTCAATTTTTCAGCTTTACTGGAAGAAAAAAAAAAATGGGCAAAGCTACAACTACACTTTAAATGAATGGAGATAGATCATGCCAAAAATCATCATGTGCTATTAAAAAAATTATACCTGTTAAGCATAGGGCCTTCAGTGAATTTTTCCACCATTGGGTTTCGTTCTAGTATCCCCTTGCTTCATCTCATCTGACTGTGAGATACTGCCTCTATATCAGATTTTGACAGCTTTGACAATTTCCTGATGTAAATTTGGTATCTGCTTTTACAAAAAAAAAAAAAATTGTTCGACAAATGGAAGATGCATTAGAAGGCAGCCAGTAGAAAACAAAAGGCTTTGGTCCCTGAAATCGGTGTTGTCCCCAAAGGTCTTCATGTAGAGCTATGCCATTAATACAGGCATTGCTGTATTCCCTTTTACCTGCATTTCTTCCTAAAACCTCGTTATTCTACTTTCTAATTTCACGACAAGCCTTGAAGATAATGACTTAACACTTTTCTCTTACTGAATATCCATTTTATTCTAAACTAAATGTATCTTTTCTTTAAATGTTTGCATTTGCAACATAATTTGAACTAGAAACACTTCCAATCTGTAATCAGTTTGATTTTTCTGCTTCTGTTTCAGATCTGGAGAGGAACTTTTGTGTTGACAGCTGACCTATTTTTCCCACCCATAGCTACCTAGTAAAACCAGAATTTTTTCCTATTTATGAAATAAAAAATCTCTTTCCAGAATTCCTATATTCAAAGGCAGCTGAAGAGTTTCTAAAGTAAAAGGTATTTCTGGTTTAGTAATTTGATCAACTCAACAGAAAGATAACACTTAGATCTTGTTAACAGTATTTAAGAAACAAGTAAAAATATGAAAAGTATCGTGTCCTGTATAGCTATAATTGGAATAAAGTCATTCATAAAGTTGGTACTGATTTCAGTAACTTAATGTGTGTATTTATAAGAATTATTTAACTATATTATTTTATATGTTATTTTATGTATATAACTATAATATATATAACTATATTATTTTATATTTTAACTATATTATTTTATATGCACAATCTTTCAGAGAATATTTTTTTCTTGTTTGAAGTAATAAACAATCATTCTCTTGTACAGCTGGTCCATCCTGCAGGTGTTCTATTGTTATAAACTTTATTTTTAAAATAGTGACTAGAAAATGGATTAAGAATGGCTAATGTTTTTAGACATAATAATCTATCTGGTACTAAAGGTAAAAGTGATTTTTCTCAACTCAATGTCAGGTCTTGAACCCTTCACACTAGTGGGTTTTGCACTTATGAGGTATCTGTGTGTGTGTATGTGTATGAGCACCTTCTGACAACATAGAGCTTTTACTGCTCCCTAAATCTTGAAACTGATTCCAATTCTATAATTATGATTTATTTAAAATAATCTATATCATTCAGTTTTATGATAGAGAAGTCTAAGATTTACCCTAAAATTGCAAATGTATCTTTTATTTTCTTCTGCACTTTCATTCATTAACAATGAGAAGTGGTCGGAGACCTGGGAAAGTTCTGAAAATATCTCTGTGGAGTCAATGGAACATCAGTGTTATGTTGTGGGTCATTGTGCTCCACACCTATGGTAAGTCTACTCCAAATAGAATAGACTGATGTTCAATAAACTTAAGATCCTTGTCTTCCATCGTTTTTTAATTCTGTACTTTCTGAACTAATTCTTAATGCTTTCCTGTTCTTCCTTTTTGGTACTGTAACATTTGAATGGGAGAAAAAAAAAGTATATCTGAAATACTTTATAGAAAATTTATTGTTATTCTAGCAATGTGATTAAAAAAAGTCATAAGAAAATCTGCCTCAGGTACTTTGCTTATGAAATAGTAACTGGCACTTCATAATGAAAACCTTCAAGCAACAAGAACTCCTAACAGTAACATACTTTTGTTAGCTTCTGTGTTCAAACATCACCTCCAAAATCTGACAGAACACCAAGAAGTATTCTCATTAAATGCAATTTACCTGAAATTAATTGATAATTTCCATGTCTCATTGCCTTAATTTTCTGGGTTTTGTCCAGTTCATAACTCACATTTTCATACTGTTTTTCAGTATGTTTCTGAAGAATACCACACATTTTACATGTTCTATGCTGACATGTAAAATGTGTGGTATTCTTCAGAAACTGATGACCTGCCACCTAGAGAGAAATGTATGTTTTATTTATACTCCTTGAACATTTTTTTCCTCAAAGATTCTTAATTATTTATATAAATACTCAAACACATTATTCTGTCTTTAAATTGTGTAACTAATATGAATAGTTTCAGTAAATATGATAAACTGTAGGCTCCTAAAATTATTATCAAAGTTAAATATAGATTCTGTCATGCTTAATTGAGGATGAGGATAGATGAAATATAGCCTTTTGAAGAGACTAGTTCACAATCAACAATAGATTTACTTACTGAAAAGTCGTATTTTGTCTAAGGAATTATAAAAAAATCTTGTTTGCAAGCATATATCTACCAAAATATATAATTATTATGTTTTCCTTATGTACACATTAGTCTTATCAGATAATTTTGATATGTTAAGTCTCTACTATTTATGAAATAACCACAGAAAACCATTTAACAACTCTGGGAAGTCATTTTTTAATAAGAGAGTTCAGACATTTTAGTGCTGTACTCTCAGTCATTGCAGAAAGGTCACCCCAGATGGTTCAGATGATGCACATGGCAAACAGGAAGGCAGGCAGAAAGTAGGTTTGAAGATAAGAGAAATAATACCTCGTTAGTAAGTCTGAGTGGTGTAAAAAAGAATACCTTAAAAAATTATTGTGCTAGACCACTACCTATCAAAACTATCTCCTGGTACTCTGCCTTCTTTTTGGGGCTATAGGAGATGTGTTACCTCAGAGAAGGCTTTTTGCAAAGGTTAGAAAAAAGGGAACTATAGCAGCATTACTACAAACCAGCAATAAGTGGAGATATTGGCTGTGTGTGATATTACGGGGTAATGGTCAGGGTGAAAATATAACAGCTGTGTTTTGCTTTGAATGGAGGAAATCTGAAATGTAAATATATAAATATTACTCATTACATTTCTGTTAAACTCCAATGTGAATTCTACAGGTGCCCTAGAGCCTTATAACCATCTGGGTACTATGCTAGCTTGACAGACTATGGACAGAAACAACAGTCCTGCCAAGAAAAATAACTGAAAGCAATCTGTGTTTCACAAGCCTGAAAAAATAGCATAGCTTATTTTTCAAGTGCAATCCTCAGTTCATTATAACATTCTGTTGCTTGATAATATTATCTGACTCCATGTAAAACAACCAATTAAAGAAACTAGTTAGCAGCACTGTGTACCTCAGCTTCAGGCAGTAATTTGTCCTAGAAATCAGATAGAAACTGATGTAAACTGATATGTGCACAACTGCGTCTCCTCCACTGGCCATCCTTTCTACTCCCCATCCTTTGTCTCTGAAGATCAGGTGCAGCATGATCCCTATTTTTATTTTCCCTATGACTCAAATTCAGCTCTTCTAAACTGTTCTCATTTTCAGGAATGGAATATGTCCCTTAAGGCTGTCAGATTAATTTTTTCTAGGTATAAACTGCCATAGTTACACTGGTTCAGAGCTTGCTCCTCTTTATTTCTTTTGCCTGTTTGTATATGACTATTTGTTGTTACGGCCCTTCTGTCATTTAATCTCTACTGTTATGAAATTCAAGTGTCTCTGAAGGGCATGTTATTCTCTGCAAGCAACACAAGCTCAAGTTTTTTGGGTCTGCAATGAGGTACATCATTATTGATTACATTTTATGCTATCCTGCCTGTGTCTTGATCCTTGGAAATGCTCAGGAAAATTAGATCCCTGCCTAAAAATAATTTTAAAATATAAATCTTACAGATATTTCAGAAAATTATATTTGTTTTTACAGAGGGGACAGAGCCAACCCTCTGAAAAGACAATGACCAGACATCTTTTAGAATCATAGCTAATTCCACCATGTACAAATAAAAGCTTTCAATTTGTCTTTGAAACTATTTAAATAAGAAATCTTAACCATGGAAATTTAATACCAGATGTGTACATTTTCAGGGTCCCCTTTGACTATTTTTTACATTTTCACTGCAGGTTTTTATCGTGCTTCAATAGGAATTTCGGGTCCTAAAGATTTGAGAGTATCTCTTCATTATATAATAAAGTCCCCACAGTCCTGCTAAATTAAGTCACTATGAATTATTCCACTTCATTCTGTAGATCAAGCCCAAGGCTCTGCTTACTCATGTTTCTGAAAATTAGATGCAATTTATAACAATGCCAATCTTTTTATCTTGTCAAAGTTTCCTTTTTATATATACCGCGTTTTACTTTGTGTTTTGCTTCCCAACATTAACACACCATTACTTTTCCTTTTTACATGCAGTTCACTTGAAGTGAAAAGCAGAGCACCTGGAAAGAATGAAACAAACATATTCTGAGAGCTGGAGCAGCACAGATGTGCAAGGGGAAGAAACTGAAATTTTAAAGTCCATGTAATTGCAGTTAATATACAATGAACACCATGACTACAAAGCATAGTGCTGCTCTAAAACTTCCTTTTCTAAGGTGCGTAATGGCATCTTTTCATATCTGAAATAGCAAAGGGGAAACTGTATTGATTTCACTGTTGGATGGATACAGTACATCTTCCAATTCTATCTTTTGCAGTTCATGTTCTGGTCATGGTTAGATGGATTCTTTTTACCTTTCCACTAGGTACTTTTCTCTACTTCATCTACTGTTGTATCTCTTGTCTGACATAACTTTTCAAGACTATCCATTGCATTATCTTTTCTCCATCCTATTGGCAGCCTGTTATTATTTATTTGTTCTCTTTATTTTTCTATTTTTTTCACTTTTTTCTTATTGTGATGGGTCTATTTTTATTTTTCTTTTTTTTTCTCTGTATTTTTTGCACATTATATTTAATTTTTGTTATTATCTTTTATTATTGCCTGTACAATGGCAGCATGCAGTCAGCAACATTCCAATCACATTTTCTTGGCTTTCTAAGCATATGCACAGCTGCCACCGGACAATGCACATTATACCAAGAAACAGTAGTTTTCTCAGATTTCCCCTTATTCTTACCTCTTCTTCCCTCAACATTTATGCACTTCTAAAAAAGTTTGATGCACGTCCCATTTGTTTGAGGCTGTATAACTTCTGTATTAAAAGACACAAATGAGTTTTAAGACACTTTAAATATCCACAACACTCTAATGTCATAAAGTTTATAAACAAGTGACTTGAATTTTCCTTCTTATTAACAGTATTGAAGAACATTCATTAGATTTGCTGCAAGTATTGCAACATGTCTGCAACAGCAGAGCTGATGCAATTATTTTGATTTGAAGATGAAACTGGTTTGCTGAAAACACAATTAAATTGCAGTAGGAAGTTGAGCCAAGTCATAAACAGACACCTGAAGTTAAAAACATCTATGTACAATTCAGAACTGAAATTCTAAATAAGTCAATGTAGATTAATAGAATATTGCTAAGTAGAAACAACACTCTAAAAAGCAAAACTTTTGAAGATATATAAAAAGGTGGTATTATCAATGTTTGTACTGTCTGTCTGCTAGCTTCCTTAACTTGGTTTTAAATAATTTTACATCTGTTTTAAAAGTTGTTCTTTGAAAGTGATGAGCAGCTTTCCAGAGAGTTTACTGATTAACTATCTGTACTGACAATGGTATATCTACTGATGTTGCAGTAATATTTGTGAGTTCCTTCAAAAATCACATCTCACCTAGACATTATATCAACATACGAAGTGATACTTTTCCTTAAAGATTTTAGAGATTCTCTATAAAAAGCTACTAACTGCCTCAAGCTTAGCAGCCTGAGATATGTGATCCCTTAACTTATATTCGCTCCAAGCAAATATCCTACATTATACGTTCTGTATCATCTGTTGAAACAGCCCTTCTCCACCAGCTCTATAGAGGGCCAAGTGAAACTCTGAACTTAGATGTTATTTAGTCTGTCTCATTTGATCAGGTGCTTTTATTGAGAGCAGGACTGAAACTTGCTCAAGAATCTTGTACATCCATGAGAATGTTTACGATATAGATCATATGAATGTATTAAAAGCAGTATGTGCACATTAGTCTACAGAAATTCCACAGAAAACCAATTCTCTAAGCTCTACCATAACACTCTATCAGCCACTGAGCTCCATCATCTATCCTCCATGAAACTGCAGTAGTTTCATAGAAAAATCTAAGTACAATGCTGTCATTCATATTCAGGTACAAATGTTCAGAGTAAGATCAGGTCTGTAATGGGAAAACAATGTATTTTAGTAGACGAACTTACATGGCAAATATTAGCACATTTTCAGATATGCTAGATTTTTTTCTAAGTTTTAGTATTACTTCATGGTCTGAAGACAATCAGACTTTAATCAAACCAATTTCCAGAGCTGATTAAGCCTTAAAAAGACTGGGCTGTGCAAAGACTCCCCTTCATTTAATATACTGAGCCATTAGCTCAAGTGTCATGGATGATTTAATTGCTGTGGGAAAGAGACAGCATGTGGCAGGAGAAAAGAAACACTAAACCAAACAAAAAAACCCTCAGAAAACCTTTATTTATCCATTCAACAATTATTCAGATAGAACTGTCAAGGAGTAACAGAAAATAGCCAGTAAAAAAGGTAAACCTAGATCAGTTCTGTGCTGGTTGTCTAAATAAATACATGAAACCATTTAGGCTTGTAATGCCTTAAACTTCTACCTGAAATGAGCCAGTAGATAGTGGGAAAGGCAAATGACAGAAGTAATACATTTGCTACGGGAAATTCTCTTCAATGCAGGAACTGCTAGATTCAGTACTCTGGGGTTTTGTGTTTTGTTGTGGTTTGGTTTTTTTGTTTGTTTGTTTATTGAGAGGGGGTTGTACCCCAATGTTTTTAAATAAATTCCTCTCTGAAAAGGATGTGAGACTATGTCTCTGCACATGTCTGTAAAGAAGGATGGCTCAGTTTGGTGCTTTTTACTGGAGTAAAAGAAACTTTGAGACCAGGGAGAAACAGCTACCTAAATTTTTTATTCTTATTCCTACATCTGCCTTTTAACTTTTTTCTCTGTTTTATATTCAACATAAATTTAATAAGCATGTTATAATGTTCTTCTTTGTCTAAGGACAGGATCTTTGTTTTACTGAAATAAACTTTGCGTCTTTTTATGCTGCAAAAATTATCTTTGTGTTTCTCATGGGCACAGGTTTTCTACTGTCTGCAAATTTGGAAGGGAATACCCAAAACTAGTAAAGAAAATTTACTTCTAGAGCAGTGTTTCTCATCTCTTTTATCAAAAACACGACAACAGTGTACAAAAGATAACAGAGTTTCAAAAATACTTGGCAAACTAAAACAAAAAACAAGTAAAGAAAACTGCAACCACATATGTATTCATTGCATTTTATTATTCTAATTCAATTAGTCTTTTCCAGCTTCTTGGAATATATGAAAAATTAATTGACCTTGTTAACAATATACTTTTGCTTCCATAGCAAACGTAATTCAGTGTTTGTTTTCTTCAACTAATAGATCACCTCCTTTCATCTAGAAAATCATCAGTGACCTTACACAGTTTTTTTTTTGTGGCATTTGTTTGCAGAAAATAATTTTGTTCACCAACTGTGTAATTTTGTAACAAATTATTCTATTTTAGCAGGGAATCACAGAAGCTGGTTGAATGCCTTTTAATAAAGAAGCTAATTCAAGGTTGGCTCTAGAGGTTCAGGTCATAAATAATATTAATGACTCTCTTTTATATGTTTAAAGAAAACTACTCTCTGGGAAATAATGTCAGGTTTCAAGTTGAATATGTGTTTTAAGGTTGTTTGAATGATCTTATCATAAGTAGACCTGACTTCTTTTGTAACTTTTCTTGCTTAGAACGCACCAGGACTAACTAAGAGGAACCCTCTGGGAAATGGAAGGTGAGAGATTTCTTCCCTCATTACCTACCACTAAGAGAGTGTATATATTTTAATTTCAGAAATTGAGTTTTTAAAGATGACCTGATCATTTTTGAAAACATACAAAGTATGAAAAAGGCTTGATTTTGGCAAGGAACACTTATCTTTTCCCTTGCCTGCCTTCTCTTCCTTCCCTTTCTCCTCAGATTCTTTGTTATAGTCCAAAGAGAATAAAAAAGTACTGAAATGCTTTCTTCTTTAGGTCTCCTAATATAATATGGGCTACTTGAGCTTAAGCTGCAGGCTTCAGCTGTGACCTATGTTGTCCTGGAATGCCAAGGTTCAGAGTGGTTCATACAGTCCTTCTTGGAGCTTTATTTCATGTTTCTTCTAAAAGTTATGTCTGAATTACGAATAAGCCTAAGAAAAAGAAAAACAAAGCAATGTTTCTTTTATGAATGAAACTCAAGCATGAATAATGGAAAAAAACCTTATAAGAAAAAAAAAAGTGCTATTATTCTGATTGACTTCTGCAGTAATTATATACTCTCAGAAGCTAAAAAGAAAGATGAAAAAAACAGCTGAGTTTTCTCAGAATTATAACTTTATGAATATGTGTGAAGACAACGCCCTCATAGTTACATAAGATTGGTGGTTTAAGTTGTTAATACGAGTAAAATAATTGTTTTTATTACAGAGATCATTTTCTGTAATTGATAGCAATTTCTAACTCATTCTAATTAATTCATTTTCTCTGGAATGCACTTGTAGACTTCCTGCTTTAAAATTCCTTCATGAACTAATTAAATGCATTAAGACATTTCCATAAGCATGTGTTAGTTTTAAGAAATGTAAAGTCAACTCAAGTAAGATTTTTACTTAGTAATTTTCTTCTTTGGGTGAGATACCATTCTGAAAAATGTTGATGTTGAAGCAGTTCTTGCTAGATTACAGGACAATTTAGGAACAAGGAACTAGATTAAGATCTTACACAAGAGTGGGCATTTAAATTACTGACTGGTTGAACTTCTGAAATGCGCTTTTAACTTCAAACATTTCCTTCTCTTTTTCCCATTGACCATTCCTGCAGCAATATCCTCCAAAAGACCCTAGAGGGAAATCTTTCCTAGTTTGGAAAGCATCTCTGAATCCCAGATGCAGCATTATATTGTCTCCAAGAAAATGGCGTAGTTGTGATGTGTTAGGCTAGCAATAAATATTTTCACATTCAGTTCAGATCTTTAAATTTCTGCAAGCCAGAAAAAAAAAAAAAAAATAGTACTGTCCAATTAAAGTCTCTTCTACCTTAATAGAGAAAACATTTTATTTTCTTCCAGAGCAGACACTATCATTGCAGTGATTTTTAAGGTATGAATTTCAGCACCTATGATCATCCATAGAAGGCATGCTTGAAGATGAGCATTCACCAACTCACAGAAAACACCTTGTTTTATGAATAGTGTTTCCCCACGTTTTTGAAACAAATAAAACAAAAACAAACAAACAAAACACTTATTAAATATATTTATAGACACCAGATAGGTACTCTGATGTAGAAAAGTTAAGACAAGTTAAAATAATGTCTTTTTGTTTAAGGTGGTTATATTTGTTTCTATTTGAGAGTTGGTGGGTTTTCCCCCTACTGTGATTTTTATGACAGCTTAGTTTGGAGTGCAGTTAATAGGAAGATTGTATTCTTCACTGCCTTGAATATTGCTGTGTAATAAAAGGCAATAAATTAGTATGCACAAATGGCAGTGCAGCACTTTGCACTCTGTAGTTCTGGGGAAATAGTGTCTTTCCTCACTTTCTAAGAATGTTTTCACTATTTCCCTTAGAGATAATATAACAGCTGTTTTTAAGCATTTATTCATGTTTTGGATTCTGAATACTGTGCTATTGATAGAGCTTATGAAATCAGATGGGTGAAATGGAAATTAAAAATAAAGTTGTCTGGACAGGTGAGAAGCTCATTAATGTCCTATAAGAACATCAAGTTACAGAAAAACTGAGGTGTGTTCCTCAACCAGGATTTTTTCTTTCCTAGAGAAAAGCTGACAAAATAAAAAAAAAAAAAAAAAAAAGGTATTGATGAACCAAAAAAAAAAAACAAAAAAAAAAAAAACAAAAAAGCTGAGCTTGGGTCTCCCAAATGAAACACTCCTGTTGGACTATTAAAGAAAAAAAAAAAAGTGTTATATTGACATTTTGACATTTTACATAACAATACGTTTAAATTTGTCAAAAGGATTGGGGAAAAAATAATTAAAATAAATCAAAGTGGTGTCTTGTTTTGTTTTTGTTTAAAAAAAAAAAAAACAAACCACAAAATATATTTGTTCCTTATACCTATCTACCAGAGGCAAATATGGTCTGAGATCTGAAAATCTGAATGTTGCCACTATTATTTCACTGCTGGCAGCTTCATTTCTTATGTTATACATGTAATATATCTTCCAGACCAGTGATTTCTCCTCCATCCCTTTCCTTCTAAAATGCATTCTGCACAATAGGAAATGGATGAATAAAACATAAGATGCCTTTATCTTTTCCCAAATGGAGACTTGCTTCTTTAAAATTAGCATATAAGAAACCACATGTATTTCAACTGAGTTGAATTTAAGGGAAACCCAAAATGTAACAATTCAATGAACTGGAAAACATTGCCTTTGTTTTGAAAGAACAAGAACTTCACATGCTTAACGTGGCACAATTTTTAATTTTTTTTCTTAAGGGTTCAAATACCTTTTCTGATTAGTACCTTATCTCTGCAAGGTGTTCTTTTTGAGTATTAGTTCTTATTGTAATTAACTAGATGGGGAACATCTTGGCTAGCAAGTGATATTATAATTCTGTACTCTCTTGTGTCTCTGGAGTCATAAGATATATGCTTGAGAAGAGAGCAAGACTTAGGAAGGCCAAACAATTTTCTCATGAGAAATAAATATAGTAAAAACTGTTTCTAAGATGTTTCTTCTGATTTTTTTAAATTTTATTTCTACAACAGTTTTCTTCACCATCATTCAAGAAGACTATCCAAAGATGTTAAAATGTACTGCTCTCTTTTGAATATTATCTGTCAACAGCTATATTAGGAATACCTTAAGACAAACTGGTGTTTATCACAGAATCACACAGAAACACAGAATGTTAGTGATTGGAAGGGACCTTGAAAGATCATCTAGTCCAATCCCCCTGCCAGAGCAGGAACACCTACATGAGGTTACACAGGAAGGCATCCAGGCAGGTTTTGAATATCTTCAGAGAAGGAGACTCCACAGCCTCCCTGAGAAGCCTCTTCCAGCGTTCTGTCACCCTTACTGAGAAGAAGTTTCTTCTGAAACTTAAATGGAAACTCCTGTGTTCCAGTTTGTACCCATTGCCCCTTGTCTTATCATTGGTTGTCACAGAGAAAAGCCTGGCTTCATCCTCGTGACACTCACCCTCTACATAATATAAACATTAATAAGGTCACCCCTCAGTCTCTTCTTCTCCAAACTAAAGAGACCCAGCTCCCTCAGCCTTTCCTCATAAGGGAGATGCTCCACTTCCTTAATCATCTTTGTGGCTCTGCACTGGACTCTCTCCAGCAGTTCCCTGTCCTTCTTGAACTGAGGGGCCCAGAACTGGACACAATATTCCAGATGCAGTCTCACCAGGGCGGAGTAGAGCGGAAGGAGAACCTCTCTGGACCTACTAACCGCACCCCTTCTAATACACTCCAGGATGCTCTTGGCCTTCTTGGCCACAAGGGCACAGTGCTGGCTCATGGTCATCCTACTGTCCCCCAGTACCCCCAGGTCCCTTTCCCCTATGCCACTCTCTAATAGGTTGTTCCCCAACTTATACTGGAACCTGGGGTTGTTCCTACACAGATACAATACTCTACACTTGCCCTTGTTATATTTCATTCATTTTTTCCCCGCCCAACTCTTCAGCCTGTCCAGGTCTCACTGGATGACAGCACAGCCCTCTGGTGTGTCAGCCACTCCTCCCAGTTTGGTGTCATCAGCAAACTTGTTGACAGTGCATTCTATTCCCTCATATAAGTCATTGATGAATATATTGAATAATACTGGTCCCGGTACCGACCCTTGAGGCACTCCTCTAGATACAAGCCTCCAGCTTGACTCTGTCCCATTGACCACGACTCTCTGGCTTCTTTCCTTCAGCCAGTTCCCTGTCCACCTCACTACTCGTTTATCCAGTCCACACTTCCTCAGTTTAGCAGCAAGGATGCTGTGGGAGAGTGTGTCAAATTCTTACAGAAGGAGTCATGTAGTTGTAAATAATATGAAGATCCCATCTTATTTTAATTCAATGCACTATAGTTATAACTTCAGGAGTATTTACTTCAGGAGTATTTACTCTGAAGACATATGTGTATTTTCCTGTGATATAACGAAGACATAACGAGACATAAAAAAATCAAGTCAAAAGCCAAAAAGTCTTGCACCCTATCTCATATCACTATTACTGGCTGTTCCATCACTATTTAAAGACTTCCTCGTTGAGAAGTTATGCCTGACTTTTTTTTTACTGTCCTAAAAAGGTGTATTTCATTAATTTGTCTAATGCATTTGGCAAAATCATTTTAAACTATATGTTTTTTAATATGTTAAAAGTAATTCCTTGAGCATGTAGGTTTTGCCTAGCAATTTCACCATTGGTTGAGTCAGGGGTTCCTAAATCTAGTACATCAAAAATAGGTCAAAATTTTTGTTTTACAATTTCTCGGTGCAATTAATGCTTTAATATCCACTGTTTAAGACTATCTATAGTGTATATTCAAAACCGAAGAGCTCTGAACTGCTCTGCTTCTCCTGGTCATGGAATCTTTTCCATAACCCAGAGTCTCTTTCTCCTTCTTTGCGTATTTTGTTTGTATTATATTTGCAATGACATGATACTAAACCTATTCTATAGTCAAGATGTGGGTCTGTACTGATTGACAAAAACACATTATAATACTTTCTGATTTGCTCTCTACTGCTTTTCCTAATAATTGCCAATATTTAACATATTTTAAGTAAGGAATGGTATTGATCCTAAAAGACATAAAATTTTATTTTTTCCAAGACCCTGAACATGGGTTGGGTAATCCCAAACACCAGTAGAGGCTGGGTGGATTACGGATTCAGAGCAGCCCTGGGAAGAAGGACTTGGGGGTGCTGGTTGATGAGAACCTCAACATGAGATGGAAATGTGAGCTTGCAGCTCAGAAAGCCAATTGTGTCTTGGGCTGCATCAAAATAAATGTGGCCAGCAGGTTGAGGGAGCTGATTTCCACCCTCTACTTGGCTCTCATGAGACACACCTGGGTGACTGTTTCAGCTCTGGATCCTCCAACATAAGGAGGGTATGAGCCTGTTGGAGTAGGTCCAGAGGAGGCCCATGAAGATGACCAGAGGGCTGGAGCACCTCTCCTATGAAGACAGGCTGAAAGAGTTGGTGTTGTTCAGCCCAGAAAAGTGAAGGTTCTGGGGGGATATTCTAGCAGCCTAAAGGCAGTCTAAAGGGGGCATATAAGAAAGCTGGAGAGAGACTTTTGACAAGGGCATGTAGCAGTAGGACAAGGAGTAATCACTTTAAATTGAAAGATGGTAGATTTAGATTAGATATGAGGAAGAAATTTTTCACTGTGTGGGTGGTGAGACACTGGAACCAGTTGCCCAGGTGAGTTGTGGATGCCCCATTCCTGGGAAGTGTTCAAGGCCAGATCGGATGAGGCTTTGAGTAAACTGGACTAGTGGAAGGTGTCCCTGCCCATGACAGGGGTGTGGTGACTGGATGATCTTTAAGGTCTCTTGCAACTCAAACCATTGTATGATTTTATGATTCTGGGTTTTAATGACTAGTTCAAGAATGCACTAAAGTTTGTAGTTTGCTTTGAGTCCCTGCCTTACACATTACTTAGCACTTGAATTTGGTAACTGATTTTACTGTCTCATGTTGCTAGACCATGTACACATCTATGTGATCTGCATAGGTTTCACTGTATCAATTAATACCTGTAAATTTTGCTGCCTTGGTATGAACCCTCTTTTAAAGAAACTATGAAGATTCACTGGTGCAGGTAGGGGTTCACTGACAATTTTCCCCCACTGTGAAGCTATGAAAAAGTCTTCATTTTAAAAAAGGTATGTGCCTTTTCATATTCTCCAGTTTGTTCTGACTGTAGGGACACCACATCTTTAAAAGTTGTTCTGGTGCGTAGTTCCGTGATTTCTATTCTTATGACTTATGCAAAGGAATTTGGCTTTTGTGGAGTTAATCTTCAGTGACTACACTTTTTTCTTAGGTCTCTTAAGCAGCCTACAATACTTAAGTGCATAATATTTATAGGTTTTTAGGTGGCTAAATTTGCATAAATGTATTTAAATTTATGTCTTCACTGAACAAAAATAATAAAGTCATCCTCAAGAAATCCAGCTGAAAATGACTAATAATCCTTGAATCAAGGAACATCTAGGTGAAGATGACTGATATTCATACAATTTATGATAACATCAGGTTTAAAATGGGAAAATTTTCCTTTCAAGTGAATGCTGAATGATATACCTATCAGCATAATTATTTTGAGCTGTGTTAATTATTGTCTTTAAACTTTGACCAAGACCACAGTTCCATGGAACTCAACAGCCCAAAAGCACAGAAAGCAGCAATTATCCCCAAAGACTTAATAATTTAAGTCTTCAATCCTAGAAATTATTACAAATTATCTTAATTGAAAAGCTATTTGCAATTACTGCACAATTAATGAAGCTGATCTCATACAGAAATGTTATCAATTTGTTGGCCCAAAGAGACAGAAGAGAGAAAAATACATCAAGAAGATAATCAAATACAATAGCCCTCCTTTTGCAGGCATAGAACATTTAGCATAGGCTAAATTAGGTTCTTTTGACTGTGCAAGTCACAGTGTCCATGCATAAAATAGAAAAATTATCTAGAAATTTATATCATGAGATTGACCTTAATTTCCATGTAGTCTGAGATTTCTTGTGTTTTATCTACAAGCAATAGTTATAAAATAGGTATTTCAGCACAATTCAAATCTTCTTTAGTTTATAGTTTCAAGATTATTTATGTTTCACTTAATATTTAGGATTAGAACTGGAAAATTAAATTATCTTGCTTATGAACTGTCATGAGTCAACTACAGTGCTTATGCTCTCAAAGTAATGATTCTCATGGAGACTAGTACAGATACTGACAGAATTTATAAATACCTTGAAGTGATAATTAGTCTGCTTGAACCAGACAGTTCTAGCATTCCATTTGTGTTCAGTAGTAATTGAAATGTTTATGAGTGTTATTACTTCCCTAGTAATATTGTCTGAGACTCGAACTTTGTGAGTCTTTTGTCTCAGTTTAAACATGAGATTATTTTAACGTATCTCATGTCTACTTTATACCTTTGCATGCTTTAAATACTTAAGCTTTTAGTAATTCTGATCTATTGTGGGGTTAATGTCTCTGGCATTAATCTCATATACAATTAGTAATTATTCACATGAACAATTGTTGAAATGTGAAGACTAAGTAAGGAGAACTTTCCAAGGGAAAAAGATTATCTGATTTGGTCAATGGAAGACATACAACCAAATTAAGAGAAAGGTATATTTTATTTCCATTCTTATAAAACCCATACTGCATAAATCTGTAACATGGAAAAGTTTGTCTTTACTTCATAAACCTAAAAGCTATAAGACTTCCTGATATCAAATATGATATTCAAAAAGCAACTGTTTCTACGTGTAGGGAGAAATGGATAATTCCAAACAGGCACTTAAATATTGCATAGTTTATATAGACAGTATGTACTGCATATGTTTTTCAAGTTGTAAGTATAATTAACTGTTAAGTACTAAATTATATATCTAAGATGTCTAAATTCCCAACACACTGAAAGTTGGAAATCTAAAAATGAAATTCATAACATCACAATAGTGAAAAAAGTTATGTATAATCCAGCTGTTAGAAAATACCAATCATAAAAGAGGTCTAAATTCTAGTTTGGAAATCTAACCTGATGCACTTTATCAAACACTACCCCTGTATGTGTTCTACGTAAAAATACAAACTCTGTGATTGCAACAACTGTTTCAGTTGTCCAAAGCAAAAAAAAAATCAGGGCTAGTTAACCTGGAGGCAGAAGCATTTGGATAAGGTTTAGCAGTTCTGGAGCTAGTCTGGTGAGCACTGGCTCATGGATCTCAAGACCAGCCCATGTTAAGTATGAGATATGTGACTATGGAAAGAAGTTTGAAAACCTATATGACCAATGTAGATCATTCCATCAGCCTTACTTGTCTAGACTCTTTTTTATAGGTGCCTCTAGATAGAAGGTTAATTTTAAGTATCTGAAATAGGGCATATGAGTCATATCCTTAAATAAATAAACAAACAAACAAACATTTTTCTCCATTTGCTATAAAGGCAGCCTAGCTCAACTAGTTCTGAGAAATATGTCTATATAATTGATATTTGAGACCTATTTAGGAGTTTGTGGCATCTAGTCCTGTTTAGAAAACCAACACCATTCCAGTGGCCCTCCTACACCTGATCCAGAAGGGTGAGGTGTTTTTTAAGTCCAACAACATATCTACTAGTTCCATCTTGATATCCTAGAGCATAAAAAAAAATGATGGATGGAATAAATCTGTTTACATTCATAAAAATAATTACAGAAATTCATATCAAACTGAACTAATTAGGCATCTAAAATGGGAGTAGATTCACTGACAACATGCCACAGAATCACAGAATCACAGCATCACAGAATGGCTAGGGTTAGAAGGGACCTCTGGACATCATATAGTCCAACCCGCCTGCTAAAGAAGGTTCCCCTAGAGTAGGTCACACAGGAATGCACCCAAGCAGGTTTTGAATGTCTACAGAGAAGAAAACTCTACAACCTCTTTAAGCAGCCTATTCCAGGACTCTGGCACCCTCAAAGTAAAGAAATTTCTCCTCATGTTTAGATGGAACCTCCTATGCCTCAGTTTGTGCTTGTTGCCCTTCATCATAATATTGGGCATCACTGAAAAGACCCTGGTTGCATCCTTTTGACATCCACCCTTCAGATACTTGTGAGCATTGATAAGATCACTTCTCAGACTTCTCTTCTCCAGGCTGAACAGACCCAGCTCTCTCAGTCTCTCATCATAAGAAAGATGGTCCAAATCCATAACCATCTTTGTAGCTTGCCGTTGGACTCCCTCCAGTAATTCCATCCTTCTTAAACTGGGGAACCCAGAACTGGACACAGTACTCCAGATGGGGTGTCACCAGGGCAGAGCAGAGAGGGAGGATAATCTCCCTTGACCTGCTGGTCACACTTTTCCTGATGCACCCCAGGATACATTTGGTCTTCTTAGCCACAAGGGCACACTGCTGACTCATAGGCAACCGGTTGTCAACCATAACTCCCAGGTTTTCATGTTTACTACTTTTACCTCAAATGCCATTAAAAGTTCTGAATCAAAGCTAAGAAAAGTTAATCAAAGGATTAAAAGGTTAAGATACATTGAGTACACTGAATATAAACTCTGAAAAAAATCTTTCTAAATATCTGTATCGTGTAAACTGATCAGAATCAGTTTTTGGTAGTATACTTTGTACTCCTAATATGTTTCGCAAGTCTACACCATTTTAACTTTGCTTTAGAGTTTAATTTTGTGCTTTAGTGAGTTTCTTAACTTTAAAATTCATACAGAAAGTAGTTTATTTAAACACTGGGGAACAGATGGAGTTTATTTATCTTGCTTTGTTAGTATGGCCTAATTGAAACAGACTATCCTGGTTTTAAGATAACATTACTTTGGGAAAAGCTCCCAAAACCCACCTTTTCAACTTTTTTTTTTTTTTTTTTTTTTTAAACCGGCTTTGCACATACATTTAGCAAATAAGGTAGCTAATGCAGAAAGGTGTTTTGATTTTTTATTTATTTATTTATTTATTTTATTTTCTCCAGAAATCAAATGAACATCAATGTTTATTAAATTACTTTCTTTGTACTCTAGATATGTATTAGCCTATTACTACCAGCAACTTGACTTAGCTTCTTTTTAGTCAAGAATCAGGAGTAGTCCTAGTAAGCAATGTAGATAGTCTTAATAAATATTATTTCAATTTTATATTTCTTAATCAGTGAGGACACTTAACGTTTTAGAGTATCTTCTGTCAATATGGTTACAGTGCTATTTATTTGTGTCTAGCAGATAGTTTATACAACTCAGTAAGTTTAGCAAAATTAATTACAAGGAAAAAGTCGTTCTGATGAAGATCTGTAGTCCTCCAGTCTTGTGATCACTTCATTTTTGTGCTTTTTACTATGCTGAGAGAATTACAAGTATGATTGTATGAACTGTTTTAAGTAAATAATTTTATTTACTGGCATGCAAATTAATGTTCTGGGGGAGGTGTGCTTTGGATTAAACCACTTTTATGTTCCCTTCCCCTGATACCATCACCAAGGTCAATGCTGTCAGACCATGGTCAGGTGCTGAAGCCATGACCTTGGTGTTTCCAGGAACAGCCTGATCGGCCAACTTCATCAGCTAGCTGCCAGCTTCCACTTCTCTTCCTTTCTGAGGGTTTTATTTCTCATCAAGGCAGCATGGGGTTGTTTTATTTTCTTTGCTGATTTCACATCTATGTTCCAAAATGGGACTAAAGGCATCTAACTTGCCAGTCTCACTTCTGTTTGCTCTGTATTTCTTCTTTCTTATCTCACAATAGCTACATGCTCTCTTGCTTACAGACTAAGATAACAGCAATAACTGTGTTTCATTCTCTCCGTTTGGAAAAACAGGGCTCTGAATCACAAAGTCTGAAGTAGAAAGATTTTAAGGATGAAGAAATAATGATAATTTCTTCAGGGAAATTCCCACATACAGTGCTGTGGATTTACAGTAGAAGGGGCACTAGCCATCATCTTTCTCCAAATAGCTCCTAGTTCTCTTTTTTCTCTCCTTTCTGTGTTAGACACAGCTCATTGGCATGTTGACCCGCATTTCATGGTGACTGGATTGGCACAACAGAAGAGAAGCTGCAGCATGCAGCAGGTGGGCACACCTCAGGTCTCCACGAGATCATGAGAAAGTTATCCCCTCATCATATGCTATGATTTCATGGCTGTACAGTTTCCATGCCACTCGCATCTTCCCTGAGAGAGAATTAGTAAAGGATATACCCGTAAGAACACACCAGTCTGTGAATTTAAGTACAGTGCACTGGTCTGAGGTAGGATGAATGAACTTACAGGTACATTCTCCTCCTATTTTTTTTTTTTTTTATAATAAGCAATTTCTTCCAGTCTACCTAGAAATTTAAATATAACTAATGTTACCTGAGAGACTCATCAGTATAGTTTTGTGAAATAATCATCAAGATAAATTGATGATAAGTGATTCGGGTCTTATTGTATTATGAACATAAACATTACCCTTCTTACACATCTATTTAAGTATAGCAACAACACCTCTAAGTATAGCAATCTGTCTCCCTACAATGTAAGATAATAAAATTTGGGCATATGGTTACTTAACCCTGAAGTATAATTAGCTATTTTTCATAGGGCTACTTTTCTTGTGAGTTTACCTTTTTAAATATACTGTTTATAAAAATGTATTGCCAGTCCAAATGCAGACAGTGACAGTAAGACTACTGAAGTGGAAATTCTGTGATTCTGTGAAATCTTGAATTTAGTAAAAGAATCTGTATATATGGATACAGATTATATGGAAAGAAGAGAAAACAGCACTTAGAAAAGTATGTTTGGCATATTTATTTTATAAAGTATTGTTCAATATTTAGAATGAAGTTCTTAAAAGCATATCAAGAAAATATGACAGAAACATAATGAATGCTTAATTTTCCATAATTACTTATTTTACTTTCAGTGAATCTCTGAATAGACTTCCAAAGAAAGATTCATCTTACCCAAGCTGTCTGCAGGGAAAATGGCAGCGTCCAAGCTGGTCACCTTAAATATCCTTTACAATCAATAGAGAAAAAAAAACAAAACAAAACAAAATTTTTGTTTGTTTGTTTTGGCTCATCTGTACTGTTTCAGATACTTACTCTATAAGTAGATCAGTCATATCCTACTGAAGATTGCTTTTTTCTGTCCCCACTATAAAGGAAGTTTAAAATAACTAGCTTGCATTAAATGCCTGTATTGTAAATATCTGGTTTTAGTCATACCAATCACACACACAATCACCATGACACTTTTTTGCTCACAGCTTTCACTGCATCTCTAATGTTCTAAAGGGATTTTAAGGAATGTGTATATTCTTATTTTTATTATTTTCCTTTTAATTTACTACACTTACAAGATTGTTAGTACATACATTTGGTGGAAAAAAAGTGTGAAAGACAGTCTGATACTTGGGACACAATCATCGCACTAGTTTTGTGAAGGTAAAAAGGACTGTCTCCTGTGGTTATGGTAGCACATAATTATCTATCAACGTTGGTTTTGTATTTTTCTATCAGACATCAATTGATAGCTGCAGGGAAGTGACAATGCTCAATAAAGAAAACACTTGAATGTGAACCAGAACACTCCAGTTGTACATTAATATTCTCAGTACTGTCGCTTTTGCTACCTGAACACAAACTGCTACATGTTTAACCGCTTTGACCCCAATTTCTTTTCATGGTTTTGGTTTTTCACAGTTCTTCACAGTTCACAGTACAAAAGAACTCTGTTTTAGGGTTAGGCCTTTGTGCGCTGGAGAAATAATAATTATATGTAGTACATTGTAATAGAGAATTTTCTGTAGAACATCTAGCTGATGTGATTGCCCTCTAGGATGAGTCTTCTAGTTGCTGCAATATTAGAAATGTAAGTCCCAGCTGCAGAAATTGTGTTGTGCTAAATGAACCAACGGTCTAATTGAAAGGATCTCTGAATCTAATAAGAGACCTGCTAATGACAAGTCCCTAGTGTAAATGATGTCACTTCACCTGCCTTTCACAATATAAAGTAGAAATCAATTTATTTTTAAGAATAATAAAATAAATAGGAGCTCTCCTTTTTTCATTAGTGTGTGCTCTTAGAGACTGAGATTACATTTTATTTTGAGGTGAACTCTCACAGCAACTGTTTAAGATATTTGTAATATAAATATATATTTTTTTTTAATTTGACACTTTTCATATATGGCTCACTGTTAAGACTACACGCAAAAAATAAAGTACTTCTGCACTGGAGAGTTTCAGATCAGGGAGTATAGTTCAAGCCCTCGTTTGCTTTTTGTATTCATGACTTCAGATATTGAAAGGCTGTTCTTGCTAGTTCTCATTCTGCTGAATCAGCTCTCTCAGAAGTATCATTGTTCTTGGAGACTGACACAGGTTACAGACTGCTTCAGAAATGTGAATTAGGTATGCTGATGCATAAGAATGAGCAGAAGAACTTGAAAGACAGGGGTTTTTTTTTTTTTTTTTTTTTTTTTGTCTGATCAACTCTGCCTGTCTCTGTAGTGTCTATATCCAGATTAGCCTCAGTCTTCAAAGAGTTTTTAACAAAGCTTCAAAGTAGGCAATTTATGCATCATTATGACCCTACTTTGAAAGCACACCTCTTTCTTCAGGGTGCAAACTTTCTTTAAAGAGGGATTGAAATCCAAAACAAAATTTCAAAATTGAATTAAACTGGGCAAAACATGCTACATCTGGCCAAGTCAATCTTTTTTTCTTTACAGCATTGACACAACCTGCTTTGCATTCATTTTCAGGGTCATTTTGTCATATCACATAAAGTACAGTGAAGTGCGTATTCCATATAGGCCTGCACATCAGTTCAATAGGTCACTATGCATTTTCAAGTGTTCATTTCCATGCAGAAAAATGGAACAATTAAGATAGAAGAAGTTGACATGATATATTTGGTGCCTCTGCAGGACAAGTATTCCACTGAGTAGATTAAGTGGGCCACCACATGATGTTTCTATGAGATTAAAAATTACTGCAGAGAGGACAGATTTATGGGTTGTCCACTGTTCCCCTCCTTATGGTTATGTATCAGTGAAAATCAACATTCATGCTGCATCCCCAGGTCTGCTTCTTAAATGTTCATACTTTAAAATACTGACAAAGCAGTAAGTTATGTGAATATCCATGCTGCATCTGAGTTTAAACAGACTGAGACATGATTAATTGGTGATGCTAGACACTTTTAACCTTATGATGCTATTCAGTTAAAGGTGTCGAACTGCATTTTCCTGTAATGATTAAAGTCTGTGTGTTTCCAAATTCACCAGTGTTTCCAAATCATAATGTGTTTGTTGCAGATGGAATGTTAGTCAAATAACCTGACATCTGTACAACATAAATGTCTGAATGAGGATGTAAAAACTGAGATGTTTTCATCAAGTGACCAGACTGGTTCAGTACAAATATGACCCTTTATTATCCACTGATGATAGATTGCGGGAGTATTAGAGGTATTTTAATGTTCTGACTGGAGAGAGCTTAAATTATCTGAACATGCATTTATTTATTTGTGATTGAGCAACATTCTGAGCACATATTCTAAATTTAAATTGAAAGAAAATTAAATAGAAAGAAAATATTGTGTTTTTAATTTACTGTAAGGAAAATGATTTACAGTAAAACAACTTAAGACCCCTCAAATTGTGAATGAGAGTATCCATAGAGGACTTTGATATATTAAAACTAGTCCACTTTAAATTTAGTTCTCTAATAAATTCAGATTAATTTGACTAATGGTCCGCCATGAAACAAATGCATTTTGTGGGGTGAAAGGTACAATTATAGAAAAATCTAGGCTGGAAAGGACCCCTAGACACCCTCTGATCCAATCCTCTGTGGAAAGCTGGGCCTTAGATTAGGCTATCCATGGCCCTGTGAAACCATCTTGAATGTTTCCAGCAAGAGAGATTCCACCACTGGTCTGAGCAACCTTTCCAATATTTACCCAATGTTTTTTCTTGTATCCAAATGGAACTTCCCCTGAAGTGACTCATGCCTGTTGTCTCTTGTCTGTTCGTTTTGCAGCCTTTTGAGAAGAATACCTCTATCACCTTTACAACTACCATTCAGGTAATGGAAAATTGTGATTAGATCCCTCTTGAGTCTTCTCTTCCCTCAGCTGAAAAACCCTGTTCTTTCAACTTCACACATCAAATTCTCCAGCCCTTGAGGACCCTCTCTAATGCTGCCCTGTTCAGTCTGTGTTTTACTGAACGTGCTGAAATTTGGTGCAGTATACCAGGCGTGACCTAACAAGACGTGAGCAGAGTGTAATAATTATGAACCTTGTGATGTAGTTGCCAACACAGTCACAGACATTGTTTGTCTTCACTACTGCAAAGACACATTGGTAGTACACATTCAGCTCACTGTCCACCAGCACCTTCAGATCCTTTCTAGCAGAGCTGCTCCCCAGCCAGTTAGTCCCCAGCCTGTACTACTGATAAGGATTATTTCATCATTTCTGCAGAACTTCACATTTATCATTGTTAAATCTCATGTGATTCCTTTTGGCATGATTTTCTAGACTGTTGAAAATTCTGCATTTTATCTCTTCCATCTAGTGTTATCTACCTCTTCTCCCAGTGTGCTGTCACTTGGAAACTTGGTGATAGTGTATTCAATCCCTTTATCCAAATTGTTTTTATCCAAATTGTCAAATATCTTGCAAAAGTCAAGGTACATGGATCCCCACTGCTCTCTTTCATTAACTGAGGAAGGCTACAAGGTGGTTAGATTGGCTCAGCACAATTCAATATTGGTAAATCTGTGTTGGTTTTTCCCAATCTCCTTCTTGTCCTTCATGTGTGTGGAAAAAGCTTTCATCTGGACCAGTTCTGTAATTTTCCTAGGAACTGAGGTGAGGCTACCTGGTCTATTTTTTCTAGATTCTGTTGTTGTTGATAGACATATTTGACTTTTTTTTTTTTTTTTTAATCACCTATGATCTTCCCTGGTTTACATGACTTTCTAAAAATGACAGAGTCGTTTTGCAGTAATGTCTTCCAACTGTCCTCAGATTTATCCCATCAGGTCCCACAAACCTCTATCTGTCTAATTGGCAGAGATGGTCCCTATCTCAACTCTACTGTCATTGACTCACCTTTTGCTTTGCCGCTTCATCTCAGAATAGACAGGAGCTGACATCACCCTTAAAGACTGAGGAGAAAACAACACTGAGTACCTCTTTTCTGTGTAATTTCTAACTTTCCATCTCCATTCAGCAGCACTCTTCTGTCTTCCTTGTACTTCCACTCGTTACTAACATACCTATAGAAGCTTCTCTTAATTGTCTGAGCTCCAGCTGAGCTTTTGCCTTCATACTGCACCTCTGCAAGCTCAATAAATATTTTTTGTATTCATTTTTGAGTTGAAGCATTTTTTTTTTTTTTATTCCTCTTTAGGTGTCTGTCCCTTTTCCCATCTCTCATATATTTATTTTCATATTTGAGCTCTTTGAGTGCTACCTGCTTAACAAGACTGGTTTATTTCTATTTCTAAGCGTACTCTTCCCTTTTTTTTCCCTTCCCCCACCCCGCCCCCTCTTTTTTCTCTCATTTAGGGGGATGAACAACTCTTGTACTTCGATAAGGCTGCTTCTGAAAATTTCTGAGCACTTCTGAGTACCTTTGCCCTCTAAGACAGGCTCCTATGGGAGTCCTAATAGTTTCCTGAGCAAGAACTCTCCCAGGAGTTGAATTCTGCACTTCCGAAGTCTAAGGTGTTTGTTTTGATACTATAATTTTGAAAAAAAACCCACTCTGAAATAGAGTAAGAGGAAGTGTATGTGTATTTATATGTGTGTTTGTGTCTGTTTGTGAGATTTAAACTACTTTTGTTATTTTGTTTATGGTATTAATTTCATACACATAATATGTACAATTCACAAGGATTTACCAATACTTTTGAATTCAAGTGTCTCAGGAATTTAGGATAATGGAAAACTCTCACCAAGAATTAACTATTGTGTTTATTTGCTTCCACCCAATGTATGTCACTTTGGCTGTTTTTATGAAGAAAAAATATTCAAAGTCAAAATATTTTCCTGCTAATAACAATATCTAATTAAAGAAATAATAAAGAACATTTCATGGTTAAAGGAATAAAGTTTCCACGTGTAATTTTCAAGACAATTGTTTTCTGTAGCCATGAATATGGATAAAACAGTAAAAGCTTGAATAGTATAATGTAAATTAGAACTATTATTCGAGAAATTCAACTCATTGTGGGACGAATGGCTCTAAATGAGATTCATTTCATCTCACTTGAGTAATTTAAAGGTTGAGCATGCAATCCAAGTTAGGAGCCTATACTTTCTATATAATCAATTGAAAGAGAAAACGAGTGAGACTTCCAAAGAATTATTAATTTGTCTTTAAATAGGCATCTATTAGAAGCATGATAAATACTTATCTGAAGATGCTTCTCTCTGTAGTGTCTGTGGAGGAAATTAGATGAAAAGCAAAGATGTTTAATTCTGAGATGCTTAAGCTGAGGTGAAATAAATCTCATTATCTATGTTAGCCCTTCATGCACAAATATGTTGGAAGAGTGCAGCACAGAAACTGTTTACTGGTATACATGAATAATAGAAATTTGCAGACTGAAGCAAGCCATGAAAACAACAATGTGATGATACCTAGCAGGTATAATTTTCTTGAGAAAGACTCTGGCCATTTTTTTTAAATTAAATTAGATTTGACTACAAAATTTTTTAAACCTAGATTGTTAGAATTACTAACGAAGATGTTCTACACATGCACACTTGGCAACTTCTTTCCAAATTCATTTCAGATTAGAAGTCCCTTTCTGTAGCTAAATGATGTTATTCAAACCACCATATCTTATCTTCCCTTTTAATAACTGTTGTCATTCTCTTGACCTTGGAATTTTCTTAATTTTTGCTGCGAACAATAGAAAAAAAAAAGGCAAGCAGTTATTGCAACCATTGCCTGTATCCATTGTCCTGCTTACATTATATATCTTTTTAGTCACTACACTAGTTCTCATCCTTTTTTTTTTTTTTTGTACATAAACTTTTGGTCTTAACTTCAGTCTTTAGAATTTGATACCTTTGCTGCGATCTTATACATTTCCCTTCCCTGTTATTCACTGATTATGTTGTCGTACTCCACTCTCTTACATCCAGTTTTCCAAGACTCTGCCTTTAAGCTATTTTTCCCATTACACAGGTACATTTTAAGAAATAAATAACTAACTATAATGGACAAAATTTAATGAAGGAGTTAATTACTCTCATAAAAGGAACAGGATAATTTGTTTACTTTTATAACTATTAGATGTTATACTAGAACCCTGACTCTTTTATAAAACTATTTATTATTGTGTATGAAAATAGAATAAAGGTCCCAAGTAGAGCACTCAGTTTCTTATAATTGTCCAGCCAAGCAGCAGAAAGCTTTCATAGAAAGCAGATATCTACATAAATGAGTTCAAACTCTTCCATCTGAAACAACAAATATATGTCACCATATTCAAAAGAGTTTCAGCAAACACACCCCTCACTAGCTAAGCATATATCTGCCTGTAGAGAAGATGAAGAGAGAAATGAAAATAAACAAAAAAAAAAAAAGGTTTCTTAAAAGTTTCACCAAGGAAGGAAGCAATATATCTCGCAATCAGATAAACTCATGTATCAATAAAACAAGAGACTACTCATGTGTTCCCTGTTAAATATTGGAGGAGCATAAGTATTCTGCTTGAATATTTGGAACTGGACTGTGGACTTGATGACCTGCAGAAATCCTCAAGAGATTTTTTTTTTTCTTGTGTTATTCTTTTGGCATTTGAACTCTGTATTTATCCCAAAGCAAATGATAGGAAAAAAAAATCTTCAAAAGTATCACTGAGTCCAAGCATATATAATATCAGAAAAGGGAGGAATCTGTCAGAAAAAAAAAAAAATAATAAATGAAATAATTTTAAATTTTCCTGATTTTTTTTGCTTGTAAGAATCAACTCAATAAATATGACAAAAAAATGAGGTATTATTCATTAAGATGAACTATTTCAGCAAGCCACACTTCCTAATCCAAAAGGCATATTATAGTGATGTTTTATTTATTTTCTTGAAACAAAAAGACAATAGAGACAAACAGATACTGTGAGAATCTATTTTTAGACACTAGTGGCACCTTCTCATTGCCTAAGAATGAATTTTAAATAGATTAGCTCAAATTTTTGTGTCTCAGATTGTAGAAATTCTCAGTTGGATTCAATGAATTTCATTGAATTCATCACTTCTTAACAGAAACACAGTACTATGCATGAAATGCATTCACATTTTTCAGAATAACATAGGTAATTCTTCAAGCCAAATAAAATGCAGTAACAAGGGAAAATAGTTATGTCATGTCTCTTGCAAGGCAAGCCAGAAAAATATTTTTCATATACCATATGCTGGATTACTGACATCTTTTATCTACAGGTCTGCTATCATGATGAAAGCTAATAATTTTTGTAGGGGTGTTAAGTTCCTGTGACTTGCTTTTCACTACTTTATGTAAGCCATCTTTAACACCTATCACTTCAGTGACCCAAATATACAAGGCATGTAGTTTATTTCAGATACAATCTTGGCAAGTCAGATTCTTAGTTTGGTTCAGAGAAGTCTTGAGACTTGATGTGTCATGCTGATAGGTGGCATTCAGATGGTCCTTTCCTAATGTAACATAGCAGCTTTCCTATAAAATAATAATGGAGATAATCCCCACAAAACTCCTGAGCAATACAACATCCTTGTCATGCTGTCTTCCTCCTAAACTGATGTAGAACACTACTTCGTACATAGTTTTTAGTAATACCTCTGCTTACCCTGCGTTAATTATTCTGTACTGAGAAGCAGCATAAGTACTAGCAGGTACTGTTAACTGATACACTGAGCTTGCTAACAATTCTGGTATCAGGAGAGTGAACTTGCTGCATCTTAATTTTCATTTGGCACTTGAAACTAGTATGATACTTCTAGGAAGAGTAACTGATTTGCCAGTTCTAGGCAATATTCCTGACAAACTGGTACACTCTTGGTTGCTATTATCATTACTGCTTGGATATATAATACATTGATATTGATCACAGAGGTAAATACTTTCACACTGATAATGCAGGTGAAGACAGAAGAGCGTGTTATACAGTATATTTTTTCCAGCTGCACAGGGGACACACCAGCTTTGAGTAGCACAACTTGGTGGTAGTGAACTATACACTCCATAATGCCAGGGGTTCAATAAACTTTGACCACTGTCATTACATGAGTTTTTAAAGAGGAATTTGACTGATTGGTTTGTTTGTATAGGTGCTATAAGTGGTACAGCTTTTCAACGTGCATCATTGATTCCAATATAAAAACATAGTGTAAAATTTCATGTTTCATTCTGGTATAGGGTGCTTCTATCTCAACTTTACCAGCTATGAAAAGATCTCTACTTTTTTGCTACCTGATGTTTTATACAAAGCTTTGGCTGGAACCTGAACTGGCACAAATGCATGCTCTCTGGAGGATCTTAATTTGAGGGCAGCTGGTTCAGCTACAGTTTTAATCACTGGTGTATCCATATCCATCCATTTCTGTTTTTCCCTGTTAGCTGTGACTTTTCTTGTTCTGCTGAGCACTTTTATGTCATTTTTCATGTAGCTGTAATACTGGATGATGTATCATATAAGGCACGAGCAACAGATAATGGGCCACATATCAAAGCCCTACAGCAAGAGGTAAATGAACTAGCTTCCTATTCTTAACCTGCTATACTTCTAACTATGAAATTCAGTAAGTGGTTTGCAGTCAATATTCATGCTCTTTAGGATGTTATTTTATTACTCAGCAATTATTTGAAATTAAAAAGGGATGCTTAAATATTTTTCAGACAAAAAATTCTGAAGGTTTCTGCTTTGGTAAGAGATTTTTTGACTTCCTACTTCAGTTTTGCCTGCATTGTTTGGTTTCCAGGGCGATATTACTCTCAAACCCTGTTTGCATCAATGATCAGCCAACAGGAGGTTTTTTTACAGGTGGCTGATGTTAAAAAGTATTTGAGCTCATACATCAACATCATTGCTCTCACAATTCTTATGTACCCTGTGTCTTCCAACTGCATAGTTGTCTTAAAATTAGTACATGTTACAACTTATGGCAAAAGTTACTCCTTTGCACGACAGAATATGATACTGCTATTTCTCTTATCAAGGTTGTCATGATGTACTTGTTTAAAACAACAGATAATTTTAATTCCAGTCCCTTTGCTGTGATTTGACTCTCATACTCAGGGCAGCAAGTGTGAACATTCTTGTACACAACTGTGAAGGACAAAGCCAAGCAAAAGCACTTGCTTCAAGTTCTGTATCTGGGAGTGTTACACACATGGTCTCACAATATGAAAGGGTTCCTAAGTTATTAATCTTTGGATCATTGATTATGCATTTTTCCTTGTCATGTGTTTAAATATTCATTTCTTTACAAATTTCATATGATTTTAAAGTAAAAAATTTACACAGATTACAACTGAGAACTTGGTTTGTTTTTTTCTTTCTTTTGTCTTTTGTTCCTCACTGTCAACAGTATGATGTTTAATTTATTTTCATCTAAACATACTGAACAGTCAGTAAAATATCTTTCTAAGCTGAACATTATCATGTAAAGTGAATCAATATTGTCTTGTTTGTATGGAACTGATTAAATTAGTTAATTATTTAGTAAAAGTCACAAATAAACCCAGTGTTCAGTTTTACCTACCAGAATAAACATGTAATATACAATGTCTTGTCATTCCACCAGGCGAGGTACATAATTTTACAGTATAAACAAAATATCACTTCATTTTTTTTGTATTATAATGCAAAGAACAAAATGATATTTTTCTTTATACTATCAAATAGCTCAGATTCTTACATCCAAGGCAATGTCTGATGGAAAATAAACTAAAATATAAATTTTAAAGATTGACTAAAACAGTTACAGTATCAGTAACAGGGAGGGAGGAAAGGAAAGAGGAAAGGAAAGAGGGAAGGGGAGGGAAGGGGAAGAGTGAGAAGGAGCCAGGGGAGGGGAAAAGGAAGGGAAGAAAAAAGGAAAGAAAAAAGGAAAGAAAAAAGAAAAAAAGGAAAGGGAAAGGAAAGGAAAGGAAAGGAAAGGAAAGGAAAGGAAAGGAAAGGAAAGGAAAGGAAAGGAAAGGAAAGGAAAGGAAAGGAAAGGAAAGGAAAGGAAAGGAAAGGAAAGGAAAGGAAAGGAAAGGAAAGGAAAGGAAAGGAAAGGAAAGGAAAGGAAAGGAAAGGAAAGGAAAGGAAAGGAAAGGAAAGGAAAGGAAAGGAAAGGAAAGGAAAGGAAAGGAAAGGAAAGGAGAGGAGAGGAGAGGAGAGGAGAGGAGAGGAGAGGAGAGGAGAGGAGAGGAGAGGAGAGGAGAGGAGAGGAGAGGAGAGGAGAGGAGAGGAGAGGAGAGGAGAGGAGAGGAGAGGAGAGGAGAGGAGAGGAGAGGAGAGGAGAGGAGAGGAGAGGAGAGATTTAGTGCTGCAAAGATGCAAAGAAAGTTCTAAGGATTACAATAAAGTTGCTATAGGAGTGATCAGTTAGCCTTCTGTCATCCACCCATGAGATGTAAACTGGAATCTTCCCCGAAGGACTGGTACATGAATTTGGAAGGCACAAATGGATCGCTTTTCAAAGATTGTGCTAGTGCTACTATTCATCCTTCCAGTGTGCAGGAGTACATACATTGGAAACAAATGTCTTGATTCTAGATCTTTCAGCTAAAGAATTTCAGACCTACAATTTCCACTACCCATGGGCTCAGATCTTTTGTATAGTCAGGGCATCCTTTATTCCAGTAAATACATATGAGGCATGGTACAACAGAAATGGCAAAGTTTGTAAATGAAAAGAAAAATTTTTGAAGCATCTGTGTTTTAGTGTCTGGGGCAGTGATGTAGGAAGTCTTCAAGTGACTGCTTTCAGGATTACCTCTACCTCTTGCTAGTTTATTGGGACAGAGGGTTAGTTTTCCATTTTTTAGAGATATATTTTATTAAATAATTTTTATTTCAGCAGAAATGCATTAAAGGTACTGAAAAGAGGGGACTGGAACCCTGGTTCCTGAAAGGTTGAATGTACCATTTCAATATACAGTTGTGTTCCCTTCTTCTCTTTGATCTTACTTGTTGTTTTTGGACTATGGCTGATATTCAACAGAAGTCTTGAAAAGTAGCTCCTAATCAGAAATGCTAAAACCTAGTGATTACATTTCTCTCCTTTCATATGTGAGTGAACTATATGCAAATCATTTTTTTCTTCTTCTTTTCAGGTCTTAGAAGTCCTCAGAACTTCATTTTCTAATTTTCCACTTTGTCAGAGAGAGCTACAAATGTCAGCCTTCTGTAGGTAAAGGGAGAAGGTATCTGTTCCTAACATATTTTGTAAAGAGTTGATTAGCTTTGCTTAGATGAAGGCCACTGGATTTTGGAACTTACATATTTGGACTGTTGCATTATCAATACGTGGAACTGAATAAGCCTGCACTATGCTTGGCACAGGACTAGATGGATGTTATAGTTATGTTACTCTAATTTAGACAAAACAGTAGGAAAAAGTATTGAGTTTTAGAGAAGATTTAGGTGCATTCTTGTTTGTATATTTGTTTTATAGTGCAAGTGACAATGCATTCCTAAAGTCTTTCTGGCTCTTAAATAGTCTTTTGAGACTAATCCTCAGTGGATAATAGCTGGGCTGGTATTTTCAGAGTAGCCTCTTTTGAGATATCTTTTTGCATGTTTTTTCACATGCATGTTTTGACCTTGAGAAAAATATTGGGGAGAGACTTATATCTGTACTATAAAGGAAGAAGAAAATATTCATATATATTTACTCTAATATAAAGGAATTTAAGAACTATATTTACCCTGACATTTGGGGTAGATTTTAGAGTAAGCTACTTCCTTTATTTTTCTTTTTTTTTTTTGGTGCAGCTGAGATACCCATTTTCCACGTGTTTACAACCTGCTGCTGGATTTTCTTAACATAAGGAAAGAAATTGCAAATGTTTCAGTCTTTAAAAATTTAATTAGATCTATTTTTGAATCTTAGTTTGACTGTACAGTGCCCAGGGGGAGACACATAAATGTCTTTAAATGACCTAAAATAGTGGTTTTATTCATAAAAAATGTCACAGCTTTGCAGTCCAGTATCTCATAGCTCTTCAGGCTAAAAATGAGTGCAAGTCTCAAGGGGACAATCTTGTTCCCAGTGGAACAAAGTGCTTTACTATGGCCTTACAGTAATAAAAGATATAAAACCTTAAGAAAGCAACCAACCAACCAATCAAAGAAAGGCAGGACCAGGGAATTGATCATTCTCCTGTATTTAGCACTGGTGAGGCTGCATTTCAAACATTGTGTTAAGTTTTGGGCCCCTCACTACAAGAAAGATATTCAAGTGCTGGAGCATGTCCAAAGAAGAGAAACGAAGCTGGTGAAGAGTCTAGAGAGGAAGTTTTATGAAGAGTAGCTGAGGGAACTAGGGCTGTTTAGCCTGGAGAAAAGGCAGCTGAGGGAAAACCTTATCATTTTCTACAACTGCCTGAAAGGAAGACATAGCATGGAGGGGGTTAGTCTGTTTTCCCAAATAAGAAGTGATAGGATGAGAGGAAATGGCCTCAAGTTGCAGTAGGGGAGGTATACATGAGACATTAGGAAAAGCTTCACGTAAAGGGTTGTCTGTCATTGGAGCAGTATGCTCAGGGAAGTGGTTGACTCACCATCCCTGGAGGTGTTTAAAAGATATGCTGATGAGGTTCTTAGGAACATGATTTAAGGGTGAACTTGGCAGTGATAGGTTAATGTTTGCACTAAATGATCTTGAAAGTCTTTTCCACCCAAAACAATTATTCTATGATACCTATAAAACAAAACAAAACACAAAAAACCCAAGCAAACAAAAAAAACACCACCAAACAAACAAAAACCAAGCAGATATTAATTTTGCTTATCCTAAGCTTGAAACAGGTTCATGTATGGTGGGAAGTCTGTAGTTTAGGGATTACTTTTTAGCATGGAATGAAAGTTCTCTTGACTATGTGGTCACTGTTTTATAAACAAGCTACTTGAAGTTGTTGAGGTGGTATTTATCAGCCCAGTTTCTGGTATGTCACTACATAGACAATAGGAAACATATCTGAAAAAAGCAATATATGTCATCTCATTCCACTTCCTCCTCCACTTCTCAGAGAGAAACAGCATAGGAATGGCAACTTCTCTTTTTCAGCAAATTTCATCATAACATTAATCTATAAGGCACCCTAAATCCTATTCTCATTTCCCACAAATGTCTTTCTCCTGAGCTAGTAATTATTTTGTATATGGTGTTTTGTTTGTTTTTTCATTTGTTTTATTATGACTCTATTTGCCCTTCTTTACATTTTTATATATATAAAAAAATTGCTTTCTTTCATGTTACATTCAGGTGTATTCTCACAAGTGTTTTAAACCGTCTTCCACTTTCAAACTTTATTTGAACTCACTGTACAAGTCCTTCCCACTAGCTGGATCTCAGACACTGAATGAGGGCAGACCTGACAGCTCGCAGCAGTCTTAGTGGTAAGTGAACAAATTCAAGCACCAAAACTAAAAAACAAACAAACAAACAAACAAACAAACAAAAACTAGGAAAAAAAAAAGGCAAAAAAGCAAACAAAATTCCTGACAGATAAACATGAGACTCAAAGGAATTTGAGGGGGTAGTTTAAAAATTCAATAAATTTCAAATTTTTAGATAAATCAGGGATCATCCAAAATATACGAAAAAGCACTTCACTAAGGAAAGAGTGGGTGCCAGTAAGAAATAAGACAGCTGGAAGGTAATTTAATTTCTGACAAGCATCCATTTACTGGAAAATGAGTTAATGGTTCTTAATAGTTTCAGCTAATTCTGGCAGAGGAGTTTAACTATGAATCCATAACACATGAGGAATAAAAACAAGATAAAATTTTAGTCTCAAAAAAATAAATTAAAAAGTGTTAAGGCTTAACAAACAAACAAACAAACAAACAAACAAAACATGTCAAAATTGGAAGCATCTTAAATAGATTCGAGACTAATTAATTGCCAATTTGAAAACTAGTCCCTTAGAAAACCTTTTTGGATGGCAGTTAGCTTGCCTACCCTGAAAATTGTCTGTTAGCTGATATAGTTCTCTAAAGAGGAGGAGGAAAGGAGGAGGAAAGGAGGAGGAAAGGAGGAGGAAAGGAGAGGAGAGGAGAGGAGAGGAGAGGAGAGGAGAGGAGAGGAGAGGAGAGGAGAGGAGAGGAGAGGAGAGGAGAGGAGAGGAGAGGAGAGGAGAGGAGAGGAGAGGAGAGGAGAGGAGAGGAGAGGAGAGGAGAGGAGAGGAGAGGAGAGGAGAGGAGAGGAGAGGAGAGGAGAGGAGAGGAGAGGAGAGGAGAGGAGAGGAGAGGAAAGGAAAGGAGAGGAAAGGAAAGGAAAGGAAAGGAAAGGAAAGGAAAGGAAAGGAAAGGAAAGGAAAGGAAAGGAAAGGAAAGGAAAGGAAAGGAAAGGAAAGGAAAGGAAAGGAAAGGAAAGGAAAGGAAAGGAAAGGAAAGGAAAGGAAAGGAAAGGAAAGGAAAGGAAAGGAAAGGAAAGGAAAGGAAAGGAAAGGAAAGGAAAGGAAAGGAAAGGAAAAACAGCCAGAGTCCTGACGAAGTATGAAATAGTTCAGTCACATGATATGTAAAGCACTCTGTGAGCTGCTTGGCATTCTTATCTCTCATGCTGTGGTCCTATCTTCCACAGCAGAAGGAGGTATGCACAAACCCTATAAGATTATTCACATATACATTTTTAAATTCAAAGTTAATGAATCATAATTGTACTGCAGTAATCCACTTTAGGACATGATTGACACTTCAAAGCTGTGTCCTGATTAGTTATTTTGTCCTTTGGATTATATTATAGCTATTCATCAACTTTCAGTAATGTGTCTTTGGAACACAATAATTAAAAACTCCATGAAAATCCTATAACTATGACGAATAAAGTAAATGGATGCAGTAAGTAATAATTTTTTTCTGTTTGGGTCCTTCCCATCTCAGTGTTTAGCATGCAGATAATTCTTTCTTATGTCAGTTCCACTTTTTCACTTTCCTTCTCCCTCCCTTGAACCTTCAATTTTCCATGATCCATGCCTGGTAAAAACAAAGTTAAGTACAAATGTACAAAGAGTCCAACTGTACAAGAGTTGTGTCCAGAGAGAATCATCAGCAGTCCAGTCCTATAATGTTAGGAGTTACAATATGAGGGCAGGTAGACTGTACTCACAGGTTTCTTATTTAGTCTAGATTCGAAGACCAAAACAACTGAGAGAAAGCTACTGATTAGTCTGAGAGATGTAAGGTGAAAACTTTCAAATTCATTGTCATAATGTGAGGTACCCATGACTGCATCAGAAACTGCCTCAGTACTTCCTAATAGAAGCAACAGTCTTGATAGATAAAACTCACCCAAAGCTCTCTATGATTTAGTTCTTCTCTTCTTTAATGATGCTAAATAGTCAGACATTTCTAACTGAAGATCAGAGTCAATACTGAAACTTTCTGAAAACTTAGGCCTTTGCTTCTCAATTTTAAGAGTTTAAATTGCTTACTAGTCTGACAGCAATAAAAATATGATCATCTTTAAATAATTTCTGTTTTGTCCAGTTTATGTATAATTGTAGTATCCCAGTTAATTTTTTATACTATGTATTGAAATATGATATTTGTCTGTGTTTCTTATGATTAATTCCTGAAACCCTGTATTGCTGGTTTTGTTAACTATTGTAGTGCACTCACTTCTGAAAGTGAACATCAGTGACAAACTGTTTCTTTCTTTTTCTTTTTTTTGTTGTAGTTGTTGTTGTTTTTTGTTTTTTTTCTTTTCTTCTTTTTTTATTTATTAATAGAAGCAAGTAAACATTAATTTGAAACCCAGCTCAAGAAAGTATCTAATGCTTCAGACCACAGCAGCTGCAAGTAGACAGCAGAAGCCAGAATCAACAATTCATCCAACATTCTGCTTGTACTTATTTTTTTTATTGCTTTAAGTGACAAATCTGCATCATTCAGCAGGGTGGGAGGAAGAGCTGATTTGGGATGATGAATAAAAGAACTTTGTTCAGATCAGGAAATCTGGTAGGGTAACTACTGTAAGATCTTCACAGGAAAAACAGTCATCAGAATTTTTTTTTTTTTTCTATAAATGCCCTGTGAAACATATGTAGGGGCTTGGTTATAACTGGTTGGTGGTTTGGTTTTGATTTTGATTTTTTGCTTAGTTTGTGATAGATCTATTTTTCAGAGGAAATAAAAATAAAATCATTCATTTTGCTTTATTTGAAAACACTATTAATTACAATCTCTAGGATATATTAAGCTAAAGTGTAGTTGTATTTCACAGCTTAGGTAATATTTCACATAAAGACATAGAAATATTCTGTGAACTCAGCAATTCTTTGAATGCTTGGTTTGAGTGGACTTAAAGGATCTTCTCCAGAAGAAGATAATAAACAGTTTCCCAGCATTTCTAGTGTTTCCAGTTTAGGCTCTGTAAAAGACTTCTGAGCTTTGGACGTTTTGATCACTGTGTTGATACGTCTCTAGGAACATAGATTCATTTTATGGATTCATTCTTTAGATGAGTTTATGGAGTTGTGGGCATTTTGACATTTTGTGAAAATATTATGAACTGTGTTTCCCTTTACAAAGTCCTTCTTTTCAGGGCATGGTCTTTACTGCTCTAGAAGATATTGTCTTCTCATATCCCTATGGAAAAACAAAAGAAAAAACAAAGTAGAATATTCACACAGAACAAGAATCATTATGAAGTCTCTTAACACAGGCAACTTCTCTTAACCTGAAAACCTTATTTTAATTGTTTTCCTTTTACAGGTCGTTTCAACTGCATGATGTTGTGGGACTTAGAGCGTTGTATGTACTTCAGAATGACTTATGGCAGTACTTTTGCATCGTCATTCAAAGGCAGAACAGTAAGTCAGGCACCATATATAGTTTCAAAGGCAAGCTATTCACTTTAGTATGAAAATCTGTACGCAAAACTTGTGGTTGTGTATTTGACTCACCAACAATTGTATATACAGTGCTATGTACTTCATATTCATACTTTGTTTTGCAAGTAGCATTACTTCTGACAAAATGTTTCTTCATTAAATGGAAAATATTAAAAACTTGCCTTTTCAGAAGATGACTATTCTATTGTTTGCTGTCACATATATGAAATACAGTATCCCATTGTGGATATGGGGTAAACAAAAGTCAGACTGATAAAAAAATCAGTTCAATGCCAATAATTTTCCAGTCAAATCATCAAACAAAATTCAGTTGCCAACCTGAATTTAAAGCATCAGACAAGGTGAACAGCTATTTTTTACCAGCTATTATTTTTGTGCTACTGTCCATCAGAGATGGAAGTATAAAATAGAATAAAACCTACTGTATTCTCTTATTGTTGCTGTGGTTTTCAAGGGTTCAAAGACCAAACTTTTGTTTATGTATACACTTCACTATGCTCTTGAGAACTAATGATTCTTATGTGTGATAATTCAAGTAAGGAAGTAGTAAAGAAATACGGTAGATCACCTCTGGCATATTAACACATGAAGTGGTTGTGTTGAGTAAAAAGAACAGAGATCTCAGCATTGTAATTTGTGCTGCAGATACTACTGCTTCAGAAAGAGAATAACAAAAAGGCACATTAGCAAGAATGATGAAATAGTTACAGAAGAGATCTCTGGAGGGAGATTTCTACATGCAGAAAGCTGTGTGTGAGAAAAAGCTCTGAAGGTACCTGAAGAATAATGGATTTAGGGTCATAGGGGCCATTAGGGTGGCAATATGGTTTAAGGGAGACATAATATGAGGGTAACTGTCACTGCTCTGAAGGTTAAAACCAAATAATTTGAGTTAGAAAAACAAGTTATTGGGAAGATGAAAAGCTATGAATAGAATACCTAAGGGTAGTTTTGTGCAAGGAGAAGGATAGTAGAAAACCACTGCTCTAAACATCACTATCTCTTCTCAGTTAAAGGCATGGTAAAAGCATTGGAAAGGTTACCTAGGAAGGCTGTGGAATTGCCACCCTGGAGACCTTCGAAACCAAGTCTGATAAGATTCTGAACAATGCACTCTAACTTTGAAGCTAGGCTGCTTTGAGCATGAGGTTGGATCAGACAACCTCCAGGAGCTCATTCCAATCTAAATTATTCTATGATACTATGATTCAGCTTGTCACAGATTGTTCTGAAACACTTGGCAGGATAAAAGTTTTTAAGAAATTTACATAGTGTTCCATGAAAAAAAAATTAAGAGTATTTAAGTACACAGTGAATATGACAGTTGAATAAGGATCAGATTTCTGTTCTATAAGAAATTGTGCATTTTCTATGCTCTTCCATCTCTATATAGAACAAAAAAAAAGCAAGAGACTACTTTTTAAAATTTCCCAAAAAACAGAATTCTGAAAACAGCAGCAATAACAACAAAATTGTCCACGGTGATGAACAAGCCTCCCTCTGCAGAACCTTTTCACAATATTATAGTATTGTCTTAAAGTGGAATCCTTAATTCCTTCTTTCCAAAAAGCTCCAATACAACATGTTGATTGTACCAAGGTATTCCGTGCTCAAGTGAACACTATGTCTGAAGTTTGAATCCTAATATTTCTGAATAACTCAATTGCTCAGTCATTATCAGTCACTATCATTTCTCTATTTGTATTACAATATGATGTAAAATGCTAAAATGTGTACGGTAGACAATCTGAACTTATATGGTAACCTTGTAGGAATGGACCATAGTCTTTTGTGAGAAGAGACTGAGAGTGTTGGGTCAGTTCAGCCTGGAGAAGAGAAGGCTGAGAGGGGATCTTATTGATGTTTATAAATATCTCAAGGGTGGATGTCAAGGGGATGGCACCACACTCCTTTCATTGGTGCACAACGATAGGATGAGGGACAACGAGCACAGACTGAAGCACAGGATGTTTAATCAGAATATGAGCAAAAACTTCTTTACTTTGAGGGTGCCAGAGCACTGGAACAGGCTGCCTAGAGAGGTTGTTGAGTCTTCTCTAGAGACATTCAAAACCTGCCTGGACACATTCCTGTCCAATCTACTGTAGGTGTATGTGCTTTAGCAGGTCCAGAGGTCCCTTCCAACTGTAATCATTCAGTGATTATGTGATTATGTGATTTAGTATAATAGTGCTGAGAGTGCTAATTACTTTTATACCTATTTAGAAGTTTAAAAAACATATATATGTATCTGGTGAAACAGAATCGATCACAGTAGAAAAATGCTCCAACAGTTGCCTGAGACCTAGGGAACTTCAAAGCTTCAGGATCCCTGCCCTTTTTTGAAGCAAATTGAACCACCTTTTCAATTACCTAGCCTTTGCTGTCTCTAAAACTCGCACAGAAAAACCTTCTGTCATAACATTTTAAATCATTTTTTGGAGAAAAAATTAGTTATTCTAAGATCCAGTTCAACAAATAAACTGCAAGAAATAACATAGAGCTGAAAATCTTGTTTTACATTCTCTTTCACAGACATACCCAGAAATTCTTAATTTAAGATGTTACAAGGCTTTTGTTTAGCTTAAAGAATGTTTTGGAAATCATTAACCAGAGTAATTTTTAAAGAATTGTTATTTAGTTCTCTTACATGTGTTTTAGATGTGTGCAATTAATATACCTGTTGTAAATTTGCCAAATTAAGTTGAAAACATGTGCCTGAAGAACACTTTTGTGTACACAGGATCTGCTTTAAAAAACTAAATGTTCACAGTTGCATGTAACTACTAGTTAATAACCACAGTAACAGCAAAACAACTTTACTTTTTGACAATGACACTTAGCGCTGGGTGATATGTACTTCAGTGATAAAGTTGGTAAATTTACAACCATATTAAGTGTCGTAGAGGGACCCCAAAGTCAGTTTTAGGGGGCAAAAGAAGTTCCAAACCAGAATTTATTTTTTCCGGAAAAGTACAGCCAATGAACTGACCAAAACAGGGTTTATACAATTAGTTAGCACTCCGATAACATAAGATAAAGGTTCGGGTATCAGTTGAGGAGATTATTGGGGTGCAGCAAAAGAGAATAATGAGGATCCACAGTATGCCTGCACAGACTCACAAGAAACAAAACCAGAGCCCTCTGACTCCAGAATACTACACTCGCCTGATTTGGCAAGGACTTACACTCACCTGGCTAGGCAAGGACTACACTTGCCTGGTCAACATGAACTACAGTAGATTATCACTCACCCAAATGAGGAGGTGACGTGCTTCCAATCCCAGGAAGGTTCCTTAGATGGCATTCCCACCTAAGGGGAGGGCTCCAACACAGACCCGCTGCTCCAAGAAGACCACACAAAGGGAATCTTAGACAGGAGCCCCGTTTATAGTCTGATCAGATCTGGCTGTGGGCATTCCAGAAGCTTCTCAGCTTCTCTGGGTCACTCCTCGTCTGCTAACGACCCTGTCCAACCAACTCCATCACACAAAAGAGCCATTAACTGCCCCATTGAAGGAGAGGGGGATGTACAGCTGCCACAGCAGTTGTCAGAGGGGGGAAGCGCAACTGCCATAGCAATTCTCAGAGGCGGGGAGGGGGGAGTGCAACTGCCACAATAAGTATGACCAGTGGATCCACACATATGTAATGCATACTTCCGTCATATGTGAATAGTTCCATTTAGTATAGGACTAATAGGGATAACTTAATTGGTCTAAATTACTTAGAGCATTGATAATATAATAGTTTTTTCCTCCCTGTAGTTGTAGACTAAAAATACCAAAATACTAATCGCAAAGACAACAGAAATTTTCTCCCTCACTAACTATTGAATGCTATGTGAGACAATATTTCACAATATAACACATACTGTGTAGGGCTGGGGTGGGGTGGTGGAGTCCCTTTTTTTAAAAGGAGAAAATACGAAGTTCTGGTGCTTTTAAGGTTATTTAAACAGTAAAAAAATCAATTTTCTAAGAAATTCTACTGATAAATAAATTGTACATTTTATGTTCCATTCAGGGTGGAAAAATATATTCTTAGGAAAAAAACACATTGGAAGTCACAATGTGTTCTGGGTTATGTATTGTGTAGAAATTGGTCTGTCTCTAGCCTGTTATTAAAAGCAGAGAAAAAAGGAGGAAGTAAGTAAAAAACATTTTTCAAGTGTTAGCAGCTGCAAAAAGTGTATATTATCTCAAAAAAAAATTTAGACTGAAGCAAAATTTCAGCCTTTCAGAGTGTTACACTCTCAGTCTCCATTATGTAATGATATGCTGAAATGATAAAATGGCAGCTAAACTCCAAAACTTGAAAGGGATGTATGTTAACTTGTAGATATAAGGCCTTCATTCATCTACTTTGAATCTTTTCCAGATGCAACTGAAGAGCAAAATAGCATAAACCAGATGTTTACCTCTAGAGAGTAGCTTCCTACTGTCACTGAAGTCTCAGTGGCTGAAATTTAAGTGATGATAGGATTATTTTTATTTGCATAGCATTGTGGTGTTTACAATACATGAGGAATAGATATGACCCTGCATTTTATGTCCCTGTCTGTGATTGCTTCCTCTAATGCCCAGTTGTGGTTCCAGGTACAAGCTGTGACTCTGGCCTTGGCCAGGGCAGCTGCTGCTTCATCCTCTTTCAGCATAGACTACAAACACCTGGGTTTATGTATTTAGTTATATAGTGTTATATATTTAGTTTATATTTCTTCTGTTTTCTTTCACTATCCAGTGTCCTTTTCATGATTTACATGTTGAGAAGCCTGACTCTTCTCCAGAGTCCTAACCAGACCCATATTTTTCATCTGTTCTCTCATGGTGATGCAAGTTAGATTGAAATATCACCCTCATCAACTTCTTCACAGCACATACCAGCCACATAATCTTTTGCCATACAGAATTCAGAGAATATGAGGTGACTCTCTTCTTTTTGAGAGGTAAGATACCTTAGACTTACTGCTTGAGTATTCCCAGGCTAACTAAAATGAAGTGGTTTATGTTCAAATTCCAGCTTCTGTTGGAGTTTCCTGTTCATGTACTCCTGAATTGTGTCATTAGTAAAGACTTCATCAACTATTAACACTGATAGATCCATTTGAATCTATCTACAGTATTTAATTTTAAAATTACAGTATCACAGTATCACAGTATGTTTTGGATTGGAAGGGACCTCAAAAGATCATCTAGTCCAATCCCCCTGCTGGAGCAGGAACGCCTAGGTGAGGTCGCAAAGGAACATGTCCAGGCAGGTTTCGAATGTCTCCAGAGAAGGAGACTCCACAATCCCCCTGGGCAGCCTGTTCCAGTGTTCTGTCACCCTTACTGAGAAGAAGTTTTTTCTCAAATTTAAGTGGAACCTCTTGTGTTCCAGCTTGATCCCATTACCCCTTGTCCTATCATTGTTTGCCACCGAGAAGAGCCTGGCTCCATCCTCGTGGCACTCACCCTTTATATATTTATAAACATTAATAAGGTCACCCCTCAGTCTCCTCCAAACTAAAGAGACCCAGCTCCCTCAGCCTTTCTTCATAAGGGAGTTGCTCCACTTCCTTAATCATCTTTGTTGCCCTGCGCTGGACCCTCTCCAGCAGTTCCCTGTCCTTCTTGAACTGAGGGGCCCAGAACTGGACACAATATTCCAGATGCAGTCTCACGAGGGCGGAGTAGAGGGGAAGGAGGATCTCTCTTGATCTACTAACCACCCCCCTTCTAATACACCCCAGGATGCCATTGGCCTTCCTGGCCACAAGGGCACAGTGCTGGCTCACGGTCATCCTGTTGTCCACCAGGACCCCCAGGTCCCTTTCCCCTACACTGCTCTCTAATATGTAATTTCCCAACCTATACTGGAACCTGGGGCTGTTCCTGCCCAGATGCAGGACTCTACACTTGCCCTTGTTAAATTTCATGAGGTTATTCCCTGCCCAGCTCTCCAGCCTGTCCAGGTCTCGCTGGATGGCAGCACAGCCTTCTGGCGTGTCAGCCACTCCTCCCAGCTTAGTGTCATCAGCAAACTTGCTGATAGTGCACTTTATTCCCTCGTCTAAATCATTAATGAATATATTGAATAATATTGGCCCCAGTACTGACCCCTGAGGCACTCCACTAGATACTGGCCTCCAACTAGACACCGCACCATTGACTACCACTCTCTGGCTTCTCTCCTTAAGCCAGTTTGCAACTCACCTCACTACTCTATTGTCTAGACCACACCTCCTCAACTTAGCTGTGAGGATGCTGTGGGAGACTGTGTCAAAGGTTTTACTGAAGTCAAGGTAGACCACATCCACCACTCTGCCATCATCCATCCACCTTGTTACATTCTCATAAAAGGCTATCAGGTTGGTCAAGCATGACTTACCCTTGGTAAAGCCGTGCTGACTGCCCCTAATAACCCTCTTATCCTTGATATGCCTTGAGATGGCACCAAGGATAAGCTGTTCCATTACTTTCCCAGGGACAGAGGTGAAGCTGACCGCTCTACAATTACCCGGGTCCTCCTCTTGCTCTTTTTGAAGACTGGAGTGACATTTGCTTTCCTCCAATCCTCGGGCACCTCTCCCGTTTCCCAAGACTTGGCAAAGATGATGGAGAGCGGCCCAGCAATGACTTCAGCCAGCTCCCTCAGCACCCGCGGATGCATCCCATCTGGACCTATGGATTTATGGATGTCCAGACTATTTAATTGCTCCCTAACCCAGTCCTCATCAACTAAAGCAAACTCCTTCATTGACCTGGCTTCATCTGGGGTCTCAGGGGTACAGGGCTCTCCAGGACAGCCTCCAGCAGAGTAGATAGAGACAAAGAATGCATTCAGTAATTCTGCCTTCTCTGTATCTTCTGCCACCAGGGCGCCCACCCCATTCATCAGTGGGCCTACATTGCCTCTGGTATTAGTTTTATCTGCTATGTATTTGAAAAAGTTCTTTTTGCTGTCCTTGACCCCTCTTGCCAGCTGTAATTCTAAGGAGGCCTTGGCTATCCTAGGTGCCTTCCTACATCCTCTAACAGCAGCCTTATACTCTTCCCAATTAAGCTTTTGATTCCATTGTTCCTTCAACTTTTACTGTGAGAAAAAATCTCAACATGGTTTTAGGCCTCATCATGAAAAATTTAGTTTATATACTTTGTGGTCTTTCATCCTCAGTGGTTCCTTGTGTGCAAAGCCATTAAGGAGATTCTCAGAATGAGTAGTAACATAGACAGACAATTTTGTCCTTTTTTTTTCCCCAGATGGGCATGAAGAAGATACGAGTCTGGTAAGGCTGGGAAGTTTGTAGCAGCAACAGATCCAAGTCATCTGTCCTGTAGGAAGGATCAGACATTGGATCTGAGGGAGAGCAGATAAGATATTTGAGTTATTGGAGGAGACTAAAATTGTGGGGTTGGTTTTTTTTTTCTTTTCCCCACAAAGTGAAGCTGTCTCTTAAAGGAAAAAAATATGCTTGAAGATGAGTGGTGAAGCATATTGCCATTAAATTATAAGAAGAGAGTGCAAAACAAACTGAACTACTTCTCCAAGTGGAGAACTGAAATGAGTGATAGAGATGACTTCAAAACAAGAAGGGAGGAGTGAAAGCAAATTAGCATCAGACAGTGTAGCAGTGATTTTCAAGGTGGCAAGGATAAATTAGAAACATATTGCTGAGAAAGATGCATATTGCTATGGGAAAAGGCTGCAGTTAACATCTTCTCAGTAGTGTTTCAGGCAGGCTGATATTTAAAGTCTGGGGAGGTACTTCAAGCCAAGTACTTGAAATACAGTGCAATCAACAGTTTATTTTACCAGCCAAACCAGATGCGCTTTGATAGGAAGTTTAGAGCCTGGTAAACTTGCTAGAATCTGTCCTGCAGCTGCTGCAGTTTTAAGGGGATGAACAGGCTGCAGTCAATTCAAAATAGTTCATTTGACCCAAGGGTGAAGTGACAGTTTAACATGCCAGGCATGTCAGTGTAGGTTTCATGGTAAAATAAACTACATTCTTTGGAGTTTGGTTCTTTGTTGTTGTTGTTGGTTGGTTTGGTTTGGCTTGTTTGTTTGTTGGTTTATTTGAATAGATTCAAGACTGATACAACCTCTAGTATTTTTTGGTCATGACTGCCATTTTTTTTTTCATGCCATGGGAACATCTTTATCTAATTAATATTTCAAATACATTTGCAAAAATAACTTTATTTTTATTCAGAGATGCACATAACTTCTCATATCTGATGGGTACTAAGGAGGTCAGACCACTCTTCTGAGTAAAAAGTGCCTGCAGCATCAGCAGGTAATGCAGAACACTCTGAGCCAAGACACTGCTAAAGCAGCAAATGGTACAGGAGAGCATGCCAAGGAATATGAACTTTCTAACAAAGTGCAGACATCTTTTAAGCAATTCTGAATGTGTTAGAGTTGTCAATTCACATACATATGACTACTCAAGCTTCCTTTTTCCCTTCTGGCTTTCATTCAGATCATTCCTGTTCTGAATGAAGTGATGGTCTACTGCGCAAGCAATACCAGTCACTGTGACAAACACAAGAGGAATTCGTACAGAAGTGTCTGGAAAAGAAAGAATCTGTTAAAATGGCATGACAGTATCAACCAAATGTGTAAGAAAGGAAAGGGCAAAAGAAATGAAAGAATGAATGAATGAAGCTCAAATTAAGGACCAGGAAGGAACTCTATCATATTTTGGGGAAGTTAGTAATACATCACAAATACTCAAACCAGGACCAACACAAACTACATGGAAAAAGAAGATAAAATCCCAGAGCAACTAGAGACAGGACTTTAGACCATTTAAGCTGGAAATGTCCTGTGGCTACAGAAGTCAGAGAAAAGGAAAGCAGATAGTTTTTAAGATGTCTATACATAATACATATATATGTGGAAACATAAGGGAAACCATACAGATGATATAAGTAGTGCTCCTACCCTGCTGTTAAACTGAATTATGACCAACCTTCATCTCATGCTATGCATTGGACATTGTTCCTCAACACTCATACAGCCCATTTTAAAGTTTAGATGAACTCAGCTTTTCTGATTCTCAGAGTCACTTATCACTTTGTCCCATCTTCCAGTTGCCTAAAGAGTAGGTGTGTGGCAGTTGCACATCCCCCTGAAATGTGGAGCCTTCAATGGGGCTCTTTTAGCACTTTTTGTGCCCCACTGTGCCTGTCCCCACATACACACCTAGGGTGATACCAAAGTGTTGACAGTCACATCTCCCCTACACCGGGGAAGGGTGACTTCACCTCCACCAGCTGGTGGGGCAGGAGGGGTGGGACCCTCAGTCAATTGACCGGGTCCTTGACAGGAACCTGAGTCAATTGACAGTGTCATTAGCAGAGGAGGTGCCTAGAGTAGCTGCAAAACTTCTGGACCATGTAGGTAATGCCTACAGCCAGATCTGACCAGACAATAAATTGGAGTTCCCACCAAAGGCCCCCTTTAGGAATGGTCTTCTTGAAGCAGTGGGTTTGTGAATCGGAGCCCTCTCCTTAGACTGGGACACTGTCTTAGGAGACTTTCCAGGACTGAGAGCACCTCACCTCCTTGTTTAGGTGTTTGGTTATTTACTGAATATATCCTTGAATGAGTCCTTGCCTAACCAGGCAAGTGCGAGTACTTGCCTAATCCAGGTGAGTGACTATTTCTGGTGGGTACCCTGGAGTCAGAGGGTTCTCGTGTTGTTTCTTGTGATTGTGTGTATGCACTCTGTGGATCCACATTATTCTTATTTTGCTGTACCCGAATAATCTCCTCAACTGATATCTGAACCTGTATTTTATGTTGTTGGTGTGCTAACTAATTGTATAAATCCTTTTTCTGGTCGGTTTATTGGCTGCACTTTTCTGGCTAGAATAAAGTCTGTTTTGGAACTTGTTGTCTACCTAAAACTGACTTTGGCCTGCCTCTGTGACAATAGGAAAACAGATATAATAAGCAGCTTTAATTTTCCTTCTATGTGTCTGAATTTTCTACTATGACATTATTGTTCTTGTTTTTTCCTTTCTCCCTAGTATAGCAATGCAAAGATAGGGGCATTTTTTGGTGTTATTGTTTCATTTTGGTTGTTGTTTGGGGTGTGGTTTTTTGTTTGTTTTTGTTTTGTTTGTTTGTTTTTTGTTTTTGTTTTCCCAATAATGAATCTACCATTTCTAAGTCAGTAAAGTATCTACATGGGTTGTATTTCAAGCACATGTCCAGGACTTGTCTTACTATAGAAAAGCAACAAATGAAAAAAATTAAAACTGAAAAGGAGGATTTTCAAAATTTACTGGTGGGAATTTGAGGCACAGAAAGGTGAAGAAATAAATTCAGAGTCATAGTATCTAAACTTCTAAACACATTAATTTCTTCATAAAATTACATCAAAAGGACTTTGGTTAGACAGTAACAGTATGTCAAAGAAGTGACCTTCTTTTCCCTTAGCTCAGATTGTTATATTTGTTTTATTTCATTTTTTCTTTTGGAAATAAAAAACATTTAATACCCAATCAGAAAAATATGGTGCAAATATTCAGTTTTGACATACCAGAAATTCCAAAATAATTTTAAGTTAAAATAATATAAGTTGATATTTTATGATCACAGTTTTACAAGGAACAGAAACAAGAAGAAAGAACCTTTCTTTAACAGTTAAATATAGTTGCATAGAAAAAAATATTGGATTAGTTCCTTAATCACAAACTTATCCTCTCCTTTTTCAACAAACCTCATTCATCTTGATTCTGATAATTTTATATTTTAATATTGGTGTAGATAGAGTGGAGTTTTCAAAAGTATCCCCTAAAAATTCCATTTTCATCAAGTGAGTAATAGTTCTTTGTTTTTAGAGCTTTTCAGTCAGAGAGAGTTGCTCTTCATTGTTTTCTATTTTACAACAACTCAAGATTTAATTCCTTGAGACATGTTTAGCATGCTTTCAATAATCAGGTCCTTGAAGTTCTTCCACTGACTGTTCACAAGTGAATTTTATTTTCAGGTACATTGTTCTTTATAAAATCAGACAGGTTTACAAGATTTAATGTGCAATTATAAACCATATATGTATCTTTGACTGTTCATTTCTTGTTAATATTTGTGGATTAGTTTTTCCTTTGACATAAAACTGAAGCATTTTGTTAATAAGATTTTAGTGGATAGTTTACAGGTTGCTCAGTGAAAAAAAAAGAATCAACCACAGCCAAGGAGGACAATTTGGCAAAAGAAAGAAAGGAAGCTAAAAAGGATTATCTGTTTCTAAAGAGTTTGAAAGAAGCCTAATTAAAAAAAAAAATAAAAATAAAAATTAAAGGTTCAAGAAGCTGACAATTGTGATTAGGTCCTCAGGAGACATAGGAGACATAAATCATTATTGCTTTTTTTTTTTTTTTTTTTTTTTTTTTCAATGAGACCTACTAAGTAATGTAAAAGACTCAAAGTGACTTTAACTGTGTATTGCAAATAGAAGCTCCATTTCAGTACACACATTTAAAATATGGACAAAATATAGTTTGGGCTTGATTTGTTACTCATGCTGGAACACATATTTTCATAAAATCCTGAACCTTAAACACTGCTATTTAGTAGAAGACTGTGTACTTGAAATTCAAACCATTAAATAGTCCCCATTTTTGGTAAATAGCACAAGAAGAACACAAAAGCCTGAAAAATAAAGAAAACACAGAGGATGAGGACATGAAAGACAGAAAACAGCAAGAGGAAGAAAAAGGAAAAATAAATGCTCTGTAACAGCCCTTTAGAAAAATGTATGGAAACAGAGGATGAGGTAGTGTCAAGGTTTGATTGCAGGGTGACAATAAACCATGGCAGATGTATTGTTAACTCGCTCTCCCCCCCGCCTCCCCCTTTAGCCCGTCCTTCTTCCCCCTTCCCACTAAGGACAGGCGATTGGGAGGGAAAAAGACCGAGAGAAGAGAGTTGGAAAAATTAAAAATGTTTTACTAATGCTACTAATAAAAATAGATAAAATTATACAAAATATACAAAACCAAACTTGAAAGTCCCAACAACTGCTCCAGAAGATGTAGGGCTGGCACCCGAGGTCCTGAACTGGACTCTGCAGCCAACCAGAACTGGATTCAGTCTGTCACTAAGCCTCAGTTCGCAGGGACAACTCGCAAGGTCCTCTCCTAATGTTTGCCATAAGGAAAAGGGATGAGATCCTCGTGATTTCCCACTTTTATATGAAGTATCACGTGAATGGGATAGAACACTTAGTTGATCAGTTTCAGTTCACTATTTCTCGTTGCCCCTCACGCGGGATGTGCATCCATCCTTATCAGTTCTGTGACCTTGCATTCCATTGCTATGTCTACCAAAACATGTATCTAATTTTCAGAAAAGTGCAGTTAATAAGAAGACTTTAGCTGACAGGAAAATTCACTAAAAGAGAAACTTGGTTTTTATGTAAAGACTTGTTTCCTATGTAAAGACAAAACACATTACTGTGCTGTCCTCCTGCCTTTAGGATGCGAGACTCATTAAGAGATGAGGAACTTACCAACTCTAGAAGTTTTATTTTTATCATGGAAAACCTGGTGAAATGCTTCAAATAGGAATTTCAACCAGAAAGGTAAAACAACACTTGAAGGGGGGTGGCTAGAATAGTTGTGTGGGAATCCTTTTCAGAAACTTTATTTCACCTTGCAAGGCAAAGGATGAAATTTTATGTGTCCCTTTCTGAAATCGACTGTTTAAATCTAATGTATTTCAGCAGTGAAACAGAAATCGGACTTCCTGTGGGACTCCTAGTCTTTACTAGTTCGCAAGAATGCTAAGGCTCTTTGCCTCAGTCAGTTATGGAGTGAAATGACAACACAGTCACACTATGATGAGAGCATTCTATACTCATGGGAAAGCAACTGAAGGACATAGTGATAAATGTGATGTATCTTACTGATTTATTAGTATAACTCTATGCTTGCATAATAATACAAAGGAGAGATGAAAACGTGAGAGCAGAGCTCTATTTAATGAATGAGGTATAAGAAGAGAACAGCTCAAGACAATAACAAATTACATAAGTAAAAAAAAAATTTTCTAAATGGAAGCTGACATGAGCAGATGCTAGGACTTCATCATAGGGTTCTTTTTGCTTGGTCTGTTTTGATTTTTTTAGTTTTAAGTTTTAGTGGAGGTTGATGAAACCTGCCAGTGAATGTTTTTCTGTTCCTCAGCAGCACAACTTTGAGATATTTTTCTCTGAATTACTCTACCTTGAAATAAAACCTGTGGTCTCATAGGAATTTTGACATGGTTTAGTTTTTCAATCAGTACAAAATACATCCACCACTGTAGCACTGTTGGGCTTTTGTGTGTCAGCCGCTTAGAAGAATTCACTATGTGTCTCCATAAAGCCTAAAATGCAGAGAGCTTATCTGGGAGGCAAATACAGTTTTACTTCACCTTCACCTTCCACAACTGTGAAAGATGTCAGTTTCTAAAGCATTCAAGCTGAGAATTCAGAATATCCTCAGAATAGTTCAGTTGTCTCATACCAGTGTTTTCTTCACTTATTCCTGCCATTTTCCTGGTTCTCCATTTTTCATTAATGACAGGAAGATTAATCTTCTCCCTATGTATATTAATTGGATATATCCTCAGTGATTGTATTGTTATAAAGAATAATCTTTAAACTGAATACTCACCTTTATGTAAGTGACTGAGTGCTGAAACATCTTAAGAAGTGTTCTAGTAGCCAGCAATCATGAATAAGCCTTTAAAGACTGGAATAGTTTCAAATGCTATTTGCTCTACTGCCAAAAATTACATTTTTAAATGTCTACGCTTTGCCTTTATCTCACACACAGATATCACTGGAGCTGTGCAAGATGTTACTTCTTATTTAACTGAAAACTGGCATTTCAAAATTTTTCTTGTTCAAAATCAAATAAAGATTTATTTTTCTAATCATTTTCCATGAACCAGATTTTTTTAAACATCAACAAATTTTCAATTTGCAGTTTTGTTCTATAAATACAAAACATTTTCTTCTTTTGATTTTACAATTTGACAGTATTTCATGGCATAATAGGTTCCCATCATGCACTATTAATGCTTTCTATCATCATATGTCATATAATACATAGAATCATAGAATATCCTCAACTGGAAGTGTCCCACAAGGATCATTGAGTGCAACTCCTGACTCCACAAAGGCAACCTAAATTTTAAACCATACATCTAAGAGCATTGTCCAAAAGTTTCTAGAACACCTTCAAGTTTGTGACTGTGACCACTTCTCCAGGGAGCTTATTCCAGTGCTTGGCCGCCCTCACAGTGAAAAGCTTTTACCTAATATCCAGTCTGAACTTTCCCTGACATAGCTCTAAGCCATTTCCTTGCATTCTGTCACCAGATATCAGAGAGAAATCAGCACCTCCTTCTTTGCTGCCCTCACAAGGAAGTGGTAGACAGGAACGTCTTTCCTCAGTCTCCTCTTTTTTGTGCTGAATAAACCTAGTATCTGCAGCTGCTTCTTATAACTCATGCCCTCTAGTCCTCTCACTATCTTCACTGCCTTTGTTTGGACACATCCTAATATTTTTATATCCTTGTATTGTGAAGCTCAAAACCACATACAGAACTCAAGGTGAGGACACATCACTGTTAAGTACAATTGGACAATCACTTGTTTTAATCAGTTAGATATACTATGCTTAATACACTTGAGGATATGATAATTGCCATGCTTAAATTTTAGCAGTTCATATTATTAATCTTCATGAAAAATATGTGTAATTGAGACAAAAGATGGCATTCATGTCAACTAAATGTAGTTGCCTAAAAGTTAGGTATTTAATCTAAGTCAATTAGCCTTTATAGTCAGTAGACAGAAATAGGTATCTCCAAATGAAAGTTCTTTTCAAATATTTATTGCCATCCTATAATGTAGCTATTTAAACTCCCACTGCCAACAAAAGATGGCTTACAGTTCTCAAATTCAATTGTTGCTTGTTCTTGTTAAGACACTGCCACCTCTCCTGCAGTTGCATAAATATTGATATGTGCTCACTGTTAATCAGGTTTAAACTGACCCAGGAGGAAATTATAGCAGTATTTCTACTAAAAATAGGTCAGGAAATAAGCCTTCTTGTTTATTATAAAGAAAACAGAAGAAGTAAGGCAATATTTGCACAGATTCTGTGTACATTATCATTCACGTATAAATGATAAAAATTGTAGCAAATGGACCTGAATAATTTGCATGAGAATAATTTTTTTTAATTTTTGTTATCCACAGATGCTGCAATATGGAAAAGATTCACATAATTGCCAATATACAAATGCTATTGGCAATATTCTTTGGAAATTAGGTCTTTTCATCCATACTGGCTTAAAATACATTTTGGTTCCAGATTTTTATATCTCACAAGAAATTAACTTATAATTCACAAATGTAGCATAAAAATGTTAAAACACAAGTAGAAATGAATTTGCATTTTGACTTAGAAACACAGAGCATTCAAAACTCTGGTTAGAAATACTGCTGGAGAAAAAAAAAAAAAAAAAAACAACAGCAAAAACAAACCAAACCAAAACACAAACCCAAACGTACTGTAGATCGGATCAATCACAAAGAACAAGGCCTTCAGAAAACTGTGACCCTGGCTCTCAAAATATTTTACAGTAACACATAAAACATGGTTTGTAGTATAAGTTCCAAAACTTTAATAGCCTTTAACATATTTTGGGTTTGTTTTTTTTTAATGTCCCTCTTTATTACTCATGGCAATGAAGCAAACTACATATGCATCTTCAATAAAAGCACATTGGCTCATTAATCTTCTTTTCAGTTACACAAAAATATCAACTATGATGAACATTAAAGCTTTTTTTTTTTTCCTATATTGAACAAATTTTTGGATCCCCTCCCTGTCCTGCCCCAATAGGGGAGAGAAGCAAAAGGGAAGGGAGAAACTTGGCTTGAAATAAACACAGTTAAAAAACAAACAAACAAACAAACCAACCAACCCAAAATACTAATACAGTACTAGTAAATACGTATATAAAATAGAAATAAAAGATACTCAAGTCAATTCCCCATGAACACCCTGAGCAGCCAGTCCCAGAAAACAACACCTGGTCCCAAAGCCAATCCCAGAGAGAGAAAAGAGAGGAAAAAGGCAGAAAGGCTCAGAGGCCTCTGCAAAATGGCAAAAAGCTGAACTAAACATTCCGCACCAAACTCCCCCAGCTTGATAGCAAGAGAGCTTGCCCAAGAGAGCAAAAAAACACCCCCCAAAAAAGAGAGCAACCCAGAAGGCTCTCTCCTTAAATATGAAGCATTATGCTAATGGGATGGAATATTCTTATTGATCAGTTTGGATGTCAGTCAAGCTCTGCCCCATCCATGCCCTACTTCCTCAATGCCTCACACCTGTGGGCAGAGCACTCAGAATGTCCTGGGCTCTCAGAGCAGAGCAATTAAAAACATTAACTCTGTCCTGGGGTATTATCTCTCATTCTCAATCGAAGTTCAAATAACGAGTGTGCTAGCTATGAAAAAGAAGGGTTTATAACTGCATGAAGAAAGTTAACCCATTAACCAACACAGACATATAGGAAAAAAACATTGCTTTCTCACTGTTTTAAAAATTAATGTGAAAAATGGAAATAATTATTCAGAAAACTGTACATTTAAGAGTTTCCTCCTTCTGTCTCACTCAGTCTTAAAACTACAATAGCCACCATGTGTTATGTTGCCATTGCAACAGTTCTTTTTTCTGTAAATCCTTGTTTTGACATATTATTACACTGATTAAAAAATCTAACCCATTGCTCTGTTCTTTATTATAAGGATAAAGGACACATAAATGATCTGGCAAACTTTTCCAAACTGTTGAAGCATTCTCCTCATTTTGTAGTCAATGTCTAGCATTTTTTGTTAACTCATTGTCGCCTTTTTTATGTGATCTTGAGCTCACTTCAAATAGTTTCAAAGGATAATATAATTTTATTTTTATAGGGAAACCTGCAGTATACCAATACACACATGCATAATAACTTCCAATTCATTCATTAGACTGAGATATCTCAAAATTATAAAAACATAAATTTAGGTAGGATCTCGGGAGGGGATAAGATGCAAACACATGCCCAAAGCCAGAACAACTTCAAAATTGCAATTAGTTTAAGAGTTAGATCCTTTCTTTCAAAGCTAGTCTCACTGCATTCTGAATATGCACGAGGGTGCAGATTACACAACCTCACCAAGCAGTTTGTTCTAGTGCTTAGCTTAGTTCACTATGAAGAGGGTTTTCCTTATATCTAGATTGTTTTCTTGATGCAAAATATGCATAATACATTGTCTCTTGTGCTCTCACTGTGCACCCAAGGAGAAGATCTCAGCAAAACTGCTTCTTGTACATTGTGTTCCTGTCCCTGAATCATTTTAGCAGTTCTTCTCAAGAAAAATTTGTTCCAGTTTTTTGGTGTCTTGTAAAGGGAAGTCCAAAACTGGACACAGTACTACACATGTAATTTCACAATACCCAGTAGAAAGGAGCAGCATTTTTTTTACAAGCTGTCTACATGCTTGTTAATGTGATACACTGTATTGTTGACCTTCTTTGCCAGGGCTTATGCTTAACTTCTTGCCTGCTAGGACTCCCAGGTTATTAATTGGGAACCTGCTCTCTGGCCAGCTGGCAATGCCGAGATTGTACTGGAGCATTCCACACTAAGTACAAAACTTTGCAAATTTTGTCAAACTTCAGGAGATATGGCTACAAAGATATTATGGCTGGCTGTGAAAATATTGTTAAAATCAAAGTAATTTACATACATGGCTCTCCCCTCACCCACACAGCCAGACATCTCACCAGTCAAGACCATCAGGCTGCTAAAGCAGCTTTGGTAAATACATGCTGGCAGTTCCAAATCTCCCTCTTTATGTAGGTGTAAATGACTTACAGCAGGATTTGCTTCAAAATCTTGCAGGGTAACGAGATGAAGCTGACTATTTTTTTGTTCTCCAGATCTTCCTTCCCTCCTAGATGTGAAATTTCCATTTTTCCATTCTAAGAGCAGCTTCACAATGTTGTTGGCTGTCGTGGGTTAGCCCCGGTAGACAGCTAAGCCCCACACAGCTGCTCAGTCATTCCCACACAGCAGAACGGGGGAGAGAATCAGAAAGGTAAAAGTGCAAAATCTCACAGGTTGAGAAAAAGGCAGTTTAACAGCAAAAGCTGCATGTACAAGCAAAGCAAAATAACAAATTCATTCACAATTGTCTATCTGCAGGCAGGTGTTCAGCCATGTCTGGGAAAACAGGGCTCTATTGTGTGTGATTTGGGAAGACAAGCGCCACAACCCCAAACTTCCCCTGCTTCCATCTTCTTCCCCCATCTTTTACTGCTGAGCACAACGTCATATGGTATGGGATATCCCTTTGGTCAGTTGAGAGCAGCTGGCCCATCTGTGTCCCTTCCCAGCTCTTCATGCGCCCCCAGCCTACTCATCAGTGGGGCAGTGTGAGAAGCAGAAAAGGCCTTGAGGTTGTGTAAACACCATTCAGTAATAAGTAAAACATTAGTGTATTATAGGCATTGTTTTGGTCACAAAACCAACATATAACTCCATACAAGCTGCTGTGAAGAAAATTAACTCTATCCCAGCCAAAACCAGTACATCAGCTCACTTAGTGCTCTCAGATGAATCCTATCTGGTCCTATGAAGTTCTGGATGTCCAGTTTGTTTAAGTGGTCTGTCACAGAGGGACCCCCAAAGTAAGTTTTAGGTGGCAAAACAAGTTCCAAAATGGACTTTATTCTGGACGGAAAAGTACAGCCAATGACCCAACCAAAACAGGGTTTATACAATTAGTTAGCACAGTGACAACATAAGATAAGGGTTTGGATATCAGTTGAGGAGATTATTGGGTTGCAACAAAATAAGAATAATGCACAGTGTGCATGCACATACTTACAAGAAACAAAACCATAACCCTCTGCCCCGGATACCCCTAGGAAATAAACACTTGGCTGGTTTGGCAAGGACCACACTTGCCTGATCGTCAAGGACTACACTTGCCTAGTTGGCAAGGACTACACTTGCCCGGTTGGCAATGACTTAAATTATCACTCACCTAAATGAGGAGATGAGATGCTCCCTGTCCTGGGAAGTTTCCTTAGATGGCATTCCCACCTAAGGGGAGGGCTCTGGCACAGACCCGCTACTCCAAGAAGACCTCACAAAGGGAATCTTTGGCGGGAACCCCATTTTGTAGTCTGATCAGGTCTGGCTGTGGGCATTCCAGAAGGTTGTTGGCTTCTCTGAGTCTCTCCTTCTCTGCTAATGACTCTGTCCAACCAAGTCTGGGTCCCACAAAAGAGCCATTAACTGCCCCATTGAAGGAGAGGGGGATGTACAACTGCCACAGCAGTTCTCAGAGAGGGCGGAGTGCAACTGCCACATGGTCCCAAATACAAGGGACAATCATTTGCTCACTCCTCCTCCACAGTGGGTTAGGGGAGAGAATCAGAAAAAAATAGTAAATCTTGAGGGTTAAGATGAAGACAGTTTAAGAGGACATAAAGGGAAAATAATAACAATAATAACAGTAATAGTAATAGTAATAATAGAATAATAGAATATGTAAAACAATTGGTGCACAATGCAATTGCTTACCACTCATTAAGCCAATTTTGGTTTTGTCAGAAAGTCCTTTTCAACCATTCTGGCCATGTTTGCTCAATCTTCTGTACACCAAACTGGACTATTTTTGAACTTTGAGAAGATTAACAGGTCCCTTAAGTTCATTCAATAAACATGCCTTAGCTCCTCTGCCCTTCAGAGCAGTCTTTCTTACTAGTTGACTGAACAAGATCAAGTCTGTGCCCCTGAACCCAGAGCTGTTATTCTGTTACTTGTTTTTCTTGCTTCCTTCAGGACTGTAAATTCCACCATCTCATGGTTGCTTCAGTGAAGTTAGCTTTCACATCTCTAACCAGTTCTTCCTTTTCATTGAGAAGAGTGGTAAAAAAAATCTAGTAACATTGCCAGTAACAGGCCATAGGCTTTGTATTGTCACCAATGTAGACTGCATATCTTGTTTGGACACACTTTGTCCTTGACAGACATTAGTTTGTTCTGGCTGTAGGCTTTAGCTTGTTCTGATTATGACTAACAACTCTAGCAGTAAGATGATTGTTGCTTATCTTCTTGTTAACTGAGCTTGCGGAATAACATGTGTGGTATAAAAACTTGAGTAGTCACTACTCTGCATTAACCCTTTATGTTAACAGTGCTAGGGGAGGGGCTACTGTGTAACTGCCTAGTAGCTAACCAGAAAAATGTAATAAAATTGTTTTTAGGAACTGATAGGGAAAGAGCAAATAAGCAAGCTACTCAACTAACCAAGGCAGATCCAAGACACAGAAGGCACAAACTTCCATAGTCAACTTCACACCTCTCATGGCAAAGAACTAGAATACTGACAGCCCTTCATAACTCCCCCCATCCTTTCTGAGAGACTGGTATTATCAACCATAGGTTACACAGGGTCTCCAAAAGACATAATACACTTACAGTAGAAAAAGGGTAGATATTAAAAAGTTTATGTGGGACAATTTTTACTTTGTTATTAACGAAGTTTTTTTCTGAATTAATTAGACAATATACACTGTAAATTCTATCATCATTTTGACTGGATTGCATATAACTTTTGTTGTATTTTTACTAGGCAGTTAAAACATTAATTAGTTCAACAATAAATTACTGGATCTGCATGTACAGTGTGTTCTCTTTTTGCCAGTAAGAAAATTTCGAATTTACTGGCCCAAAAGAGCAAATCTCTAGTTGGCTATCCAGCACCTCAGTCAGAAAATTGTCCCCAGTACAATTGAGAATTCTCTTGAATTGCTAATGTTATGCTACATTGCCCTTCTAATAAGTAACAGGGTGGTTAAAATAACCCATGAGAACCACAGCTTAAGGCTATGAATCTTCTCATTATTTAGAAAGGTTTTGGCCACTTATTCTTCTAAATGTGACTATTTGCAGCAGACGCTGATGATATTTTCCTTGCTGGTCTTATCTCTGATCCTGGCCCATAATTTCTCAACCAACCATCATCTATTCAATAGCAAAGCTTTGTGTATTTTTGCTGCTCTTTGGCATACAGCACTATCTTCCCACTTTTGTTTTCCTTACCAGTTCTTTCCAAAAGCTTGTATCCACCCAGAACTCCTGTTATGTTTCTCAGGCTGTATGCATTCTTGTACTGGCACTTGGTATGGAGTCCAGCTGTGCCTCTGGCTGAGGGAAACATGAAAGTTTCCCCTACCATGTTCTCCTCATTTCCCCACAGTTCTTCAGTATGGTCTTCATCCATCAACTAACCTGATATAAATTCCTCCTTTAAATATTTTGCTTCTTGAAATGTATTTAATATTTATTTTTCCCTAAAAAAAAAAGATATCTGTATAAATTGTCATTGATATCTACAGAGCCATGACAATTTATGTTACCCACATGCTGGTATGCAGTTCTATGTAAGCTTTTAAATATAATTTTAATCTAGACAAGAAAATACGCATCTTGGATGTAACAAGCATTGGGGGTTCAAGACTCTTAAAAAAATGTTTTTAAGTGGATTTAGGAGGTTTATTTTGTGTAAAATTTAAAAATCTTGTCTATAAACTCATCCTTGTCTTCTTGCATTTACATATAAATGCATTCAAAGTTCATCCTCTGGAAATGTCTCATATTTAAGTTAAACCTTTTAAACTATGTTGTAAATTATTAACTGCTCAGAGAAAAATTTTATCCTATGTATAGAAAATATCTAACTACACAGACTTTATTTCTTCTTTGATTTTGTGACTAGCACTTTTACTGTCATCGTTGGCTGCCAGATGAAACATACAAATGACTCTTTCACTAGTCTTAAGCTTTTAGTAATCCATATTTTAAAAGAACTTTTGAAACACATAAGAAAAATCTTATGTTGTTTAAATTTTACTGAGAAGATCAAACATCCTTGTTTGTTCAGAATCTTCAGGTACTTTCCTTTCATATAACCTTCTTCGTCATACAAATCTATCTGTTTAGTGATATCAAAATGGCAAGCTCAAAATTTGAAATTCTTAACATTTCTTGTGTTATGACTGATTGTATTCAAGAACAATGAGTGTGTTCACCTCAACTGGCTTTAGAATCCTGTTGTAGAAATAATCTACATTTGAGCTATTTGTCTGAATGCTCTTTATCATTAAGACGGAATGGTCTTCAGCAATGCATGTGACCTATATAAGGTATCTATTTTAAGAAGAAACTAACAATTCCTTGAAGATACTATAAGCTATAAAGGGAACTGAAGGATGAAAAAATTTCGACTAGATGCAGATATTCATAGTGCAAATTACTTAGTCTGACCAAGTCACTTTAGACTTTCTTTGTGACTAGTGAAGATAAAGATGCAGCAGTATGCTAAAACAAGTTCAGAGACATTAAAAACAGCCCTCTGGGTCAAACAGACATAGAGGACACTATCATCAGTTCCACAGCCAGTGCAGAGACAGTGTCTGAAACAATCATCTTGGTTCCTGGCCTCTGGGGCACTTCCCGTGAAATAAAGCCGTATCAAGTACTCGTTATATGTAGGCTCATAAATGTTAGGATTAGGACTGACCTTCTAATAGAATAATTTCAAGGAAACAAAGATCTTTGTCAATGTGTGTCTATGTTTAAGTGTCTCTTGCCTTACCTGCTCTAATCTGACATGTCCTTGGGGCATCTCAAACAATTCTAGTTCTTTCTGTTCAGAACACTGAATTAAGTTGTGGGGGTGAGATTCAGTTCAAGAGAAAATATTGAAAGTTAGATTACTACATGTAGTCTAGGTAATTAAACTTTTATTTGTTTTAATGAAGGGTTATTTAAAGAATATAGTCAATGGAGTTTCTAGAAATGCAATTCAGTAGCCTCAACATAGGCATTGAGAGACATTTAAGATGCACAAAGCTATCCATCCTGACTTCCGGATGCTTCTCAGAGAGGATATAGGTCTACCACACATCTTCTGTCATAACTTCTAGCCTCATGCATATTTCTCATATACCAGAAAGCATCTCAAAAAACCTTAGAAACCCATGTTTGATGAATCAAGCCCCCAATCTCTATTGACAACAGTACGAATGTACATACTCAGCTCACAGTTTTACTTCTTTACTAAGCATGTCTTAACTGTAGACCGAGTCTCATACTAAACTACTGTGGAATCTGCACATTTCTAAACTATGCCAGTGTACACTTCTGTACTGATACAGCCATCATGTCCCTTTGCCTCATAGATTTGAAAACTATTGTGAAAAATGTGGCAGAATTCAATAATTTTTTCAATCTAAATTCTATATAATATCTCTGAATGGCAGGGTGAGGTAAAAGAATACAAGTAACATTCCACAAGCCATGGTCACATATCACAGATGAAAATGCTTTTAAAAATTGTTAATGGGGAAAACGTGTTTGTAAGCAGATCTTCTTCATGTGCAGAAACCTCACTTGCTCTTTGTTTCTAATAATCTGTTTTGAAATATCTGACTCTGTAGATTTTTAATACCCCGCAGGAAAGAATTAACAAAATGGAAAATAACATCTATGCTTATGAGAACAAAGCATTAGTAAAACTTTTAACTATGCTTTGTGACACTCAGTTTGGACAGTTGTGTATCTAGTATGCCTACGAAATATATTGATTAACAGGGGCTCTGTTGTACTTTATTCATTTTATTTGCTTCTTTTCAAAAGTACTGAAAACTAAGATATACAATAATTGATCATTTCTAACAGTGGTTTTATATGCCAGGATTTGGATTGTCTCCAATATCAAAGAATATTTGAAAACATACTTTAACGTATTTTGTGAACAAGTAACATTTTTAAGCCATCTCAGGATAATAACTGTCAGCTATCACTTTTCTTTTAATAGTGGCACATATTAATTAGTGCTGTCTCTCTTTTTCAGGATGTTGTTCATTATGAGGGTCAACAATTTTTAAAATTAATATTGAAAAATTAATGAACCAGATTTTACTTTCTGGTCTACCCCTATAATTCTCAAATGTACTGAGTTACTCCAGGATACCCTAAGGCAAAATTTATTCCTGTCAGTTAAGCAACACTGGAATAGAAATAAATAAATAAATAAATAAATAAACATGTCTGAAAAAGAAGAGATACTGAAAAAAACTAACAACGTAGAGCAACTGTATCATTGAATTAATACATTTTATATTATAGAAAATATATATTTTTATATTGTATTTATAAAAAAAAATCCTGTTTTTTTCAATTAAAAAGATGACCCTGTCCTGGCTTCAGCTGGGATGGAATTGATTTTCTTCATAGTAGCTGGTATAGTGTTGTGTTTTGGATTTCATATTCAGGTGGTGTTGATGGCACACTGGTCTTTTGGTTGTTGCTGGGCAGTCAAGGACTTTTATGGTTTCTCATGCTGGCCTGCCAATGAGAAGGGGGAGTGCAAAGGAGGTTGGGAGAAGCCAAGGCCAGGACAACTGACCCTAAGTGACGAAAGGGATATTCCACACCATATGGCATCTTGGTCAGTATATAAAGCCAGGGAAGAAGAAGGCATGGGAGGGTGTTCAGAGTGATGTTTTTTGTCTTCTCAAGTGACTACTACGGGTGACAGATCCCTGGTTTCCTAGAGATGGCTGAACACCCACCTACCCACGGGAAGTAGTGAATGAATTCCTTGTTTTGTTTTGCTTTTTCATGTGTTACTTTACCTATTAAACTGCCTTCATCTCAATCAATGAGTTTTCCCAACTTTACCTTTAAAATTCTTTTCCTAATCTCACTGAAGGGAGTCAGTGAGCAGCTGTTTGGTGCTTAGTTGCTGGCAGGGATAAAACCATGACAGATCCTTTGAGATTTTTCCTAAGGAATCAAATACTCACCATGTTTTATAACTGAGAACTAGTTTGCAGGTGAATTGTTTTTACATGCAGTTGCATCTAGACTCATCATCTTCTTATGCAGAACCTCCTTTGCGGTAGAAGAAGTACATTTTTATAGACAGATACAAATAAATAGCACTTTGGGTTGAAAATGATGAATTTAAGATCCTTGGAAAGTAAGACAAAATATAGTCAGTTAAGGTAAGCCTGTTTTTATAGATGCTTAAGTTTTTGATATTTTTCCACCATGAAATGGAGTACTGACCAGAGATATCATAAGAACTCAAATAAGTTGGTAGTTTTGCATGAGTTAGTACAGAAATATTTAAGCATAATAACTTGCGGTGTATAAACAATATAGACAGGTCAACAGGGCACTGTTTAGCCCAAAGCTGATACAGTTCCAATCTCATAACTAGCTCCTGCATAACTAGCTGAGACATTTCTGCACAAGACACCACACTGTGGACTGAACATACCTGTAGGCTGTTAAACCCATGGTATATCACATTTGCTGAGTAACCGGCCTGACTGTCAGAGTGACTGAATCTCTTTGAATAATGCTGTGGATTTCAAAGAAAATTATGGCATTTTCAGGCATAAACATAGTTAGTTCTGAATATAAAAATCCCTACATTATTCCTCAAATAATTCTGGAGGAAATTCAGGGAGAAAAGAGGGTGTTATTTCTTTGTTTGTTCAATTCTGAATTTAATATTATTTTTTTGCAACATAAACCAGTTAGCTCTATTCAGAAATTCAGAATCAGTATGCCACATAGAAATGTTAACATATGACTATGTAATCTTGGAGGTAAAAAAAAGTTTCTATATGATTTTGCATACAAATGTGAAATTAATTAAGCAATTAACTTGTGCCTAAACTTCAAATGTTTAAATGGATGTTTTGGGGATTTTCAATGTTGTTTTTTTGTTTGTTTTAAAGTCAAGTACTCTTTTCTTCATATAAAACTGAAGTGATGGGCTGTCTTCAATTCCTTCAGAGACATATCTGTGAAACTAAGTTTAAGTACTTAAGTTAGACAGACTCACAGACTGGCTCTGTTCCATCCTTTCTGGGAAGAAGTGATAGACTATTTCTGTGATTTATATTCTACCTGTATGCATAATGTGCTTTTATTATGCAGAAATATATTTTTTAACCATTTAGAATCTTATTTCCTTTCATTTACTCTTTGACACGATCGGAACGTAAACAGGTACTTAATCAGCCACTTGTATGCCTTGTCAAATAGTTTACATCATCAGAATCAGAAAGACTGAATAGATGCAAAGAGATCTTTTTTCCAGAGACTTCAATTCAAGGAGATGCAAGACTGATTTGAATAGAATTGGTGCTTATTTAGTCATTCTTCAGACAATGCTTTCGCTCTCTCATCAAGATGTAATATATCAGAGTATTAGCCTGAAAATGGAAATGAGAAAAAGAACAAATCAATTAATAGAAGTTGCTTTTATTCATTAATAAAAACACTCCTACCAAAACCTGTTAACAACAAAGGCATCCTAAAGCATCATCCTCTGCTCTTCCATGGTTTACTGAGACCTTGCTCCATCACAGATCAAATGTTTATTGGTGCTTTTAATTTCCTTTTTATAATAGAACTTCCTAATTATTTATTTCTACTATAATTTCAAGCACGTTATATTTTCACCACACTTTCTTTGAAAGAGAACACACAGACATTTGTTTAAAATTGATTTTCAAGGATGTATCAGCTTTATGTACTTCATTAAGAAACTTTGTCCACATTATTTAATACCACGACTTTACCAAACAACTGGGAATAACAGCACTAAACAGAGCTGAGGTATAGAAGGTGATGGTGTAGGCAAATAGATGTCTATCGTGTGGATGCCTGTCTAAGTATGTGCACATATCAAGATACACATAAACATATGCATACACAAAATATCCATTTTTAGTAGAAACAACTTTCAAAGTAGCAGTTTCTGGAAAGACTAGATTTAAGTTGATTTCCCCTTTTTTAAAGACAGATCTATTTTTATGGTAGAAATTCTTCTCCATTTATAATTCCAAGTATTAGTTGTAAGAAGGTAAGAATCAAGGAAAAACTGCTTCACTGTGTTTAGTTAAAAAGAAGAAATAACTCCTTCTACCTTCCTTTTTTTTTCTGCAACTCCTAGTGTTTCTCCTGAGGGAAGCATGGTAAAGTAGAGAACACATTATGTATTTAAGTCACTTTCTGCCATTAATGCATCATTTTCTGTCATAAAACAGCAATTTCTGATATAGATCAACTACCTCTGTGCATACAGAGGGCAGGTGCCAATGCTCTACTGAAAACAAAAAAAAAATGTGCTTATACGGAATCAAGTCCAACTCTTAACATTGATGGCTATCAAGAGATTACTTTCCCCAGAAAACCTCTCATTCCTCAGAGTCTCACACAACTTCCCAGAGTCTCACACAACGTGCAAAGGATGAAGTTATAGCAGTTAGGCAAGATTTTCAAAAGTGATAATTTTGAATAGCCACATAGGAAATACGATCTATTTTTTTTCAGCAACTGTGTTTAGGAGTACCTGAAAAGTTAAAATAAGCTTCATACATTTTTCTTCAATAACTGGATTTATTCACCTGTTAAATGTCTGATATTTTAGATTTATTTCATTGAAAAACAAACAAACAAACAAACAAACAACCTAGAGGAACAGTACGTTGTCAAATTCTCTTTCCTTTACCTTTTTTAATCTATCTTCATTTTCCATTTAAAAATCCTCCATGAATAACTGTCTCAAACATTTTGGACCACTGCCTGCTGCCAAGGTCAGTTCTGTCTGCCACTCACCTCTGCCTGTGAGATATGTTACTTCGAAGTGGCCACAAATGAATTTCATAGTTTACTTTATGCAAATGAAAAGCAATTCCTTTTTTTCAAATTTTCCTTTACTTGTATGAAAAAGATGATACCTTACAGAAGCACAAAGGCAAACACTGTAAGATGAGTTTCCAGGCAGGACTCAGAAGAGAGGAGAGGAGGTTCAGAATGCCTTTTCAGCTTGGTGCAATCACAGATCAGCTTGAAGTTAAATAACAAACTACTTTACATATCTAACAGAGACACCCTAGTAAATGATCTGACTGTAGGCCAAGGTTCTTGATTTACAGTTTGGTCACACTTGTTAGGGTATCTGTTTCATTTAAGTACAAATGAGTAACATGTTGATACAAAAAGATGGTAGTATTTCTCAGTTTGTAGTTTATGCATTTCTATTAATACCTGTAAATACTTTTAATAAACATAATATACAATAGGATTTTTTTTCAAAATTATGTAAAATGCTGAATATCTTTTAGGTGCAACTATAAAAGAAAGAAATCTGACTGTTCTGAAGGAACATAATAAAAATAGTAGAAATTACCATTTCAGTTTGAGACTACTTCTAACATTATTTACTAATTTTGCTTTGGATGGAAATGCAAATGGCTATAAAACCATTTGAAGTACCTGACTTCTTGCTTCCTTCTGCATGTCTTCCACTTTAACCAGCCTCCTACCACTTCCTTCCTATCTATAAAAGACCTCTTCATAACTTCAGTGAATATCTGTCACTAGGTACTGTCTTTGTAAATTTAATCCTAAACCTACATTATTATCCTATTTCTGCACTCTATAAAGTGTATGACACAATAACTTTCTTTGATTACATAAGTAGTGTTTAAAAAAACTGTGTTATGAACAGTTTTTAACATGAGGTTTCTACCTGTCAGACAAAAAGAAAAGTCTCTTTTTGCAGGTAACTAGCTTGCCTTTTCCTGAAAAGCGGCTCCCACTGGTAAGATAGAAAATGCTTGCATAGTTATAGTAATAAAACAATCCTGAGGTCTGGACAAAGGACTTCACAGACTTTGGCTTATTGTTGTTCCTCCACACCCCAACAATATCAAACCTGTTTCTTTTGCTTATGTACACAGTTAAAATACTTTGTCAAGAGAAAAAGGAATATTCAACTGAAATCCACAAAGTTTCAGCTGCAGGTTTGAGGGAATACAAGGGAGACACTAAAATAGTGATCTGAACTTTTTTCACCACATCTGAACCCTTCTCCTTGCCATTCTCAGGATGGCTGTTCCTATGCCACGTGACTGTTCTCCCACTCAACAGATGTCACTTCCCATCCACACTGTTATTTCACGGTTTCCTCTTCACCCAGCAGCCCATCACTGATCAATAAACACCATCCCGCACTGACATGTTCAGGTTGAAATCCATACACCTGGAAGACCTTTATTAGTTTAGACTTAGTGTACAACTCTCCGCCTGTTTTGGAGAACTGAATAGTACACACATATATGCACACATGAACGCACACACCCTTGCACATGGACCATTCCTTTGAATAAAACAGGTTATTTTGAAATCTAAGACAGTCATCTTTAAAACAAACAAACAAACAAAACAAAACAAAACAAAAAACAACATCCAAACAGAACTCTAGAACGAATTACAAGAAAACCCCAAATGCAGAAAGCATAGGCACCTAGTCCAGTCCTGAAAGTGATTAAAGTCAGATAGTACTTACACTTGTTAAATGGCATGAATAGCTTTTGCAAATTATTTCAATGTTGAAATCCCAAATCCCATTTTTCACGGTGAGAGAAGTTTTTAATTGGATGAACTTATTATCATAGGCGTGGTCATTACTTTGAACTGCTATGGATCTATGCAATCAATTTGTTATTGCTTTTCCTGTTCAGTTTCTGCACATAAAAGTATATTATTTCATATCAAATAATGGTCCTAATACAACATAAGAACAATACCCTGCCTATATGTTTCTCAAAACATCATTTTCTCTCCAAGTTGGTTGTTTTCAATAGAGTCAAGTAACATTTTGAAGACATGATATACAAATATACAGTTACCTGATTTTTATGCAAACATTAGGGTGTCTTCCAACTGAAATGATTCTATTGTTATTTGAACATTTTTCTCCCTTTATAGTTTTATCTTAGATACTTTGAGATGATAAATCAAAAGAATCTTTCTCAGAACACAACAGACATTCTCAAGTACAGTTGCCTTTCTTTATGCTTCCTCTTAAAAGAAAAAAAATCTTAAGAAAGTAGCATAAATTATTATCTATTTGACATATGTGTCAAGTACTTACAGGGTGGAAGGACTTAAAGCATCTTTTATTCTTTCTGGAACATCTTCACAAGATGCAGAATCTTTTTGTCCCACAATAGGTTGTTGGTGACGAGATCAGGTAGAGGAAAATCTAAATTACCTGCAAGTTACTAAATGTCTTAAACACTAAATAATTATTTGAAAAGAATATGAGGAAGAGAGAGCTGCCACCACTATTGCATCCTTTTATATGTTCTTGGTTTTTTTTTTTCAAATAAAGCAGTGTTGACTGTAGCTTTTTTGTACAAAGCTTAATCACAAATTATGCTCCAACTATAACAACTGGAATGAACACCTCAGGCAGAAGTGTATCTGGTTTCTGGATATTCTGCATGCTTACGTGTGATGTAGAATCACAGAATCCTAGGATAGAATCATAGAATATCTCAAGTTGGAAGGGACCCATAAAGATCATCGAGACTAACTCCCTGCTCCTCGCAGGACCACCAAAAATATTATGACTAAGAGTACTGGCCCTAAAATTGAGCCCTGGAGAGCCCCACTGGTGACTGTCCACCAGCTTGATGTAACCCCATTATTGTAACTCTTCGAGTCTGATGCATCAGCCAGTTGCTCACCCCCCATATTACAGACTTGTCTAGCTGTATGCTGGACAATTTGTCCAGAAAGATACCATTAGAGACAGTATCAAAAGCTTTGCTAAAATCCAAAATAAGCACATCTGCTGGCTTCCCTTAGTTAGCTACATGGGTGACCCCATCATAACAGGAAATTAAATTGGTTACACACAACTTTTGTCTCATTAACCCATGCTGGCTATGAGCAATGACTGCGTTGTCTCTCAGGTGTTTTTGAATAACTCCTAGAATAGCCTTCTCCATAATTTTAACAGGCACTGAAATGAGACAGACAGATCTGTAATTATCAAGATCTTCCTTCTTACTCTTCTTGAACATTAGGACAGTATTTGACAGCTTCCAGTAAACGTGGACCTCTCTAGGCTCCTAAGACCATTGAAAAATGATGGAGAGAGGTCCCACAATGACATTGGCCAGCTCTTTCAATATCACAGGATGAATCCCATCAGGCCCCATGTATTTATAATTTATTTGAAGTTTACAGCTCATGGATAACTTCTGATGGTTCATAAATAAATTTAGATACTACACTGAATGGCTTGAACTGGATTTGACAGAAACGGAAAAAAAAGCTGGATGAAGAATTGCTTCATTCTGGCCATATCTGAAAGCTGAGCCTTGCACTATTTATTTCTTAAGTTCTTTTTATGGACTCTATCCATTTGCTGTAGATTTTTTTCCCCACCGTTCACAAAGCAGTTGTTCAAACTATGCTTAAGATTTGTACAAATGACAACTTGGAAACAAAAAGAAAATAAAGCATTACTCAAACTCTTGACTTGACATAACTTTCTCAAAAATATCAATCTTTCATTCTTTCAGAACGAAATTAGCTGCAAGAGTTCTGGAGCAGCTTTTTTAGTTTTTGACTCTTAGTGGGGAAGAAATAAATGTTTTTAAGAATGTGTGTCCACAAGGTATGTGTGAATGGGGAAGTGACATTCTATGGATTTCTCAAGGTAGAAGGTATGAATAACCTTTCTTAATGAATGTAAGGAGAAGTCACTCATTCAGTTTAAAGCTATGCTAATTTCTAATTTTTTTTTTTTTTTAACTTTCAGCTTTGAGATCAAGACAATTCATTACATAAATTAAAAAAAAAAAAAAAGATCAAATAACCTGTCATGCAATCCACAGTTTACATGAATTAATTTGATTATTATATATTTGTGGCATGTATTGTAAAACATACAATTTTGCAAACAAGGAAGATAGTCTTTTGAGAGCAAGAAAGAATATATCAAAGTCACACTTTATTTCTTTTTACAGAATTACATTTTTCATATCATCATCAGTTCCTCAATATATCTGATACATCTAGCACTGTCTAAAAATTCTCTTAACAGTAAATTTTTGCTAATCTTCAAACACAGATAAAAAAGAAGTTTCTGTTATCTGTGTAGCAGGTTTATAAGGGTTTGTAGGTGTTCCCTTTGCTATAAGCACCAGAAAGGACACCAAGGTCCTTGAGCGCAATTGCGTGTCCTTTCTCATGTTGGTATAGTATGTAGGGTCCAGAAATAAGCACAGACTAGTCTTAAGTCTATTTTCTTTCTATTCTTTCTTTCTATTTTCTTAAGTCTATGTTAAAGTATCTGGTTTTTAAGAAGAATCTCCTCTAATGATTCAGGTTAGATTTAGTAGACAACAGCACTAAGACAGGTAGTCTTCAGTTAAGACACTGGGGAAAATTCATTCTGACTTACCCATATCTTGTTTTTGTCTTTCTTGTTACCACAGCTTCCACTAAATATTTGCTTAAATAGCTTCCTGTTACTCTTCATAAGCTCTCTTCAGTGTTTTCATCTCAGCAGAGCTAGTGAACAACTCAAAAGGTGATGAAAAAATTAGTAGAATGTGAGTTCATGTTAGAAGCAGCAAGGTTTGCAGAGTGCAGAGTAGTAAGTTTATGAGAAAAGTGCTATGTGAAGGCTGGAATGCTTCTGAACAAAGTGGAACCCAGTTTCTAACAAAGGATGTCTTTGAGAACTTTTTCCTCTTTTTATTCATGCAGATTTGTTTTCTGACATTCAAGACAGAACAGAAAGCCTTTGAATATACTCATATAAAGCCCCCAAATTATTTAATTACTTTAATATGATGGGGCTTATGTAAGATAAAATAACAGATGGTAAGGTATAGGGCTAGAGACAAAGGACACTTCTAATTACTTAGCACTAAGTGAAAAATGAACAAATCTGCATAATTTTTTGATAGCATAAACAACTAGAAAGCTATTTCTAGAATGGCTAGAATAGAACGTGATTAAAATAGCTTCTCAAAGGAAGGTATTAAATGTCTGTTTTTCAGAATGAAGTACCTTTAGTTCATGGGCATAGATAATAGCTGTACTGGCCTTTGTATGTTGATGTAGTTATATTTCCAACAGAATATTTTTGTAAATTATATGGCTAATGTAAGAAGTTGTGGTTACTCAAAAGCATCAGAAATACAATAAATACATTACTACTCATGAGACTTACCAAAGAATTAACTACAGTAGATTTATTTTTTTCAGATCTTGTTGTCATTAAATATCATAATTCTTCTAATATCATGCCCTTGGACTACAATAAACTGATTGTAAATTAACTTACAGGATTAAATCCATCTGTGGAAATTGTTGTAAAAATAGTTATATAGAAATATATGTAGAAATATATATTTATAAAAAACACTTTTGTATTTAGAATTCTATTCACAGAGAAGAGATAAAGAGTTCATAGAATCATAGAATGGTTAGGTTAGGAAGGCACCTCTGGAGATCATCTTGTCCAATCCACCTGCTAAAGCAGGCTTGGCTAGAATAGGTTGCACAGGAATCTGTCCAGGCAGGTTTTGAATGCTTCCAGAGGAGACTCAACAACTTCTCTGAGCAGCCTGTTCCAGTGTTCTGTCTCTCTCAAAGTAAAGAAGTTTCTCCTCATATTCAGAGGGAATCTCCTGTACCCTGTACCTCTGTGCCTGTTGTCCTTCATCTTATCGTTGGACACCACTGAAAGGAGTGTGGTGCCATCCTCTTGACATCCACCCTTGAGATATTTATAAACATTGATAAGATCCCCTCTCAGCCTTCTCTTCTCCAGCCTGAACAGACCCAGCTCTCTCAGTCTCTTTTCACAAGAGAGGTGCTCTAGGCCTCTAACCATCTTCATAGCCTGCTGCTGGACTCCCTCTAGTAATTCCTTATCGTTCTTAAACCAGGGAGCCCAGAACTGGACACAGTACTCCAGATGTGGCCTCACTGGGGTAGAGTAGAGGGGGAGGATAACCTCCATCAACCTGCTGGTCACACACTTCTTAATGCACCCCAGTATGCCATTGGCCTTCTTGGCCACAAGGGCACATTGTTGACTCATAGTCAACCTGTTAACCAGATCTCCCAAGTCCTTCTCTACAGTGCTGCCTTCCAGCAGGTGTGCCCCTAACCTGTATTGGTGCCTAGGGTTGTTCCTTCCCAGGTGCAGGACCCTACACTTGCCTTTGTTGAATGCTTTCATCTCTTTAGTCTATTTACATATTCTGACAAAGAAGCAAACTGTTCTCTTACACTTTAATCTGAATCTTTTAGATTTAGTACCATTTTTCTGTTATGACTGTATATAACAGGTGGGTCTTTCACAGATCTTGCCACAAGGTAAAACATTCTGGCATTGCAACTCAAATCATCTTGTGATTCTGGATACTCACTGCATATTATGTGATACAGCAAATCTAACAAGCTAGCTGAAAAATACTTCTTTTTTTTCCTTTCTCATAAAGTGAAGTCTGAACAAACCTTTTTTGACTATCACTTATGCTCAGATCATCAAAAATGAATCTAACACATCCTTGAAATATTTCAAACAGTCAAAACTAACATATACATGGTTTTATGAATGATTGCCATAAATAATCAAAGGGGTGTGGCATAGCTGTCTTGCAAATGAAATCTTCTCAAACTCTTCAATTTTTTACAAGGTATTGCTCTAGCATGCTGTAATCAGTCTTAGCATCTTCTACGTTACAAACATCAGTTTTTTCAAAGTAAACATTCTTTAACAGTCTTTTCTCTGTGAATCTTAGAGAACAGTTTATTGCTATCATTGAAGAAGTGTAAACTGTTAAGTGTAAAATATTAAGTAATCTTATGTGTCTTTAATATTTATAACTATATAGAAAAGCTTACTTATAAAGTTACTATATGACACTCCTGATAAATAAATAAAACAGTCAATGAAAAATAATTTTAAAAGTTAAAAAAAAAATCAAAGTATTCTTAAGCCATAATCTTTTTTTTAATAATCAGCCATAATAAGTAACAAACAAACAAACAAACAAAAAACTCTTCCCTTATCTCTCACCATGTCCTTCCTGCTCAAAACCCACATAATCTTGTAAATAAGTGTATTCCTCTCATTCAGATTCAACCATTAATGCTAAGGGTTACGTACAAAATAGAGTATATAGAAATTATTTAAAAGCATGTTGTTTTCTGCTAATGTTGAATTCAAATCTCCCTTTGTTATTGTGTCCAGGTCATTAAAACTGAAACTACAATTCCGTTTTAAGAAGAGAAATATTACATTCTTCACCACTGCTCAGTGACTCAGTCTTTAGTTGCCTAATTTCTGTGAAGAAATTAGAGGGAATGTAATGTCAAATTTTCAGAAGATTCTGTCTTAGTAACCATATGTACATGTGTATGTATAAGTTCTGTGTATTTTGAACAGACACAAACAAAAGCACAGATATTTCACCTATTAGAAACAGCCTTAACACACTTGATGCACAGCTCTTACCTATTCATCAACTTTAGACAGAGAATGTCCCTCAGATCTCATCAAAATCTTTCAAGCTTTTCTTGTCAAGCTACTTCTTCCAGAATCTGCCAGGTCCTTTCACTCAAAGCTTGTCAACGTTTTTTAAAATGTCTGTTCTAATATCAGTCATAGAACACAGAAATGTTTCTAAAAATATCAGATTTTCCCTTTTTTATCCAGAAACTCCTTAATTTAAGGATCCTGTCTTGCCTTAATAGGGGTCTATGAAGAACTTACCATCATGTCCTTTGAAAGAATCTTGAAATACCAAAAGCTTTCCAGGCTTCATGTGAATATGTAGACTTTTGCATATCTTTATTTTAATGTGTCTTACTGGGAACTTTATAAGTAATATCTTAATGGAAAATTATAGGGCAGCTTTCAGGCATTCCAAACCTGGGTAGAGAAGTACTTGGTGTGTATAGAATCTGCCTGTTTTGTGAACGTTTTTTATCATGCTTTAGTCAGAGTCAGCTCTGAAATTGGAAGCAGAAACTTTTATTTACTTTGTCTGAGCACCATAAGTTACTTGGGAGTGTTAATACTCTAGCTGTCTTTCTGTGTCAATCTACAGAAATCATGAACAAAGTAATAAAGGCCAGGCTCTAATAGAAATTAATTACAGGATAACAACATAGTTAATGCCAGTCAGCATTGTTTTCTTAACAGTGTATCTTCCAAAAAAGCTTGCCTTTGGGCAAGAAATATAAAGGGAACGTTTATTATTATGTATTTAGATAGTTTTCAAAGAGGTGTTTATATGCCATCCTGATTCAAATTAACAAAAATGTGTTAATGTCCTCTATAGGAGAAACAAATATTTCATGTATTATTTATACCAAAGAAAAAATTATTTGTTCTACTCCAGGCACATGGATCTGGATCCCAGTACACAAGGGCTAGGACCAAAGTGAGTAGAAGAAAAACTGAAAAAAGAAAAAAATTTAAAATAAAATTAAGATGTTTTCTGCTTACTTGATAACATATATATATATATTACATAGGATATATGTGGTTTAATCTATCAGAGGAATAGCAAAAGCACTTGATATAGCACCATATGGAAAATTACAGGTCAGATTAGAAAAGATAAAAATGAGTAAAACTGCAAAATGATCAAGGTTCTAATTAAAGGAGAGAAAACAGCAGAAATTAGTGATACTAAAGAGGCAATGAAAGAAAAGAGAAATAAGAGGGCTTGGTAATATTCTTATGTGAAATTAATGATCTGGCATACAGATCAGGAATATCTTGATGAATTTTGCCAGTGTTGCAGAAGTAGAAGTCATTGCAATACTAGAGATAATAAAGATCCATTCCACACAAGTTCTGCTCAAATAATTTAAAGTAATCAGAATAGGCATTGAAGAAAATACAAGTAAAGCAGGAAGCGTCTTCCTCTGACCATGTTTGCCCTTCTATAAAATCAGATTGATTACTTCGAATTTCAACATCCATTTCAGCTAACTTATTCTTCTTTGTGTTGAAGATAGTGACTTGTACAGATGTGTACATTTCACTAACTGATGAATCAGTTCTAGCTTACAGACTGGTAACTTCAGCAGCTTTGATTTTTAAAATATTGTCTGTTCATACTCACAGGAAAAAAAGTTGGGTGAATTATGGGACCAAAGAGATAGACGTAGTAATACAGCATTCAATAGTACAGAATTCTGTATTGTGAATGTGGAAAATAGTAATAAAAATCACTGACAAAACCTGAGGGCAGAAATTCAGGCTCATTGAAGGAGCTGTGTCATATTCAGTCCTTCGAGGTACCAATATATTACAGCTGTGAAAAATGCAAATTTGTCCCTGGATTTGTCAGCTGAGTTCCATTATACAAAATTCTGGTGAGATCTCCTCTGAAATACGTGCTCTGGTCATTGATATTGAAATAAGATTAACACAAACTGACAGAGGGAGAGAAGAGCTGCTGTCCTGTCAAGGGAAATTTTAAGTCTATTACATGAGAAGAGACTAGAAGCACTGGGCTTCGTTAGCCTAGTGACACAAAGGCTTAAAATGGATAAGGCTGCTTTCTATAAATTCAGAAACGGTACAGACTATGTAAGGTAAAGAATAATATTGGAATAAACAATTTGAAATCAATAAATTGGAATAAACAAATAAAATGAATACATTTGCCTGAAACTGGAGAGTAGCAAGTGATTCTACTCAGTGACCATGGGTGTCCAGTTTTTACAATGTAAGCGATGGTGGCTCTTAGCATATGGTTGACAAATAGATGCAGTTATGAATCTGAATGAAGTCAGCTGAGGGTTTGTTATGGAGTCAGCTAAGGCCTAGAAATAACAGGTCCTACCATCTCTACTAGAAAGAAAAAGCTTATTTTTTTAAAAGATTTTTTCAAGAAGAGTTATTCAGCTTGCCTCTAGGTCAGCATGAGCTTGCAAACCAATGCTGTGGCTAAAGAATTAATCTAGTGCTCAGCTGTCTTCACCTGATAAGATGAATCCCACCCATAAACTATTATAGGCCTGAGCAAGGAAAAATAGTTGTCACTAGCGGAGTCTCTCAGATTACCTAAAGAAGACTATGACTTAATACAAGGAGGTGAAATGGAAGAGAGACTAAGGCTGTCTAGAAAAAGCAACTTGACCTGTAATTAAATGCAGATTTATTACAGAGAAAGTTAAGGAGTGTGCTAAGAAGATAATCAAAGCTATTTGTTTTATGACAGTGTGAACATAAAATGATGGGAATGGTAGGAAAATTAAGGTAAAATTATTCCCGTGACAGATTTTCATCAAAAAGAGACAACACAAGTCCCCCAAACCCACAGGTGATAAAAATAAAATGTAATGTAAGAACACTTGAGAAAAGGATTGGCTGAACAACATATGCTATAGTAGACTGTTACATTATAGGGGGGAGTTATAGCCTGTCCTGATTTTGTTAAAAAACAAGTTTCTCTTTTAGTGAATTTGCCTGTCAGCTAAAGCCTTCATATTAGCTGCATTTTCCTGGAGAACCAGATACATGTTTTGGTAAACATAGCAATGGAATGCAAATTTATTGATAAGGACAGATTCACATCTCGCGATACGAGCAAACGAGAAACAGGTGACCAAGAAACTGACCAACGGCGTATAACATTCCATTCACGTGAATACTTCATATAAAAGTGGGAGATCACAAGGATCTCGTCCCTTTTTTCCTCCTTTTTCGTCCCTTTTGCTTATGGCCGACATTAGGAGAGGACCTTGCTAGTCGTCCCTGCGAACTGAGGCCTAGTGAGACACTGAATCCAGCTCCGGTTGGCTGCAGAGTCCAATCCAGGGCTACGGGTGCCAGCTCTATAGTTGCTGAGACTTTCAAGATTGGTTTCGTATATTTTGTATTATTTTCTCTATTCTTATTAGTAGCATTAGTAAAACATTTTTACTTTTTCCAACTCTCTTCTCTCTGTCCTTCTTTTCCTCCCGATCGCCTGTCCTTAGTGGGAAGGGGGGAGAGGGAGGGGTAAAAGGGGGAGGTGGGGGAGAGAAGAGGTTAACAATACATCTGCCGGGGTTTTATTGTCACCCCGCAATCTAAACCCTTGACATAGTCATATCTAGAATCTGATTTTTTTCCTAAACAATATAATCTTCTACCAATCCCTAGCTACTTGCTTTCTGTGGGCATTCTCTAGGATTCACACAAAATTCATATTGTCTCTTGCTTTCTTCTGTTCCTTCTGCTCATACTATTGCTATTGAAGGCTCAGTTCTGGTGGTCCTTGGGGTTATGCTGGGTGTTCATTTAATGCAGTCATGGTTCTGACATGAATAGAAGCTAATGAAATCACAGATGATAAAAATAATTCTTGAATATTTACAGGTAGAAAAGTAGAGGCCTTTAGCAGTAAACTCTAAAGACAAGCATCTCAAGAAATGTGATTCAAACACCTTAACACATGCATCTAGTTTCATTTTAGTGACATCCTTTGATATATCTTCCAGTTCAGTTCAGGTGTCCTGGGTGTCTAAAATGAACATCTGGAAACAAAGCTGGAATACATTAAGGTGTTTAACAAGTAGTAGTATATCTAGGCAATCAAATCTGACCAAGTGTCAAAAAACCTTCTACTTATATCTTTGAAACAGCTAAATCATGTCTGTAACATCTGATGCAGCTGCCTACATATACACATGCACTAACAAAATGTCATTAGCAGTGATCAAAGATAATCACATTTCATCTGCAGAATAGCTGCACCAGAAAGTCATGGGTCTCCCATAGCAATTATTATACCTCTACCTATTGCAGTCTGAATTAAGATCTCCATGAGAATTCAGATACAAATTTATTGAAGTCCCTGTCATAAATATGCTGTTATTGAAATTGTTTGCAAGTTAAGCAAACATTAAGTAGCATGCTTAGTCAGAAGCATAGAGGCTTTATCTACAGAATCAGCTGAACCCACTCCTGAGTTCCAAATCTTTTTTTTTTTCTTTTAGAAAACACTGAGCCAGCACTTATTATCATATCTTTTGCATACCAGAGACTGTCATGAACATATAAAAAGCAACCAGGATTCAGTTCCTCATCAGAAACTCCTTATCCCATGCTCAGAGAAGTCCTAGTAGACCAATGTGTGTAACAATATTCTACTAAGTTATCCTTAGCTTTATGAACCTTGTCAATGTTTAACATTGTCTCTAGAGCTTTTCCTGACTTGTGCTGTTACATAGATAGATATACACACAGATTATGTATATCTGTTCAAAATTCATTGGTAACTATTGTGTCTGGTTAGTTAAAGCAAATCTTAAAAATAAAAATATTATAAGCAAAACATTACCTCTATGCTCTGATCCTTAAAGTTCATACAGATTGATTAAAGAACAAAAAAAAAGCAAACAAACAAACAAACAGCTCATAATTATTTTCATCTCACAATGACAAGTAAATTTTCCCATTAGGAATCAGAAATCAAGCTGCTATAGTGAACTTCCCAGAATGACTCTTGAAAGCATCATGTGCTTTCTGATGTGTGTTCATCAAGGTGGTTTTTGAGAATGTATAATAATGTCTTGAAAAAAATATGGTATAATGTGTGCAAAAATCATGAAGAAGTCTTTAAAAAATAAATATTCCATCTTTAAAAGTATTTTAGAAAAGCAGTAGGATTTTATAGAAAAAAAGATTCTTCTCATATCTCTCTAGAGGGATAACATAATTGTATTAATTTATTTTTTATTTGCATACATCAGTATCTTCAAAATCTTGTTACGTATCAGCTTGCTATAAAACCAAGCCTAATTCAATAAACTGAACAATTTGATACAAAAGCCAAAATGCAGACAACTGTACTAAACCATGTTCATCTAACAGCAGTTGAGAGCCTCTGAGGCCCCCAGACTCCCAAAGAGGTATGAGACAATATAGGACCTACAGAAGACCTGCACTGACTGCTGGCAGATGGAATATTCTGCAGCATCTCAAACAGTATTAGATGCCTATGTGTAGGTGACAGAATCAAAGACCTGGTACCTAACCAGGATGAGCTGAATTGTTCTCTAGGCAACACTGATTCTGCTGATTAGATTTCCATTGACTGTAGCCTAAACTCAGACACCTGGGTGACATATAGACACCTAGGTATAGACAGATAAATATAGTTACTTCTGAGCTGAATCCTATCTCATAGGTTCATTACATTGTTTGATGTTCAGGCAGTTGAACAAATCCCCCTGTTTCATTGACTACCATTTTCATCAATAACTTTATACTGTGTTTAGAAATACTTTAGAGAATTTTGCCTCTGAAATACCTGGCATGGAATAGGAAGGAACCTTTGGAGCCATAAACACTGTCTTTATTATCTAAATAAATATCTGAGAAACAAATTTTTAAGGATACAAATGAGTAGAAGATTTATACAAATCATCAGTTTTAATCATGATTTAAACAATCAGTTTCAATTTTGATTTTTGGTTCTTTTTCTACACAAAACTTTGGTTTCATTAATTAGGAATCACTAAGACATTCAACTAAACATAGCTTTTACAGTGAATTTGCTGCTTTTTTTTTTTTTTTTACTAGATTTGTAGGTACTTCATGTACCTGTTGCCAACTATAGAATTTAATAAAAATATCATCATTATATTTGCTTTTTTTAAAAAATATTTTATTAAAAAGCAAGAGCAGATATTATTCAATAGGCTGCTCATTTACTTGTACATGGCTTGCTGTGAGTCTAAATTGGAATTCAAATAGCAATATAGAAAAAGAGCTTTTGAAATGGTTAATTAAATGCCTTAATTCAAATTTAAAAATTCATATTACATGCACATTTTTACTTTAATACTCTTTCATTTGAAGATCATTTATGAAGTATGGCCACTGTAACATATATTAGCACATAGAACTATTCTTGGTTTTTATTCACTCTGAACTTGTAACAATTCATTGCCTATTTTCCATTAACATTTACTGGAAGGAGGGCTACCATTGTTGTCTTTGAAAATCATTCTTCAGCCCTTCTCTGCAGAGATAGAAATTGTAGTTAGCTTGGTTGCTAATAAAATGTGATAATTAAAACAGATTTTGGGGTTTGAGTTTTTTGTTTGTTTGTTTGGGTTTGGGTTAGTTTTTGTTTTTGTTTTTCATTAAATCTAAGTTTATAAACATTGTGCTGCCCAAATCCAGGGCATGCCATCATCTGAAAATAGTGTACTGCTTCATTCTATTACCTATTATAGTTTTAAGGTCCAAGAATTGTGGATTTTGCCAGAATTGGTAAATAGATTGTCACAAACATCTGAGAGATTATATCTCTTATCTGTGTGATCTGACAACTAAAAAATTCAGTTCAAACCAAGACAAGCCACATGTTCACAAGATGCTAAGAAAAACCTGGAAGCATCAAACTCATACACTCCCAAATGTTTCAGAGGTGTGCATAGTGAGATATCTGAGTTGTAATAGCTGAACTCTACAAGGATATGTTTTTCAAAACATATTTTTTTTTGGCAAGATGGCTTCAATTTTTAGTAGCTTCTAATATGAATCAGAATAAAAATAATTGACATAACAACAAGTAACCAAACAAAAGCAAGACAGAAGGAAGAAAGAAAAAAAAAGGGGGGGTGCAAAATCAGGACTGAGATGTAGGTTTTGAAAATACATAATACAACATATAACAACACCTAACATCAGAACTAGTCAGGGAACACTTAGACACTTAGATACTTAAATAACTTTAGGTCATCTTTGTACTGTCATAAAAGGATGTTTACAGATATAGAAATGGGTCACAGAATCATGCAGTCTAGAAGTGACCTCCAGAGGTCTTCTAATTCCATCTCCTGAGCAGAGCAGGTTCAGTTAAAGCAGATTTCTCAGGTCTGTGTGCAGTCACGTTTTGAGTATTTCCACAGACGGACATCCCATAACTTCTTTGGGCAACTTTCACCAGTTTTTGACCTCTGTCACATTAAAAACTGTTCACTTTTTTATTGGAAAATTTCAGAGGCCCAGTGAGAAAATTATTCATTTTTCCAGAGCTGAGAAATATCCAGTCACTAAAAAGCAAGTTCACTGAATGTTACTGATTTACTTGGCTCTCTGTAACTATTCTTCATTCTTTGCTATGAAAATCAGTATTACCTCAGAATATGTGGTATAATTCCTCTATGGAAATAAAGAAGATTATTGGTATTACAAACTCCATGAGCAATTTTGCCTTTGAAATTAAATTGATCTGCTAGAACCTGAGTCTATTGAATTTTTATATGTAGTTGCCATTTTCTCCTGTTTTCTGGTGAAATGTTGTGGGTTCAGGTTTGGATGAATGCAATCTTGGGAGACCTGTTGTCAGAGAAGTCAAAGAACCAAATGCGTGAAAATGGCCAGCAGACATGTTCATAAACCTTGTACCTCCTAATGGTTCACTGTTTCATTATACAAAAGAAAGTAAAAGGGAACAAGGCATTAAACTCTTAGCCTACTTTTTTCTATTTTTTCCATCACTTATTTTTTCTTTCTCTCCATTTTCCTTTCTCTTCTAATTTTGATATATATTTATATATTTATTTGTTATATGTTCATATATCTTTATTTATATATGTCAAATCAAAATAAAACTAAACCAACCTTCTATTATAAATCTGCAATGCTCTTTTTTTCATACTTCTATCAAACTTGAGAGATGGGGGAAATGCAAGGCAAAGGTAAATGTCTCTATTGTAATAAACTTACAGTCACTTGAAACAAAGTGTAACTTTCAACACTCTTCATTTTTCTCCTTTTCAGCTTTCTGTGGTCTAACAATAAGCATGTTCAAATTCTGTGAGTTCTCTAAAGATTTCTAAATGTAACATATACTCTAAATGCCAATAGATAGCCACAGCTTACACTGTGTCAGCTGCAGTTGCAAGATAAATTTTTTGTTCTAGTCTTGCAAATCACACTTTAGATAACAAATCCTCAGTAATTTTTCACAATCTGAAGGTACTTCTATGGTGTGTTTAAGTAGTGTTTCAGAACAGTCAAAGATCTGCAGCTTCCAGAGAAAAATAACACTGGTCCTGGTGATGTGGGTGCCAAAGAAACCTTTAATAAGTCATTATCACTTTCTGAAAACGTGAAAGTGTTCCTGGTGTTATTAGGTAAAGACATACCTGATCTGCACAACTTCAAATGTCAAAATCCATTTAAATAAATGCTGGGATGTTTTTCAGCCCTGAAAATCGTCACATACAAATGTGGACAAGGGAAATCAAAACTTATAGACAAATAAATCTATACTTGTTAAAGATTTCAAAACAGTTTCCAAACACAGTTTGTCAGTAAGTTTGACTACTAAAACAATTGAAATATCTTATCTATTTTCTTTCTTTTAGCACAGAACTTTGATTTATAGCAGTCTTTCCTCTACTTTTTATTATGTTTCTAATATCACCTTTGTCTTATAATGTCTTATATTCTGTGTATTACTAGGAGTAACGAATATATTTTCCTTCCTTCCCTCTTTTATTTTGTCTTTCTTTTTTTTTTAATTTTTGCTTCCCCTGTATTATTTCCTTACTCAAAATTTACATATTATTGAGGACATGGAAAAGGCTGAAGTACTGAGGGACATCTTTGCCTCAGTCTCAGTAAAGTACATCTTGGTAAGCAAGACTGGCCATCAGGAATCCCAGGCACTGGAGACCAGAAGGAAAAGTCTGGAGCAAAAGAGACTTGTTGTCACAGGATCATGTTAGGGAACAACTTAGAATCACTGAATAATTTTGGTTGGAAAGGACCTTCAAAGATCATCTAGTTTGAAAACCCCTGTCATAGGCAGAGTTACTTTCCACTAGATCAGGTTGATCAAAGCTCCATCCAACCTGTCTGTGAACACTTCTAGGAAAGAAACATCCACATAATACCTGTGAAAACTGTTCCAGAGTCTCACCACCCTCATTGCAAAACATTTCTTCCATATAAGCAATCTAAATGTAACCTCTTTCAATTTTAAACCACTTGTCATATCACTACAGGCCCTGGTAAAAAGTCTTCCTCCTTTTTTCTTATAAGCCCACTGTAGGTATTGATAGGCTACAATCAGGTCTCCCTGGATCGTTTTCCAGGCTAAGAACCCCAACTCTCTCAGTCTTTCTTCATAGGAGAGGTGTTCCAGCCCCCTGATCATCTTCATGGTCCTCCTTTGGACCCACTCGAGAAGGTCCAGGTATTTCTTGTGCCAGGGACCCTGGAGCTAGATGCAGTACTTCAGGTGGTGTCTCATGAGAGTGGAGTAGAGGGACAGACTCACCTCCCTCAACCTGCTGTAACAAATCAACTGCATCACTCAACTTGGTGTTCTTCTGATCATATAAACAGCTCAAATTTTTTATAACATAGCTATTTTAATTTTATGTAAAAAGTAGTTTTTCATTCAGGGAAAGCAAGATCCTCATAGTGTGGGGAACAACTACATTAGTAGTTTTCTACATTTAACCTTCTCACTTTTTTATCTTATCCCCTGCATTGATTTAATTATAGCACATGCTGAAGTAACTAGACGCTGAAGAAAAAGCAAACTCTTTTATCTCTTTTTTTTTTTTTTTTTTTCCACTCTTGGTTAGAGTCACAGTGAGAAACCTCAGCTCAGCAGGAAAATGTTGTTTCTGCCCTTTGATGTATTTGGGTTGCGAGTCCCATAGAGCTAGTAAGTATCTGGTCGTGTTAGGAAAAGATAAAATAATTATAAATACGTTTTCAGCGATGCTCTCAGCTGGGGACTAAAACCAGCACTGAGATTAAGATAGGTCACTTTTTTGTGTGTGTCTTGTTACTTTAACAGCTGAAGTCCATTCTGTCCCTAAATATTATATGACTGCAGCATAATCTTTCACAGTAATTACAAGATTGGCAAAGGCATAAGTAGATATTGCAGGATACCTAAAATCTTCTTTTTGATGATGGTCCACAAAAACTGAGTTCTTTTGATTAAGCAACTTTTATAATTTATCCAATCAACAAACTCCTCCTTCATTAAATTTCAAAGTTAGTTATGATACTTTTGCAGTCAGAGAAGTGAAAACTATACTTCCATTGCAGAGTCCTTTATGGTATTCAAAGATTTGTAGATAAGAAAGGCCAGATATACTATCACTTATACATGCTTATTTCTTAATTCCCGTCCAGATGATGGAAGTCACATAGTGTAGACCTCTGGAACATATGCAGAATAAGTGAAGAATGCTTTCTTGGAAGCAGTAAGATGTGTTGTCTTTCTCTTCGAGTAACCTGTTACCTTGCGAAAAAGGACCCAGTTTATCTTTGGATAAAGAAGGACTGTTCAGACAACATGTGTGTGTGTATATGTGTGTTCTTAGTGAAACTTATTGAAAGCTGTTCTTTTTTTGTATGAGAATGACACTGAGACACTTTGCCTTTCTGTAAAAATTCAGAAACAAGAATGTGTCTTTAGTCAGACATTCAGGTGGCATGTCCCGACTCTGCTTTATCACTGTATTAGGTATATGTGACAAGGCTTTGGTAGCAGGAGTACGGCAGGGGTGGCCCCTCTGAGAAGAGGTTGGGGCTGCCCTGTGCCAGGGACAGGCAGTTCCAGTTGGCTCTCCAGTGGACTACAATGGTCTGTTGAAGTACCCATGCTGGAGCAGGAGAAAAATATAAGGGGGAAGGAGAGGCAAAGAGGAGTTGGTGTGGACTCATAGCACTCAATTGCCCATCCCATCTTCACACTCTTGGGGATCGTGTAGAGGAGCCAGGAGAGAAGGAGCAAAGTTGGGTCTGGGGAAGCAGGGTCAGGGAAGAAGAGTTCTTTTCATTTTCTGTCTTTGTTTCTTATTATCTAAATATATCTTATCTGGCAACAAATCAAATTAGTTTTCTCCAAGCTGAGTTTGGTTTGCCCATGATGATAAATAGTAAGCAGTCTCCCTAGCTTTATCTTGACCCATGAGCTTTTCCTTCCTATTTTCTTCCCCTGTCTTTTTGAGGAGGGCAAGTGAAAGGCTGGGAGGACATTTGGCTGCAAGTGTTATTAAATAACCACAGTCACAAACAAGCTATTTTTTGCAGTTTCCTTCCCCAAAGGTATTTGAACCTAATTGATATTGTGAGTGTGAATTTTATATATTCAAATTATGTTCAGATTCACATTACCGAAATTTGAAGTCCTTCTTTCCTAAACCAGGATAATTAATGTAACTATCAGACATTAAAAATATTTTAAAATGTTATAGCTTCTTACAGAGAGTTCTCAGTAATGTTGACAGAGTTAACTTCACAATTCAATGCAGCATATCTATATGAATGTAATATTGTACCTGAACTTATTAGTTAGGGAAAAGCATGAGTCCCACCCCAGTGCCATGCTGTCAAGATTATCTTACTACAACGTGATGCATCGTGCTTCATTGACACACTAGTTTGCTCACAGATGGCAAATATAAAACTACATTGCACTTTTTAGACATGTCCATTGCCTCTCTCACTGAGTCTGTTCTGGTTTGATGTGTATCCCTTGTGCCAGACAGAAAGTAAGGATTTGTATGCCATTGGCTCAGATGGCTCTCTGGACACACAAAGATGAGACACATCTCCTAAATCATCATAATAGACATGATTATATCTAAAATATAATCCTTTTGGACAACTCTGTAGTGTCTGGTGAAAGTCAAAATAGAAGAACACCTACTTTAAAAAAATAAATCAACAGTCTCTATACTAGAAATTGAGATGAGATCTCAAGAAGAGTTGCTTTGTATGGTAATTTTTGAAAGTCTGGCCTTTTAGTATATGTGTGGCAGCTTCTTGTTGATGAACAGTATAAAGATGTGGTTCTTCATATCCGATGTCTAAATATGAATTTATAAGCCCTTAGACTTGGCAGTTTTATCTTCAAATACTGTTCTTTATTGTCCTCAGATGACTTTTTCTCATTACTCCTCTCATAGAGTTGCTCTTGAATATAGCTGTCTGTATTTAAGCTTCAAAAGAGGTTATTTTATCACTTTTAAAGCTTTGTGACAGATGTGTAAATGCTTTAACATGTTCAGGTAAATATTTTTTTTCTAAGGTATTTTCTATCAGTTGTCTGTTACATGCTTATTTATCTGTGTTTTGTCTGCTGGTGTTTAACTTGTAAAAAAATATTCTACTAATAAAAGCCAGCATGAGCTATCAGCATTGAAAACAGTACACCTAGATATGTGAATAATTCTGTGAAACTGTCAGTAGGACTTAATGAACAGCAATGTGCATCACCTCTGTAGCTTGTTCAAATTGCAAAGGCTAATATGCCAGAAACTTTCAAATTTAATCAAAAATGAGGGTTTATTCATAAGCTGTTCAGTGTATAATTTGCCTTTTGGCCCAGTCTGGCAGTCTTTTTATTCACGAAAGAGCTAACATGAAATTTAATGAAGTTAACCTAGTTTGATGCTATAGAAATGGAGAATTGATATGTATAAAATGTTTCTGAATTACAACTGTCTTCATATTAATTGAAGTCATTAATATAATAGTAGTAGAAGTCAATATTTACCTACTGACAAATCCAACTGTTCCTTTTGGTGTGTGCATAGTGTGAACTAAAGTAATTTTCACAGTCCTAAAGGTTTAAAAACTGCATATTTCCCTTTTTCTTTTGTTAAAATTGTTGAAGAGTGAATTCATAGAAAATCACCACTCCCAATTCACCCTAGAGCAGAGTGAAACCTAAGGGTTTAAGGGAGTATTGGAATAAAAGGTTTTGAAAGTCATATAAAGAGGGGCAGTTGGCTTATAATGGTACTCCTCACCTCCAGATACAGAGATTTAAATTCTTCAGTCTCTCCTGGCATTCTCTTGCTTGTCTCTCTTTTTGGAGTTCTATTGGAAATACAAGGACAGCTTAATGTGAGGTGGAGATACAAGCGTTTAGATTATTTTTTGTGACTCCACCAAAAAGACACAATATTCCAAGAACTAACCCTTATTTCTTCAATTTAGAGTGGAGGAAGAAAAAAAAAAACCACCATCACCAACAAAAACACCCTCTTACTGGTAAGGTTTAACCTTAATGGAAACACAGAAATATAAGACAGGGAAGTTATACTTACTTTCACTGAGTCAGAAGAAATACCACTGATAAATTCAGCTGCCTATTCAGAGAATATGATCATCGTTCCAGACTCCATGAGGCTGCCAGAACTGGGTGACAGAATCCTTAATTCTTCATCTCATTTTTAACCCCTGTGAAGTTACCTTGGATGCCACTGAACATTTTAAATGAGACCACCTATGCTTAAACAAATCCTTCCCCAAGTGCCAGTATGTAGAGCTTTTATCCTGGATTCAAATATATTCACTATAAGGACTTCTGAGTTTTCCTTATTTGTACATAAATGGAAAGGCTATATATCATTATATTGTCTTGAAAAATAAATAATTTCTTAGTTGTTAGAACAGATTCTCTGTAGGCAAATGCATCATAATACTATTTCAGTTAATATTTAAATCGTAGATGAGAATGCCATCAATATATTCATATATAACACAAAAAAATAATCAAGAAACCAGAGAACAAGGCTACAATAATGTGTGTTTCTGAGTGTCTTTGTACCTATATGGAGGAGGCATTGATGACTATCTTCAGTTGCAAATGCCAGAAAGAATGATAAATAGTCGTAATATGTAGTGAAAGGCATATGTAAATCAGTTGAGCAGTAATGTATTCTTTGGAAATAAGCCAGTCATTGATGACAATTCATTGCAAATATTTTGGATGCAGCTGTTTCCAAACTGAGATTATATATCAAAGCCAGGACCATCACAATGGAAAAAGTAAAACATTTTTTTATTCTTAGGAATTCTGAGCCATAGATTTCCACCTTTTGGTTCAGCAGTGCTTATTTCAGTAGTACCTGATTCTGCCTGTCTAGTAAGATTATTGCAATAGAATATTTTTATTGTTTTGGCAGGTTAGCCTTGGCTAACAGCCAAATGCCAATGGAACCACTTACTCTCTCCCCCCTCTCAGCAAGACAGGGGAAGAAAATAGGATGAAAAAGCTTGTGGGATAAGGTAAAGACAGGGAGATTTCTTACCAAGTACTGGGGAAAATTAATTTTATTTATTGTCATTTAAAATCAAATTTGGTGGTGAAAATAAAGACAAACATTAAAACAACACCTTTATCTCCCCCTCTCCCAAGCTGAATTTTACATCTTAACTCCACACTATATTACTTCTCCCCTGAGCAGCAGGATGGGGTATGGGGGGAAACAGGAGAGATGGCTCCTCTCCACAACTCCTGCCTTCTCACAGTTTTCCCTTGTGCTGGTGTAGTCTCTCCTATGGGCTATAGTCCTTTCAGACAAAAAAAAAAAAAAAAAAATTAAAAAAAAAAAAAAATATATATATATCTATCTATCTGCTCTGGAGTGAGTTCTCCAACAGTCTGCCTTTTCTTCAGGAAATATCCATCTATTCCAGCCTGAGTCTCCTCTTCCTTCTCCTCTGCCTTTGACCCTGATGTTCCCTTTGCTGTTTCTCATCCTATTTTCCTTTCTTTTCTGCCTGACCAGCATTTTCTGTTGTTTCTTAAACGTATTTTCACAGAGGCATCATCAGTTTCACTTGTGGTCTGAGCTGTGTCCTGCAGTAGGTCCATTGTGGAGCCAGCTGGAATCAGCCATCACTGGCACAGGGAAGCCCCAGCCTTTTCCACAGAGGCCACCTCTGTAGGCCCCTACCACCCAAACCTTGTCATATACACTTGATGATGTTATATCATAGAAAAATTAACTTTATAACAACTTTTTGCTTTTCCAACTTAAGATCCTACTTCAACAGGCTCTAACATTTCTCCCAAACTTTTCAAAGCTTTTGGCAAAAGTAAGAGATGAAGAATAGTGATTTTTTTTAGGACCCTCCTATGCCAAATATGCACAATGCTAAAAATTCAGATGATGCTTCTTCATTTTCTATTAGACTTTTTCTTGAAAAAATTTAGAAGGTCTTATTTTCCATTTTATGATTTTTTTTTCTTATTTTGAAACCCTGATCTTTATTTTATGAAGCAAAAATACTGATTTCTGGCCTATTTGCCTCCCCCTCTCTTTTTGAGATGAACCATACCTCTGAGATCTTTTTACATACATCAATATTCATTAATATTTACTGTCTTTAGTTTCATGCAATATGATGCATATTGAATTAGATTTCAGATTCCTTATACTGGTTAACTCAATGTTGAATTTCTAGATAATTTATAGATTATTGAAATAATTTAAGCAACATTTGATTTCAGATAACATTGTCTTTCTTTGAATATAAAACTAATACTAATAAAATTCTAGTTAAATTATGACAGTACACTTAATTTAATCTTTTAAATTCATGTGCTGTCAGCATGTTGCACTGTTGAAGTACCTGGCAGCGGGCAGGAGGATGCAAAATGTTCTGCTCTGTTTTTTGTTTGTTTAATTTTCACCTTTTTTTCCTCATTATTTTATAAACTTATTTATCTGAAGATGATTCTCTTATCTGTTTCACTGAGATGTTCTGTGCCAGTATGGAAACAGCAGGGCTTCCTAGCTTTTAAGTATTTAGAGGATTTGTGAACTGCACACGTCCACTTGGGCCTCATGTTTGAGGGACAGTTGTGGACTATACCTATGAGATTTATGTAGGCACTAGGCTCATTACGTTATAATAAGCATGAAAGCTATTTTTCAGCTATAAGGATCACATTGTTCAGACTATTAATTCATTCTACATCACACAATAACTGGATTAAAATAAAAAATTTAAAAAAAAATAGAAAAAACAAGAAGAAAAGGAAGGAAGGAAGGAAGGAAGGAAGGAAGGAAGGAAGGAAGGAAGGAAGGAAGGAAGGAAGGAAGGAAGGAAGGAAGGAAGGAAGGAAGGAAGGAAGGAAGGAAGGAAGGAAGGAAGGAAGGAAGGAAGGAAGGAAGGAAGGAAGGAAGGAAGGAAGGAAGGAAGGAAGGAAGGAAGGAAGGAAGGAAGGAAGGAAGGAAGGACATAAAATTAATCATAGGAAATCTGGTGGAGAAGCCTAAGTCTTCCCTCTCCCATTGCAGCTGAGTACTATAACCACTAGTTTATGCCTTTTGTCTATTCTTTACGAGTCTCTGGATTTTTTTGTATAGCAATTTAGTTTTAGTGGAAAGCATGTAGGACTTCCAGTCCTTTTGCCCTAAACTAACTATAGTGTGGCTATTCTTTTACAGGTTTTCTTTGCAACTGAACCACAGTACTCCATTTTTCATTCAACAGATTTCTTTAGTAGAATGATATTAACACGATGTCAGTAAAGCTCTGCCCTGATTATCTTCTTCTGTAGATATGTCTTAGGAAGAGTATACTCTAAATATCACTGCAAACACCTGGAAAGGTTGTATAAAGAAAAAAGTTTCTGGTTCTGGATATCAGCTATAGGGGGCTGCCACTTAGTATACTACCTTCCTTGAATGAAAATGTTCAAAGAATCATTAAAAATGAGAAACAGTCATATAATAAAAGATGTTTTGATTACTTCTTACTTAAATGAAAACATTTTAGTCTTTCAGTTTGATAGAGCACACAAATATGAAAATATATATACTGAAGTGGTCTATAGCTTATTATAGAAGTTGTCTGCCAAAAAATAAGTAAAATTTGAAATATTTCTTCTTCCATATGAAGAAAATGGAATGAAACAAAAATAAAAGGCAAATAAGCACGTACACTGAATAGTTTAACATCCACAAAGTGTGTAAAAAACACTGGATGAAAGCCTCATTTCCCCTCAAAAATTTAGGACCACTTTTCGATATTTCATATTCGTTGGTGGCTTTCTACCTGCACTAGATCTATTAGTATTAATGCAAATTACAGCTCCGCAGCCTCAGATGTTACATTCAAAGCTCACTTTCTGATGTGATTATAATGTGGCTTTTTGGAAAAGTGATTTACTTTATTTTCTGAAACACTGTTCACAAGGATGTTCTGACATAATTAAGTCAATAACATTACCTATAATCTCTACATGAAAGTAATTATTTTCTTCTCAGACATAATGCTGATGAATGTAGACTAATGATGTCATTTCCTACAATTACCGTTGTTTTCTGAAAATTCTTTTTCAGTATTGAACCCTCTAGGCCTGTGATTTTTTTAAATGCAGAACTAAAGGAAAGTAACTCCACAGTTTGCTCAGAAACTGATGAACAAGAGACTTCCCCCCTCTTGAGAAACTCAGGATGAATATTCAAAAATTAACATGGTATTTTCCTTGTGGTTCCAAATCCTTTCCCTCCTTTTGTTTCAGAAAATTCTGCAGAAAGCAAACCATGAGTCTTTGTATTGTGCTATATGCTGAAATAAATTGTATGCTTTAACTATAGGGATATAACCCACTGTGGTGGCCTCAATACCATGCCTAGACACTGTACATAAGAACATTATACCTGGAATTTATTAATAGAAAAAGTGACAAGTGTTTGGCGTTCTAAAGTGGGATTACAATACGCCATATGTAATGCACTCCAAAGTAACAGCATTACCGTCTTTCTGCTAGAGGTGCTTAAAAAATCTTAAGCTGACAAGTCCTCATGCTGATCCCAACCTCAGATGTTCAGTCTTTGTGTAGCTCCTAATTAAGTCACTATGGTATTAAATTGGCCTATATTCTTTCTTCTTCTCCCTTGAATACTCTACATGAATATTCACATGTGTATACTTATTTTATACTGCCTCCAACCCCTGGTAGTACCCAGCACCAAAACAGGCCTGGAAGGGGCAGGGCAGGTCTCTCTCAGGGTGATGGAGTGGCCTTGGTAGTTGGAACAGGTTGGAGATAGTCGGAGCTGGTTGGACCTGGCTGGAGCTGGTTGGACCTGGCTGGAGCTGGCTGGAGCTGGTACCACCAACCATATGACTGTTGCCCAACCAGAGAGAGTCACTGCTCGCTCAAGGGCAACAGCCTGACAGACTCTGGGGGTAAGAGGAACGACAACCCTTTCTGCCACCAGGTGGGGAAACACCATCCACCTCCCCTCACATGGCCCCTGGGACAGCCAGTAGGTGATGGGCTGAGTGGAAGAGAGACATGGCCTTGATTAGGTGTAGCACCAGACTTGTGACAGCAGAGAAGGCTTTGTGCTAGTCATGACTTCTATCTGGAAGCAGGAGGTGTGGAAGAGTCAATGAAGATGAAGGAACCATATAAACTTTGCATGATGACTCACACAATGATGTTAAAAAGCACCGCTTCCTTTATACCTGCCAGAATATGATTTTATAGTGTGTTAGATTTCATAAGGTCTGTGGCTGAGGCTGAGGTATAAATGCAAGAAAACTTGTTCCATTTGAGCTTACTGCAGAGCCGGAAACTAGGAGAGAGCAGGCAGAGGCTTTCTCAGTTACTACTCACAAACCATTTCAAGCAAGATGGCAGTATAACCACATCCAGACCTGTCATGAAAATAAGTGGATAGAAGGGTTCTTTCATTAAGGAAGCTTGACAGGCTTGTGGAATGGGCCTATGCAAACCTTATGAACTTCAACAAGGTCTAGTGCAACATCCTGCACCTGGGTAAGGGTAATCATCAATATCGGTGTGGATTGAGGGATGAGTGGATGGGGAGCACCCTGTGGACAAGGACTTTGGGATACTGGTGGATTAAAAATTGGACTTCAACTGGCAAAGTGTTCTTACATCCCAGAAAGCAAACCGTATCCTGGGCTGCATAAAAAGAAGCATGGCCAAGAGGTCAAGGGAGGTGATTCTCCTCCTGTATTCTGCTCTTGTGAGACACTACCTAAAGTACTACACCTAGCTCCAGGGTGCCTGGCACGAGAAATACATGGACCTGTTAGACTGTGTCCACAGGAGGTACATGAAAATGGTCACCTCTCCTATGGAGAAAGGCTGAGAGAGTTGAGGTTGTCCAGCCTGGAAAATGGCCCAGGAACACCCTATTGGAGCCTTTCATTACTTAAAGGGGGCTTATTAGACTAAGAAAGAGTTTTGCCAACGCTTGTAGTGATATGACAAGGGCTTTTAAGCTGAAAGAATTTAGATTTAGTTTGGTTATATGGAAGAAATTTTTTGCAATGAGGGTGGTGAGACACTGGAACAGGTTTCACAGAGAAATTGTGGGTGCCCCATCATTGGATTTGTTCAAGGAAAACTAAGTGGCTGTATAGAATCATGAAGGAAGTGAATACATTTTGTTATGTAACATGAAATGTGTCTGAATCAGAGCTTCATATTAAGTTATGTACAAAAGAATAAGTGCTTCAGAAATTTAAAAGGTACCTTAGTATTTATTTTAACAGGAAGCTTGTGATTTTTATGTAGAAGTGAGTAAAAATAATAAAATTAGTGGGTTTTTTAAAAATATATTTAAATGCTTCATCAAAAAGCAGAAGTCCTCAGTATCATTCTTAGAGATCCTTGCAGATGAACAACAAGAGTGAGTCATTGACCAGAGGAATTAATAAAGGCTCCGTAAATGTGTATACATTCTGTCACAATGTTGAAGCATTGAGCATTTAAAAAAAAATGTTTAAATAAAAACGACAAAGTTAACAAACTCAAGAATTGATCTTTTTTTTTTTTAAAAAAAAAAAAAAATTTGTTTTAAAATGCTAGGGAGCAGAAAGAAAAAAAAAATCACATGGAAGTTACTGTTGTTGGCAGTTTATATAGTTACTGAAATCAACAAAAACTTTACAAGACATTTCAGTGTTTTGTATTTTCATCCTAGGGAAAAAAAAGTAGCAGCTTGTCTAAAATTATCTAAGCTGAAAGTAATGCTATATTAAACATAATATCCCTTCACTGTCCAAATGCAAACTTGGTTATATAATTCATGATGTTTGTTGACCTATATAAATTCAACCTGCTGTTTTGCTTGCACTAACGGTTTCACAGCAATGACAGAGGTACAAAAAATTCTGCACGTCCCATTCAAAAAATAGTTAGATACACCCAAGAGCCCTAATATTCTACATGTTTAAAAATACTTATATAAACCCCCAATAATTTAGAAGGGAGAAATGGCAAAAACTGCCTTTTCTGTCATCTGAATAATACGGTATGACTCAAACATGCAAGAAAACTTTGTAAAGAAGAATAGAACAGTATAAGTGGTACCGACTTTAAGTGTCTTTAGGGTAATAATTAATTCATAAAAAGATGTCCTACCATTGTCACAGAATGATGACAAAAGAATTTTTGACATTTCCTTGTCCCAAGTTAGAAGTAGCAGACAACTACCTTATAATATGTCTTTAATTGAAATAAATGTGTTGGTATGAAAAGTGAATGGAAACAAACTAAAAGTATTATATGAATGAAGAGATATTTTTTCATGTATTCTACATTTTGTATCTGGAAAAGATGGGAAGAACTATTATCTTCAACTATAGTCATGAGACTTACTTGGTTCATTGTTTGCTTCCAGGAAAGTTACAGCAAATATCCTAAGTAAAAAAGTCAGGTCATTGAAATCTATAAAAAACTAACAACACTACAAATCAGTCTATTAATCTAGGTGAAAATATACGTAAATATTTTATTTTTCATGCTATTTCAGTAGGATAAAATTTTGGTCAGATATGTCAGATATGGCTTTCCTAAAATATTATAACTTTTGAGAAGAAGTTAGTTAAAGACGGTAATAATGACATGTAGTTCTCAAACTACACAGTGCTGCTCAGTGAGACTTATAGGCAGCCAATGATTTTTTAATGTTAATTTACTAACTCATATTATTCTTTGTACTAACTGGAAAACATGAAGTTAGTGTTCCCAGGTGGTTGGATCTGGATCTAAATCCTGAGACGTGAAAGAAATAGAGTCTTGTCGCATTTCCTTGGCTCTCCTCAGATTTCCTTGGTTCTCCTCAGATTTCCTTGGCTCTGAGTAAGTGGACACCAAGAAAATATAAAGTATGAAAGAAGGAAGCACCTTCATGTTGGATGAAATCTGGAGATGTGGATAAAAAAATTTAAAAAACAGTTTACCACAAATCCAGCAACATCTGCAAAAAAAAGGAAATCAGAGGCAGCAATTACAGAAAAATTTTACAATTTAGATGTTTTAGAGCTTTTCAGTTAACTGAGAGCATCACCATGATGCTCAATGCAGGTCCTGTTATAGCCTTTGACAATATAAGAATACTGAACATAAATAAAATGGAACTTGGAAGAAAGAGACATTTTAAACAAACAATGAATAAAGAGTTGAAAGCATAAATGAAGGTGAAAGCATAGAACAATCTGACTGATATAAGTATAAAAAAAATGAGGCTTCAGTTTTGAATCCCTATCAAGAGATCAGATTTTTATTAGAACATGGTAAAAATAATTTTGAGGGGACTATAGAGAAAGAATGACTTCTCCAAAAAAGGCAGAGCGTGAGAAGTTGTCTGCTGAAGATCAGCTTTTTGTAGAATTGCTTCAAAGGCAGTAGCCAAGCAGGTTGTGTCAGCTAAGCCTCAGGAGAGATGATCATGTTGCCAACTGATAGCAGTGATACTGATTCCATAAACTATGTTAAGGTAGTTTTTTTCAAATAAACATATTTGCTTTGCTTGTTGTTCGGTTCTGTAATGGAAAAGATCTATCCATGGCCCAATGGAGACTGGACTTCAGACTGGGTATTCATACACATCTTTGACAGCATCAAGCTCTTTAGATGATGGTTCATGGCTATTAAGTTTTAAAAAGACCTGTAAATTATTATATATACATAGTCTGAGACATTTTTGTTAGAAAACGTGTCAAAAAATGTCGTTATATATCTTTAATGCTTTTTTTTTTTTTGATGTTGTTTCTTAATAAACTATTTATTGTAGGAAAGGTAGTTTGAGGGAGTGTATCTTTAAGGTACCCTTTGGGGTAATTTAGAAGTAGTTGTTATATAACGTGAATGCTTATTCTATCCTATGCTGATCAGCTAAAATTAAGCAGTAAATATGTCTTGTCTCAGATTCCTTGACTTTGATTGCTAAAATCATGGTGATCAGGTCTTAGAAAGGGAGAATTCATTACCTGGTATGGTTGGACCATAATCCTGTCTTGTGCCTCAAAGGCACACACCTGTATAGGTAAGGCAGTTGTGGTCTGTTGCACCTGTGAGATTATCCATCATGAAGATTTATGTTCATCCTAGAAAGCACCTAGTGAAGGTAGACACTAAAACAGTATACCTCAGTTTAAAACACACTCAAACAGTACATGGGCAGTGCTTTGGGAAAGGGCTTCTGTTACTAGTTTGGGACTGATCTGGGACCTAGAAAAAATTACTTTTCTTTTTAGTTTTCAGAGGAAAAAAGATATAGTGGGAGAATTAGGAAATTCCTTAATGTATAATGGAATTAATCTGTACAGAAACTAGTTGTATGTGACTAGGAACAAGCAGGTAGAAATTCTCACTGTCCATAGAACTGCTAATACAAGTATACAATAACCATATATCTATTTAATGCAGCTGGAAATCTTGATTAAAATTCTTTTTTACCATTACATAACGCCAAGAAATGACAAAGGAGTAGAAGAAACTGCAAACAAAATGCAACCTAGCACACAAGGGAAAGATTTGATGAGAAGGAACAGTACTACTACCATAGCAACAATCTGTTGTATATGCAGTTTCTTAATTTAAATGCAGCTTTATCATTTCAGTGGGTGAGGTAGGTGCCCAGATGTAGTATTTTTATGTCTAAATCTTAAAATTGGGCTTCCAGCACTGAAGATTTATTTTCTTGATATTAAATCTGTTCCACTGAAAGGGTGTTAAATTGGTTCACTGTATTCTAATAAAACAGGTGGATTTAGGCAGTGACAAATTATAATGTAATAGAGACCAATTACTGCTGAAAAGAAAAAGAATGGATGTGTTGCCATAACAGTAATTAAAAGAAGTGAACATCTAGTGTATTAAGAATGAACTGGAGTGATTAAACCAGAATCTAATCCCATAAGAGGTGAAATGAAGGGCAGAAACAACCAGGAACCACAAGGTGTGAAAGGGTTATAGGTGGTTGTACATGAGTAACATGAGTCATACATGAAGCTTGGATATTTCTGTCTTGAAAACTCCATGAAAAATGTGTGTCCATGTCAGTCATGCATGGGTGGTACAACTCCCTGAAGAGTAAGCCTGAAATAGAGGGTATGCTATAATTGTAAAACATTCTGGAGGACTGCAAATCAATTCTGCAGGTCATGCAATACATCAAAAGGGTATCAGTTACTATGCCTGAGCAAACCAAATTCACTGTGAATCTATAGTACACTAAGTGCATTCCCAATGCATCAACACACTGAATTCATTGAATTTGTGCTTTGCTGTTAAACTGAATGTGGATATAAACAACAGCCATTTTTTTCAAGTTTCCAGCTGTTACACAGCCCAGCCAGAACAACTATTATTTCTCTGTAGAATACTACAGATAAGACTCAGAAATCCCAGACACAGGTTTAATAGTTAGGATACCAAAGCCACACTGGCTCCCTCTTTCAAAATGACACCTGAGTAAAAGAAAATTAAAATCCCTTGAATAAGTACAAAAGAAGAAATCAAGGTAATATGAAAAGAAATTGAATAATCAAATTGAGGATGTTCTAAACGAAGAACACAGAAATAGAATGTTACATGGAAGTTAAGGTAATTGTCTTAATTTTTACTGGCTTAGGATATGTTATCCTGCATAAAATGACTTCCATAATAGTGTGCATGAGAATAATTATTTTACTTTTGTAGCCTGGCCAATCTGCAATATAGAAGTTGGTACATCTGTTCCTACTGATGTATCTTCCAAAGGTATGTGCCCAGTGTCATCATACTTTAAGGCCTCATATTGTCTTCAGGATTTGTCCTCCAGGCACACTGTCTCCTGCCACTATACCTTGAATCTATAAAGAGATACTTTCAAGGTTCAGCCTTCCTCTTACAGGTAATGCAGACATAACTAGCCCTGGCAAGATGTTATATTACAGATACACCCTCCAACTTTAAAATAGAGGCATATCCAGGAAAGACAGATCTAGATGCAATGCACAGATAGAATACTTGAAAGGATCCTGGGAACCTTGGCAACTTTGGACACTCAGATTAAAACATACAGATACACAGGTTCTATATTTCCTAATTTGTCTGAAATCTAGTGCACCTCACAGTCAGATCAGTTTTCATTGTGGGCTAGGAAGGTCAACACCTGTTCCAAAAATAAGAGACTTTCTCAATTGAAGTGAAGATTCATCTAGAACATTATCCCATCTCTGAAACTAGCCAATACAGAAGCCTAAACAAGAGTAAATATGTAGATGTTTACTTCCTTGCTATCCACCAACTGCTTCCAGAAATAAGTGACTTAGACTTCTTAGTAAAGAAGCAGTATCTTACTACAGCACATATTGCCTAATTTTAGGTGTCTGCAATCTATAGACACAGCTCTACATCTAAGCTAGAGTCCTTATTCAACCCCAATAGTCCATGGAGAGAAACAGAAATCCTGTCAGCTGGTTAAAGAAACCAGAGAGACTGAGGTCATTATCTCAGATTTGGATTACTTCTTCAACTTCCACAGCTGAATTTTGAATAAATGCTAATATTTGGTATCACAAATATCTAGCATTCAGTTCTACTACTTAAGTATGTTCTGTGAAATGCATTGTTATTGTCTGGTTTTAAGTTATATTTTAAATTTTATATCTACCTGTTCTTCCATTTTAACTTGCATTACAGGACAGTATCTTGCGTAATGGTATTTTGCATTGTAAGAAATATAAGTTTTTATACATGAAAGAAGTGACTTGTGTTTTATGTTCTTCTTGAACCCAAAAAAGTTCACTTCAGTGAATGATACTGAATAACGGTGTGAATATTTCATTTTCTCACAGTGATACCATGTCACTTTGCTGAAAGCACCCTTCGGCCCTAAAATGAGATTATTAATCTGTTGTTAAACTGTGGAAGACATAACACCTAGGTCTTCCACATCCTGTATGATTGCTTTGTAAGAAATCTATCCTATAACATTGTTGGAATGCCACCTATTTAGGTGGCACAACAGTTTATGATGTGACTACTTAACTCCATGACAAGGAACGTGTTCTGGGTAATATGAAGTTAATGTTCATAAGTTAACTGTCTAATTTGATGGCTTAAATCAAGGATATGAACTACATTCTAGGAATACCAGAAAAAAAGGAACAGGTTTCAGTACGCCAGTTTCCAAGTTATCTTTGGATATACTCCTACAATAGCTCCTGAGGCTACATTGGTTTAACATAAACCAACAAAGGTAAGCAGTCCCAATTACAGGACAGGCATGCAAAGGAGTCTGCTTCAAAAACACATAATCAGGCTATACACAAATCACCTCGCAGGTGCAGGAAAGGGACACTATTTTTATTGTGACAGCCTCTCCATTCAACTAAGCATCTGACTGATTTGCAACCCTAGTTTAACATGCCTAGAAATGTAATAAATCCACATAAATTTGAAATCTGTTCTAAGAAAGGTGAAAAAGTTGTAATGCCTTGTATTGTATCTCATTAATTCCCATATTCTGCTGTTTCTCGTTCCTCCTCTTCCCATACCAAAACATGAACTTAAAAGATAGTGGCTGAAATTCCTCGTAAATGTGATGGACAAACTGTACATTAACTGAAGCAGAATTAGGTTTTTAACTCTTTTTCTAACAGACACACTTGCAAATTCAACCAGGGACCTAACACGCAGGTTAAATGTCTTTATGTATTTGGCTGGTTTAAGTTTTGTAAATCAAAGTCAGCACTAGAAGTTTCCCACACGAAAGCATAACCTCCTATACATTTCTGTGTCCAAAATTACATGTGAAAGATATAGTTCAATGCATAATTTACTCAAAAATCATTTTGGTTTTATTATTGTAATATGTTGGATAAAAAGAACTAATTTTACACTTCAAAGTCCAGTTGGAGTTCATTCTGGTGTTATGGAACACATGTATTTTACAGGAAAAAAAAATGAAAATACAGAAAACACAATACAAAAATTAGTAGGACTCATGTTGTCAACGATAAATTGTCAACATTTCAAATTTGTAATATCATTCTAACATCAAATATTTAGTATTTTTTATTTTCTAGAAAATACGTTCTGTGAAAATTTTTTTATGTTCTGTGCTTGAGAGATTTTTATTTTCTTGTAACTAGAAATTTCAATAAAAATAGTTCAACTTCAAGACACAAAAGAAAAACATCACCTTTCACAATATTATATGTAATCTCCTAACCTGGTGATTGCTGAGCATTGAATGGGAAATTAATGCCTTGGTTGTGAAAGATATCAATCAAGAGGACATGCAAATTCATATATGTGCCAACTTCTGATCCTAAACTTTAGGATAAATTATTGCCAAAATTAATTCTTACTTCTATCTTGTAGATGTGATAAAATATATAAAATGTGTGCCTGTGTGTGTGTGTGTGTGTGTGCGTGTGTGTGTGTGTGTGCACATGCATGTGTGTGCATGAATCAGCTGACTTAGATGTGACTTTGTGTGAATATTTTGTGATAAAATTGCAAGGCAACATTCTAAATTGAAGTGATAACAGATTTTATTTAGAAGGGAGCTAATCAAAACTACAGATGGAACCTGTACAATTTTTTAAAGTATTGTATTTGAGCTAAAAGACAGCTTTGACTTGTAAGATACAAGACAATTTGCTTTGCAAGGACAAGTAAGTATTTTTAATCATGAAATCTGCTAAGAGAAAGAAATAGTTTCCTCTAGTTCTTCTCCCCCTCTGTATTATAAATAAATGTGAAGGAAATAGACCTTGATTTTGATCCTCTATCTGTTATTGAAAAGTTTTGATAAAATTGAAATATTTCAGTGGAAAAAAACCCAATCCTGACACTTTTAAAAAAGTTTATTTTTTTTCAGAACAAGAGTTTAACCCATTATGCACATTGAACAACTTCATTTTAACTGTTGAACACTCTTACAAAACCACAAACTTCGTGATTGTTCATATACAGGAATGGATCTATATTCGTTGGTATATAGAGCACATCCATGACATTGTAAAATTGCATTGACTTGTTTTCTGTTGCAGGATGTAGTAATCCTTGTACAAAGCTGATTCCTTGTACAAAATAATAACCATATGTCTAATTTTACTGTATGTTATATATAGAAAATTTCAATTTTATTCTAATACATTCTTAAATTGATGCCTCTTTTGACTGTATTATTATTATTATTATTATTATTATTATTATTATTAAATCACTAATGTCCTTTTTAAATTACTGAATGGGGTTTTATTATTTTTTTTTTTTTTAATAAATTATCTCTTTTTCCTCCTACGGAACTGTAATTTTGTTTCTCTGTCAGTGAATTAATAATGTATCCCTTGAATACATTTAATAGAGGGTAGGTTTGTGTGTGTGTTTTTACTACTATCTTTACTGTGTATCTTAAAAATACCACGGACAACTGTGTTTGAATGCAAATCCTGTTATAATGGGCTATGTAAGAACTTAAGAATCCATTAGTTCTTTACTTTCTCAGCTCTGCTTTAACCAAATGTCTACAGTTTTTGCTTATGATCATACTTTCACCATTATTTTTATCATTGCAGCTTAACTCAGCTTGAATACATTCATTAAGGTCAGTTTCTGTAATCATCTTTGAGAAGTATATACCTCTCTGAACAATCCAATAATTTCTGTAAGGTAACTGTATTTATATAGAGGTGTTACTTATTGACTTGAATTTTCCTAAAACAAGGCAAGAACAATACAAAGTAAAACAAAGAATAATAAAAATATTATTTCAATAATGTAAAATAAAATATTAAAAATCAATATGAAAATAAAATAAAAATATTGTAGAAGAGCTTTAACAATTCTGCTTTTATGTCACTGGCTTTATTTTCTGACTGAATTGTCTTGGTTCATGTGTTGGGCTACACCACATCTTCTGGAATACATGAAAATTTTAAACTTGCTGCTGCAGTTGTTCTTGTATCTCTAGTAGTTTCATATTTTCACATGTTCTTTGTCTTATACTATATTTTGTTGGATTTTCTCTTGTGAGGCTGTATCATGCACAGTCTGGCCCTTAAGTTACTCTATAAAATATCTGTATCAGCTATCTATGTATCTATGTATCTATGTATCTATCTATGTATCTATGTATCTATCTATGTATCTATGTATCTATCTATTTAGAATGTTGAAGTTTAGTTTTTTCTAGATTTATTCTCAAATATCTATTCTGAATCTCATGAAGCATGTTCGATGGCTGGCTGGTGTCCTAGCCTGCTGGGATATTTAGGGACATAAATCCCAATGGCCTAGTCTATTTGTCTGTGATCTGTTTGAGCAAAGTATTTATCAAGGCACCATTTCTTTCCTGTAGCAGGTGGAAAGAGGGGACTGTGTAGGCACATTGAATTACAATTTAGAGGCAAAATGTGAATGAAGAGAAAGAACTTGGAATAATAACGTAGCTAGAGCTGTAGAAATTAGACATTCCAAAAATCTTAGAACAGCATCAAGGCTACATTTCATAAATAGGCTTTTTGTCATTTCCACTAACAATTTCCTTTTTATGTTTGCTGTTCATTAACACTTCATACAGCACTAGTCATCATCTTGTCCAGCTATTCCAGAAGATAAATATTCTGGTTCGGTTAAAACCTATAGAAAAAATGTTGCTACTGTGAAGTGGAATTTTACTTCTCTCTAAAAGGTATAATATGAATAAAAGGTACGGATGGTTAGAATTCTGAATTATTCATTTTTTAAATTAAAAATAGATAGATAGATAGATAGATAGATAGATAGATAGATAGATAGATAGACAGACAGACAAATAATAAAAGAGGAAAGCCAGTCAAGCCACCAAGAGAGAGTTAGGTAATTTATAACAGTTTAAACATTTTCCATCTTTGGATTCTTGGTTTAATAAAATATAAAATGTAGAAGCTAATTAAGGTTAGTAGGGCTAATCCTCATGCAGCCTGTCACAGTGATGTATGTCAGAAGTACTTCCAGACAAAAAGACAAAGAAAAAAAATGAAGAGAATACGAATGCAGAGTGAAAGGGACAAAACACAACATGCTGCAAAGTATCATAAATTACTCTTATGATAAAGTAGGAGGAAATGAAATATATTTTCAGCTTTCATGAGAACACTAGGAAGATGGAACATGACTTCTGGAAACTAATTTGAGGCTGCTCAAATATTTTCTCTTTCACCAGCCATGTATTACCTCTGCCTACTGGGGTATGGACAGCTACTTATTATGGTACAACTTCTTTCACTTCCCAAAATCCATTCTAAATAACCATATACTTGTCCTACACATATCTCTGTTGTGACACCCAGAAAGAAAACAACAAAAACAGAATAGGACAGTGTATCAACATTTTTTTAATAATCTCAAAAGTTTTCTTCTTTTTTCAGAAACTCCCACATTGCTTCAGGAAACGGAAAAAAAAAAATATATATATATATATAAGAAATATCTTTTCCATAACATGTCTCTGTGTCTTGTTATGGTGAAGGAGATATTCCATATTGTATTCTGGATGCTCAATGCCAAGTCGTTCCCCACAGTATTGTTTCTAGAGAAGCAGAAGAAAACATAAGTGAGTCAGAGAGTCTAAATTGGGGGATCTGGGACTGATTTTCAGCTGCTGGTCTCCTTTTAGTGTGGAAATCAAGTGTACATTGTCTTACACCCTCCTTAGATACAACTGGAAGTGAAATCAAAAGTACATACACGTGGGAACTGTGATGTATACTAACAGCTCTCCTCATACATAGGATGAGGGACCAGGACTGCCACAGAAGATGCATGATCCACAGTTAACATGCAACCAAAGAGTTGGAAAAACTGATTTAATTTCTCAGAAGAATGAATAATGGCCATTAAATCCTCCACCTTATGAATGATACTGCTGAGGAAACTTACACCAGAAGAAACTACATTCCAGAAAGCAAATATTCCTGTGGGAAAGAAAAATCTATGTTTATATTATCTGACTTCTACAAGTTTCTATATATGTGAAGGAGAATAATTTCCCATTGCTGGATAATTATCCTAATTAAAGTGTGTAGAAATACGAATGGGATCAAATGCATCATAGTATCTTTTTAAGAATACAGACATGAAAAACATCAGCTTGTTCTTAACGTGAACTATCCAGTGTTATGACTCACTTTATGATTCATGCAGTGGTTGTTATGTAAGGCTGTTTGTATTCTCTTCCAAACACTTGCTACTTTTTTACGGCCTTTTATTTGGCCTCCACCCTCAAAAAACTTCCATATTTTATTTTGTAAGGCATTCTAGTTGGGTGGATCAATTAAAAGTAACACACTAAATCTACCTTTGTCTGTTTTTTTATGTAATAGCTGACTGTTTCAAAATATATGGCAAGACATTGTATTGACCCTACAGCTCTCTACTCTCAAGCAAATCACCTAATCGCTAGTCAATGGTGCAATCCGTTCATTTTATATAACTCCTACACTCCTGACTGTACAGTGACCCAGCTTCAAATACAGGATATGGTAGCACCTTTTCCCATAATGCCTTATAGTCTAACTGTTAAGACATTTTCTGGAGTTGAAGGAAGCTGAATTTTCCTCAGATTTTGGAGAAAAACAGATTCTAGGTTTCACACTTCTGAGTACAGGACCCTAGCAACTTTCTGTTATTTGACAGTTGTTGCTGGCTGTCTTTGATAACTGCAGATGTTCAGTTCAGTGCCTGCTGAAGGACACTGATCAATATCGCACATTTCTTTTGGCTAGCTCTAGGCAATGTTTCATTGAACACACAGACTTTCTGGCTTATGCTTTGGCTTAGTCAAACTTAATGGACTATCAAGGGAACCCAGATGCATGCAACTTACAAGGTATCATGCATCTCACATGCTCAAATGTTAAGCCAGGGCTAGTTATCCTTCTGAGCAAAAGATATAATTAATGTTTCAAAAGGAAAAAGAATTCTATCCTAAAATCTGTATCCAAAATAATTCAGAGAAATCAGCCTTTATAAAAACTCTTTCCCTTTTTAGCTACCTAAAATTAACTGACATAACTGACATAAATTCTTTGGTTTCAGCCGTTTAGATTTGGTTGTTGTTGTTTGTTCTTTTGTTTGTTTTTTTTAAGGAATTACAAATTCTATCTTACATAGTTCAAATCTTGAGTCAATAACAATAACCAGTCTCAAACATTAAACCAAAACTAATAAGAAAGCAATAATGATAAGCAAGATCCAATATAATTTCAGTTATATGTGGTACACTGATTTATTTCCAGTTTAAATGAAACAGAGTAACAAAACAAAATGGGAAAGATGTGATTAAAGTAGCTGCTTGTCCATAGCCGCAGCCCAAACTAGTGGGAATCATAGGACACAAACCTTCAGTCTGCAGAATTCCTGCAGTTTTCAGAGTGTTTAGTACCCATTTGCCTGTGCTCAGATTGTTCTTGTTGCTAATCTTGACTCCTAAATTGCAATATTATCCGTGTCCCACCAAATGCATTTAAATACCTTTCTTATGGAAAAAAATGCAATTAAAAGGGACTTCTGTTTGCTTAGTTGTTACTTTCCCAGCTAAATTCTGAATCTGTGATTTTTTGCCTCTTGTTTATTTGCCATATCACTCATGTCTTCATTTTACATTGTCTCACAACTATTTACAGTATTCATCAACAGTCATGAAGGGCCTGATTAAACCTGTATCTCTTTGTTTCAAAATTATTGTGGTTGATCATTAAAAGAGAGATCTTACTTTGGCTTTGTTCTGGCACAAAGAGTTCACAAATTTTTTTTACAAGCAACAAATACAGTTGTTTATGCATTAAATAGATATTTTATTTAGACTGATTAGTCTAAAGGACCGTTTCATTGCACATTTATACATGTGAAACAGAATGCAGCTTTCATTTCAGCTATTTGACCAAAAAGAAAATCTCTCACAGCCTTGACTCTGTTTTAAGATGATATATGTTATTTGTCACTGCTCACTGATAGATAAAGAACAAAAGTACAGAAAATAAAAACCTTATCTCATGTTGTATTGCATCAGTTTTACCTTTAGGCTGCTTACATTGGACCACACAATATAGTTTATTTACCTTTTTTTTTTCATTAAAAAAAAAAACAAACAACAAATTTTATGTGCAGATAAACTTTGGAATAGGGAAAAAATAGTTTGTTTAGTTTTTTTATGGTTAAAAAGGTTCATTTTATAAATATCTACATACAGATATACAGAGTATATTTTATTTTGGCCTTTTGATTTTTAATGCATTAATTTCATGTCAATGCCCTTGTTACAGATACTCCTGCAATCTTTTCATTAAGTCATTGTAATATCTTTAGGCACATGAAGTAGTAGTTCCCTCCAACAAATGCCCTGCCATTTTAATTTTCCTATCATTATTACTTTGAAAGTTATATAATTGGTTGTGCTATGTTGTGGAGCCCTCATTGATATAAGGAATAATTGATTGCAACTCTTTCAGTCCATTTCTTTTAACAGAGAGAAATTCCTCTGTAGTTAGATAGTTTTGTTCATTCTTTCTACCTGTCTTGAAGACTGACATTTTTGTTTTATTATGAAGGCTATTTGACAACTTTTTCATTAAAAGAAAAAAAAATCTGTAAAGACATTTCCTGAGCCAAAGACAGTTTTAAAAGTAAACCCCAATGGGAGAACACCTGTTTTACCAGTATGTGAGTTGTCGTGATTGATCATATTGGAAAAGTTTTTGTCCATTGTGGAGGGTGGGGAGAAAAAGGAAAAGAAAAAAAAAAAAAAATAGCAGACTACTAGATACTTACTTGATTTTCTGGTCATGAGGAAGGAGGGCCCAAGAAAATGCATTTGTAACAGTGACCTTAGATGATTTTTCATTGAGTTCTGAAGTAATTATTCTCTTTGCTCTTCATGACTGGTTTGTGTATGGAGTGAGGTAAACGCTCAGAATTATACAATTCTTTTTCTATCCATCACTGCCCTCTTTCTAAACTTTTTGTAGATTTTTAATTATCTCATGTCCTACTGGAGGTACTTTTTGATTTACATAGATTCTAAATGTGTTCCAGCACTTTTTTTCTTTGCACATGAGCGAGCAACTGTCTTTTGCTAAAGTTAATTTTGATGCATAGGATTTTAAAGGAGACTTCTGTGGCAATAGTTTCCTTTTGCCTATAGCAGAAGAGTTTTTCTCTTTTTTATTATTACCGTAGCAATATCTCCGATGCATCAGACAAGCAGAAGAGATGAACAAGTTACCACTGTAGTTATTCATGAAGAAAAGTAATGAAAGTTATAAAAGGTTTCTTTTGTTTTGTTTAATTATCTTTGCAGTTTTACTAATTTCTGTGTACAGGATGTATGTACTTTCCACTTTATTAAAAACAAACAGACTAGGACCGAATGTAAAATAAGCAAAAGGAAAATTCTGTACTGTTTCTTCTCAGGCACGCCTGACTTTACAATATTGTGGAGATTTGTCTGTGATTGAAGAAGCAGTTGAAAGACAATCCAACCTTTATGTATTTATTAAAATCACAACTTTTTATTTTTTTATAAATTTTATTTCAGCCTGATTTTTTCTCTGCTGAAACAATATGGGAAAGAAATCCTGCAAGTTCTGGATATTCTAAACTGTACCTCAATATCTTTTACTGGTTTGGAGCTAGCAGCTCTTATTCACAGTGAAGAAAGCATAGGTAGCCTTGATAGTTCTGCATCCATGAAGTGGAAAGTTTTATCTGGGAAAATAAGAAAGTAAGCAAAGAAAAAATGTAGCCTGTCAAATTCAGATGTATAAAATTAGCTATTTAAGTCTGAGCTAGTTATCTTGAGTTCTCTGTATATCCAATAGAAATAGACACTTTCAGAACACAGCTCATCTCATTCTATCTATGATAGATTAAGAGAGTCTCACAGGGGATGCCTGCTTTCTTTGTTGCCTATGAGGAATCATGAAGTGCCTAGCTAAGATTCAGACATCTAATTCTGAGGTGCTTAAACTGGTAAAATGAAATAAAGAATTGGATTTTTTTAATGTAATCACAGCTGTTCCACTGTCAGAAGGTTCACGGAATTGTAAAAGCATAGAAGAAACAAGGAAACTCCAGAACAGCAAGGCTATCTGTACGGCTCATCCTTTTTCTTTTTTATTGATATCATTTTTACTAAATGAAGAGAGACTTTAGGGGTGGGATTCAATTTTAAAATTATTCACATCCTGTACTGTTCAAGATACTGTTAAGCATCCAAGATACCTCTTCAGAATTAGTAGATATAACACAGGACCCAAAGGAGATCCGTCCTCTTCTGAAATGACAACTAGACAAAGGTAGAACAACTTTGACCCTGTAAAATGACATTAAACATCTATGATTAGGCATGTGGGTGGGATTCAGCTTGCCATAACTTCATGCAACTTCATGAGGGTACCTTTATGTGAACTATAGGTTGTTTCAAAGGTGGATGAAATTTCAAAACAAAGCAATTTCAAACTGGGTCCATATTTTTGAAACACCCTGCAGTTGCTTGAGCTTCCATTATGCTCAACAGAGATTAACAGAAGAAATCACCCATAAGCACTTAGAACCTTTTTAGATGTTCTACCGTAATATATGAAAGATACCTGTTGACTTGGATGACATCTTCCTGACACAGACTTTAAGAGAAAGCTACACCCTCTGAAGTGTCAGGATAATCTAGGATACCTGAAATGTCACTGAAATTGCATATCATTTGATTAAGTTACTAATGTATATGTACATATATATGTACGCATGTGTATATCTTTGTATATCCATTCACACTTGTGGGCAAATTCTCAGAATATTCTAAAAATTTTGTGTGAATAAGCAGGGATATTTTAGAGTTAAAAAATACAGGAAAAAAAATCTAAAACCGTGTCCATGTGAGTAGATGTTACTGCATGAGTGCAGAAATATGAAAAAAATATGAAGTATATATGAAGAAAAAGGAGAAAAAAGAACACTGTAGCTCAAATTGAAACAAGGCATTACTGTCATACTTATTTTGCCCCTTTTTTTCCTGCTACATTTGAACTCATTTAATATATAATTTCTTTGGTGTATGATCCATGTGTGTGCAAAGTACTAATCATACCCACGGGTAATATAAAGTTAATAACAGCCCTCATGAACTTCAGCAAAAATTGGTCATATTGCTGAGTATGAAATTCTCAAGGGAATGTGGATACAAGACAGCTATCACTACAGAAATACTGAAATCCTTTGTCACATTCAGGAAGGACACTGTAGCCTAAGCTTATGTAAAAAAAAAGGCCCAGAAATCCTTTTGGAGACTTGTAGACTGCTGATATGATTTTGAAATGCTCAGTGTGTCAAACGTATTGACCAAAACATCCTAAACAACTATTACATCCTTTGCAAATAATACAAAGACCTTGGTAAAATGTATTGACTGACCTCTTTTACAGAATTATTTCCTTACAGAGCATGGGCTTGCTATTTATTTTTCTTGTAAGAAATATTGACAACAATCATTAACTCATCAGGAACAGGACAGTAATAAGAAGTAGGAATGAAACAGTAATTGTTGCTTCCACCAGTCTGTGAAGAGTGTGTTTGTGCATGTGTATGCATTCTATCTGTAACTATGCATCTCACTTTTGAAATGCATTTTAGCAAAAAGAGCAATGTCAGATTAACTTAACTTGGGCTTTGTGCCATGCGTTCTACTTTCAGGTTTCGGCAAACTCATCTGCCACAGCTGAGATTCAGCACATCTCTTGGCTTTACCTGAGAACTTTGATATGATAAAAGCTCTCACAGGTTTCTACACAACTGACCTGCCTAAGCTGTAAGAGCAGTCCCCTAGGTTTCCCGTAGAGTCACTATAAGTAAGTTAAGTTCTCTAAGAGACCATTTATCCACCCAAATTATGGTCTAGAGGATGATCTCCATGCTATCTCCTTCCAGTGGCTTTATTAAAACTTCCCTCTGGAAAATTTTCCATTAAAATGGCAGCAATATCTGTAACTTCTAGATATTGTGATGGCGTTATAAGGAGTACTTTAAAGACACTAGGCATTAAAATGCAGACCTGTTTTTATAGGAATCTAGACGCAAAGGAGCCATGTCTAGCTTTTACCACTCTGCCATTAATTTCTTACCTAAGTTAAGAACAAAATATATTAATTTGACACTTCAAACTTGCTAAGCTTCTTTTGGCTTAAACAAGAATCTGTAGGGCTTTTATGATTATTTTTGTACAACAAGCCAACCCACAAGATTGCTTTAAAGTCTCTATGGATTTATCTAGAGATTCTAGAATCTCACTAGAAATTGTCTTGCCCTAGCTAGTTTATTATCTTCTTATCTCAACATTTACAGAAAATCTTTACCTAGTATCACCATTTTTGTCAAAGCCATTGTAGGTTGGTAGTATGTTGTTTACATGTGAATTGTGTGGTCCTGGTAGCAGCATTAAATGCTCAGTTTAGACCTTTTCCTATACCATATATGCTTACACAGATTAAATTGCTTCTTGACAAAATAACTTCTTTTGTTTTGTTTTGTTTTAACAAAAAGTACATGCACGAGTTCTGCAAGATCTCTAACTAAATGCTTTGCTTCTTACTCATATTAAAAATCAAATGCAAAAATTTAACTCCTGTACTGGCACAATAATGAGAGAGATTATTTTGAAAAACACACTTAATAGTGAAATACTCTTAACAATAAAATACCATTAGTAGTAATATATTTCCTCGGTGTTAAACTTCAGTTTATTTCTGAAATTCTGGAATCCTTTTCCAATCTAATGTATAAATGTTAACTACATCATAGAATCATGGAATTGTTTTGATTGGAAAAGACCTTTAAGATCATAAAATCCAACAGCACTGCCAAGCCCACCTCTAAACCATGTCCCTAAGAATCTCATCTCTGCATGTTTTAAGCACCACCAGGGATGGTGACTCAGCATCTTTCCTTGACAGCCTCTTCCAATGCCTGACAAACTTTTCCATGAAGAGGTTTTTCCTAATATCCAACCTAAACGTTCAAAAACTGCAGAGATTTTTCCTCTTCTTTCTCCTTCAGTTGTCTCTTTTATCCTGTGGCAGAACAGATTTTTATAAGCAGGACTTTTAAAATTATTTATTTTCATTTTTGATAGCTAGTCACCTTTTTAAATGTTACACTGACAGCATTAAGAGAACTACAGACTTCTAATGTACAGAATAAGTGAGAAATTACTTCAAAATGACAGACACATGCAGCACTTGAGTGAATACATTGTCTTTGTCATCTTGTGCTGCAAAATACATGTTTCCATTTAAAAATAAATTGTTACATATCAAGGCTACAAAGATATTCTGCTTTATGACAGTAGGGTGCAGCCAAGGTATTACTGTCTACAGTTAAATTCATGTTAGGAGTCTGGTGATTCTTTTACATTAGCAGATATATTTGGAAAAAATATTGAAGGCGACTCCTTTAAGGGAGGTTATAGATGTAGTAGTTGTAAGTTGCATCTTTTTGAGAGGGTTGTATTTGATTTTTTGTAATTACTGTTTGATGCCATTGCCACACAAACTATAAGAACAGGGTAGAGAATGAAACCAGAGGTTATCAGTATACAGGTCACACAGCTGTAGCCATAGAAAGACCCTTAGAGAAAATTAAGAACAGCAAACACATATTCTCACCAAATATTCTTCCATTTCTTTTTCTGTTAAGAAGATTTCTTGAGCTGGATTTCGGTTTGCACATTTTGTCCCCACACTGCTGTATTTTTTTTTGTTTCATGATTTTTTTTTGAGCTTACATAATTTTTTGCATCCATGAGGAATTCTCAAGGAATCCACAGGATTACTGTCTACTGACTGAAGAATCAAATCTTTCTATGCATTGAAAGGACACCATGCCTTCCTAAAGATTTTAAAATGTTTCTTTCAGTTATGCTTCTTTGGTATACCAAAGTATGCCATTTTACTTCCTGTCATTGTGGAGCCATTGCTGAGAAAACTTACTGCAGCTCAAAATAAATAGTGTACTTATTAACTGGTACATCTCAATGATAGCCTTTTTCACTACTGCTCCAGGATTTGTTTTGGTTTCAGAATATAATTTAAACACCCTTTGAAATTTTTTTTTTTTTGTTGTATTATGTGTATTTTAGATTTTATTTATTCATTGGTTATACATTGTTGGTCACTTTTCTAGAGAATATTCAAAATCCTTAATATGATCATCAACCACTACCAAAGTGGTTACATTTTTTCTTCTGGGATACTCTCACAGCTTTGACTGGCAGGAGTACTCAGAATATATCCTCCTATGCATTCTGAGTCACAGAAAACTTTCTCACATGTGGCTCAGCAAAGCCTTAATTTAAAAGTGAGGATGCTGCCAGTAGAGCATACTTATCTTACTGATGAGAAAACCTCAGTTCTGAAACATATTGGAAAAATTATCTTTAGGAAGTTGTTAGAGGACCTATCACTACAGTCTTCCGTTCAGGTTGAGTTTTGATAAGAAATGATCATTGGACCAGTACTAAACATTCTGTTGTTCTTTGTTAACTTCATATTCTGCTGTTCTAGGACAACTTCCATTAAGTGTTTTTTGTGTTGATTTTTACCTCATTAAAGTAATGCATTTCTGTGAAGCTTCAAGATTTACAGTGCAGATCCACACTGGATGTTAGGCATCTAATTCTCATTATTTTTAATAGGATGCAACTTTCTCAATCTGATTATCTGTTTTGCTGAAGTACTTGGTAAAAATCATTGATGTCTTGCTTTTGAAGGATTGAGTTTTCTTTTGATGGATAAAAATAGATACCAATATTATTTGCGATTCCAATACTTTAAGTGAAGGTTGTTATAATTTCAGTTTAATGGACATAATTAGCTATGTTAAAAAAGATTTAATGTTTGTCATCAGAATGTGTTAAGAAGTTTTAAAGGAATAAATGAACTGTAAAATGTGAATATCTGTTAGCCTTGGATTATACTTCTTGATCAAGCTATTAAAAACTGCTGGTCATTTTGAGGTAAATGCAGTATCATCACTTCAAGTGCATCAGGAGTCAAAAGATGATCCTTAGCTCCTCTAATACATAAAAAAAGTATAATAAAGAATACTAATTGATGACAACTGTATTTTAATCTTAAAAACTTTTATAATTTACATATGGAGTCTTACTTTTGGGTCAATTTCTCCTAACTGATGTTAACATTTATAATGTCAGTGTTTCTCTGCAATGGTGGCTTTCAGACTCCTTCAGTCTACAGACCTCTACAGAATTTTGACTAGACCTTTTGTAAAAATGTTAAACCAACTGTCAGTTGTTGGATTAGTGGATTGATTTTCTTGCCTTTTGCAGAGTCCTTTTGTACACTTCATAAGTCCTTATAGGTCCATGTATCACTATTTTTTAAATCACTAATCATATTGTCTGTAATCAGTTGAACCAAATAACTCAGTCCCATTCATTATCAAAATTTCAGTTTTTCTTTCTATGTCTGGGGACACAGAATACAATTTAATCCCTTTTGTCTGAGTCACAGTTTGGGATTTACCATCTGCACCTCCTATTTATTAGTTATTTACACATGCACTTCTCATCACAGTCTAGGCTTTGAGCATAGCAGCATTCTGGTTTAATTCCTTATAAGACAATAAAGTAGTAAAACAAAAAATAATCTTGGCAAAGAATTGCCTTAGCCACAAAAATGTCTCTATATTAAGCAAGAGCTAAAGGTATCTGAAAATAGCTAAAGATCCCAAGTTATTCTTTTCCAGTATGTGATACCATTGATGATGTGTGTTCTGTGTGAGTGGGCCAGTGCCAAGCACTGTGCCCATGCACAAGTGACACAAGTTCTTGCAGTGGTCTGTTTGCCAGTGCTTGATGTTTTCAGGCCTCCATGGAGATTGTATTAAAACTGCCAATGTTCTTCACAACTAGGACATCCGAAATAGCACATGATCAGGCAATTGAATCCTGACACTTGTTTAGGCACAAAAGGCTGGGCATAAAGTTTAGCAGCAGATAATACGGACACTGACAAATATACTTGAGAAGGAGGACCACGTTGGTGTCTAGGGGACTGGAAATATGCTGATGAGAAAACATGATGTTCCCTTGATCATTTGTGCAGGTTTCTACACAAGCAAAAGCTTTCATTTCTATTTTATTACATTGTATTGTATCGTTTTCTATTATATTTTCTACCATTTGATTTTATTCTCTACTTTCTGTCTTTTCTTTCATCTGTACATTAATTCCCAAATGATATTTTACCTTCAAAGAAAAAAAGAAAGAAACAGCTTCCTATAAAAATAAGAGGAAGTTGAATTGTTTGACAAGATTCGGTTTGGAGGCAGTACTTTATTACTAAAATGAAATAAAAAAGGAAAAGATAAAACTTAAATCAGTGCACAGAAAATAAGAACAAGAACACAGGTTTCAGAAAAATCAAGGTGCTAAATCTAAAACTTTACTCTGAATCCCCTATTTTAATGTGCCATATAATTTTATGCTTTCCTGTATGTAGTCCTTGGGTTGAGCAGAAAACAGACATTCAAGCAGGTTTCAGTAGTCTGGAAGTAGAAGTCTTGAAACTCAGTCACTGTGTCAAAGATGCTGTCATGTTTTTAACTCCATCTCTATTTAATGAAAAAATATCCAAACCATTCTGGGAGCAGAGAAAATAACTCAATTTTGCATTGTGCAATATATAATGTGTATTCATCTTAAGCCTGTGAACTTTTCAATGTGACAGATGTATGCTGGTTTACATTCTTTTCTAAAAAGTGTAGAACAGATCACTGGATCTCCACATGCCTGTATCTGTGTCCTAACATATACCTAAAAAGAGCAGACCTATGTTATTATTTTTCTACTCCCTACTGAAAGACTCCATCCATCAAAATAAATAAATAAATAAATAGAATAGAATATATCTACCCTAAAGGAATAAGCTAATCTTTGAAGGAAGAATGAAGAAAATCTTCCAACATCCTCTCCTCTTAAGTTTTTCTACATCTTTACACCAAGTGTCCTAATTTCAGGAATATTTCCACTTATTTATTTTATTTAAAACATACACATTATTATATTGTCTAAAATCTCTTTCTGAAACTCACCACTCTGATTAGCTCTCTGTAATACATTATAAAGCATGTAGATGTCTTACTCATGGCTCTGGCTCTGACTTTGGTGGCTGGGTATTTAACCACTAGATGTGGCATCAACTAAATTTTGATACCTAAACCACATTTAGATCTTTTTTTTTCCAATGGATAAGAAACAGGACCCATTCACAGGCACAACTTCTCTTAGAAATGCTGGTAGAATTTCCAGATATGCTCTCACATACCCAAGTGCAATATTAATGTAATAAAAATCTATATAGTACAATTAATATAATTTAATAATAGGAAAGATTATTTTGTTTTGTTTTGCTTTGTTTTGTTTTGTTTTGTTTTAGTTCAGCTAACAGAATATGGTTAGATTTATTCCATTTAATGCTTTTCACTTTTTTAAAGTGAAAAATGACAATGCAAAAAGAAATGTAAACACCTTGTGGAGAAAGTACTAAATTGCTACTCCTACATAATGTTATGATAATTATATGGGGGAAAACTGTCCTGGGATGTGTATTTATCTTTTATAGTCAAATACACCTGTTGTGCTGTTATGTGCTCAAGAAATTTTGTCATTATGTTGCTAGCAGGATCATGAGAGCTCAATAGTTTAATCATGAATCATAAGAAACATTTCAGGGATATTTATCAAAGGTAACTAAAAAGTAATTTTTTTCATGTCTACATGATCAATAAGAGAATAGTGGTAACAAGCACATTTTTCTTCTGATGATTATTGGATAATCTGATGCCTTTCTGCCCAATCTGAAATGTCAGGTGTCTATTTTTGCTGCACAGCTTTCAAGTTTACTGGACATTAACATCAACTCTCACTCTTGTTTCACTGCCAGCAAGAAAGTTGTGGACAATGTAAGTGTTCACATTAGTGATGCTGTATTTCTAATTACCTTTTAAAGTGGCTGCTGTAAGCTGAGGAAAAGACAGTGGGAGGAAGTCCATGCTGTTAAATGTTATGTTAATCCAGGCAGGCCAGTAGAAGATAACAGTATACAGAATTCTGGTACCTTTTGGAAGTGATATAGCAACATAAAGTTGCAGATATTGGGGGTGAGCGGAGGGCAGGAGGCAGGGGAATGCATGGAGCAAACAAACCAAACTAAACCAAACAAAGTGCTATCCAACCCAAATGAAAATACCAAAATCAGAAAAACTGTTCTAAAACAATTTTTATGACGTATTTGGCTAGAAAATGCACTTGTCACTGTATTCAACTTAAAATTTGGAAGAAAGAACTGAAGAACGGAAACAAAAAGCAGCTTAGACAGTGGATAGCAGAGCCAGAGGCAAGTGAAGAAAAGCTTTACAAATGCCTGTGGAACTCACCATGAGTCCCAGATGCTGTTGCTAGAAGAATATCTTCCAGAGACAGACATGCAAATCCTGTGATGGGTAAGTGAAAAGAAGTAGACAAGGTGAAAAAAGGAAGAAGAAAAAAAAAAAGCAGCATGTTTTTATGCTTCTTTTTAAATATATATGGTAGTGAAGTTCCCAATCTGTAGCCCAGCTTCTACTTGTGGCCCCTGAAGTCAATCTTGTTAAATCACAAAAAATGAACATGCCTAATTTGAGCACACTAATTCAGAATTTAAAAGATTCCTTTGCAATCTTTAATCAAAGTATTTTATTCTATCCAGATGCTCAGAAATTAGATGGGATGGTGGGGAGGGACTTGGACTTCTCTCCTGTTGGATTGCCAGAAGTACCTGTGTTGTAATGAGAGTTCTCTGTTATTGCAGCACTGCTGGCAAGCACACTGAAGAGGGAAAAAAAAAAAAGGAAAAATAAAAATGAATTCTCGTTATTCTAGTGGGGTATTTTTTACAAGTCAAACTGTGGAAAACATAGCTCAGTTTGGGGTAAGGACTAATAAAATTTTGTTCTCCTTCCCCACAGAGTCACTGAAGGCAGACCAGGAGAAAGAAAAACACAAGTCATCCAATGTATTTTTTTGGGCTAGTCCTAATACAAATTAGAAGGATGAAGAAAAAAAAAAGAATTCTAACTTCTCCTTTCAAGGATTAAACAGCATTCTTCACACATTGGCTGTTCCATTTTTTTCTAGATGCCCCTCTACACAAGATAGAAAGATGAAGCTAAAGGAATCGTTTATGCTGAGTTAGAGATCCTGTGTGATGATTTTTACTTCTCTTATACTTTACAAGCAGCAAGCCCAAAGTTACTCTGTACAACCCTTGTGACTTTTAAAAAGTCTGAACTAGACCCAGAGATTGACAGAACCTGAGGCCCTCCATTCTGGAGTCTCTTTGCAGCACTTTTAAAGACAATAAATCTTTTTGTCATCCTAGACTGAGACCAGACTTCTTAGATGGCAAAACATTACTGTGGCATGAAGTCAGGAAGGAACAATACCGAAGTTATAATTTCAGCTATAGAATCTTCTTGGGCATTGATTTAGATGGAAAAGACATTTTGTCTTTAAGTAACTAGCTGTTCAAAGATGTCTGAGGATTTTTTTTTTTTTATTTTCTTCATGCTATGCAGTTACAGGAAAATAATTACAAAGCATTTTACTTTTTCTTCTAGTTTTACTATTACCATAGAAACTAACTATGATGAAAAATTTTGGAGGCCGATCCATCTGATATTAGGACATTCATTTTAGGTGCTGTCTACTGTGGGGCAAATATGATTCTTGGTGTACCTTGAAGGCTTGTTCCCAGTTTCTCAGACTAGATAATTTGTTGGATAATCTGCCAATTCTCATGCAAGGGTTTAATTTCCGTGGAAAAAAAGGCAAGGAGAGAGAATGTTTATCATTCACTGTTGTACTTCATGTTTTCCATTAATGATCAGCGACCTGCCTATATAAATGTATTTTCTTTTATCTCTTATGGATTTCTAAAACTGAGGCTAAAAAGATGTATTCCTAAAACAGTGTATTTTTAAGATTATTGCCTTATAACCTTCAGAATAACGGAAGAATTGTTACAGAAAGAATCTGAATTTCAGTGAAGATTTTTTAAAAATAAATCTATACCTAGTATTTCTGTTTGCCTTAATGATAAATTCTCTATCATGTTAAAAACAAGGAATACTACAGGGATTCACTAGCCATCGTAAACTCAAAGCAATTTGTTCCTAATCACTGAAATTTTTAAAATATGTGGATCTGAAGAAAAGTCGACAGGCAACAATCAACCACAGAGTCTTTTCTGTGCTAGTGTCTGTATAATTCATTGCCACAGGGAAGTGTTATAGTACTATAGTTATGAATTCACTGTAATATTGTCTTAATGGGAGTGAACTTGTACCTCTGCTTTGATTAGAGATATGCTTCTGCCACCAGCTGAACTTTTTTTTGCTAACAAGCTGATGTTTTCCACTTCTATTTAGTGCATGATCAGAGATGTAAACATTGAGAATAAAACAGTGAGTTTTGCATCCCAGCTCTTCTGCAGGAAGAAGTATCTGCACAAAGAAAGCCTACTAACATATTTATTTTTAGTTCATGAATGAATGATCACTTTTTTTTCTGATTCTGCATCAGTATATTTTAAAATATCTGCCCTATAGATTTTCAGGAAGTTTGATTTTAGCCCATATTTTTGTAGGTCTTTGATCAACTGGAGCTATCTTAATTTCTCTTTAAAAATTTCATCTGATAGTAGTTGAACATATATCAGGTGACACAAATTACTGAACAACACCACAAATCATTATGGCTGATTTATTGCAAAGAATATGACTGTCAGTCCATTTAAGTAGGAGTCTGCCAAATAAAATGCAAAATTTTATGGTGTCCTGTTGAGGGCAGCAAAACATTCAACATAAATGCTTTTAATAAGCCAGTTGCTGTTCTATGCAAACTAATTCTGAAATTGCAAATGATAGGAAAGTATGATTTTTGATTTGGGAATAGATGCTAGGAAACTGCATTTTTTTTGCATTTCATACATCATTGTCTGATAGGGTTTAATAATAATAATAATAATAATAATAATAATAATAATAATAATAATAATAATAATAATAACAACTCCTATTCTTGGATTTTTTTTTTCAAATTTAGATTCCAAATTAGAATGGGTCTGCAGATGAAAACAAATGTTTAAACTAGAAGTAATTTACAGAATTAATCTCAAAGGACAGTGAAAAAGGTGGAAGCAACCTGATTATTTTTCCTTTATATGACTTGACATATGCTATTAAATAAATAAATAAACAAATAAATAGATGGAGTCAGGGTTGGCTATTTTGTACAAAAAAGCACACTACATTTTGATGATTTTGACTAACTACTAAAGTAATTATTTGAAAAATAACTCTGCCTGAAATTGCTGGAAAAGATAAAATGAAAAAGAGTATAAAAAAATAAATCTAAGTAGCTAAGTAGCTGGAAATATGTAAAGAAAAATTTACTCATTTTCCCTCCAGGATCAGGATTTTCCTTTTTAGTAATACTTTTAATAATCTCATGTCTTTTTATTTGTGGTAGAAACAACTATCCAAAACAGAAGACAGTTACTAAACTGACAAATATTTAGTCTTATGCAAGATCAAAATGAATGGTTGCTCTTTTTCCCTTGATGAAAAAAAAAAAAAAAAAAAGAGCTATATACCCAGACTTTGCCAATATCTCTATTCATTTTGCCCATATGCTTCTGACTTGGGCTTATTTTTTGCCTGATTTATGTCAGAATCTGAAATACATATGATGGAAAAGTGGTTTTCGTTATATGTTTTTGCCAAATGGAAAAATAATGTTATGTTTCATGCTGAGAAAAAAGCACAGAACATTTTTAGCAGAAAGGTGGACTGCAATTATTTTTAAGCATTTTTGTTAGATTTATGTTTGCCATTATTTCCAAGAGTCTCAAACTAACCTTGAATATGAATTGCAATTTATATTTCAAATCTGTCTATTGCTCTGTATGATTTAAAGGTTTTCATTTTGTATGATGTGTGCTCTATTTAGAAGGAAAGGAAAGCAGCTCAAATTTTAAAAAGGTTGTTTTTAAAGACACTGTTGTGATGCTCAGGTTTCACAAATTACACAGACTAATAAGTAATTTAAAATGATACAGGGTTATTCAGTTCTTAAAATCTCACTGTGTAGGGGACTATTTGAATATCTTTTGCAAGGTTACTTCTCTCTCCTTTTCTTGGTTCATCTAAAAATGTAAAAATTAAGTGTTATAACATAACACTCCTGAGGTTATTTTATGTAGGTGTGGAGATGAATAACCAAAACATATTTTGTAAGGTACATAGGTGTGAAACAAATCTTGATGCAACCTAAGTTCTATCAAATTTATTCTGAAGCATGACACAACATACTTCTTAAAGCAGGACATTCATTTATTTGAAGAACTAAGATATTAACATTATATATAGTCAGAAATAAATAACTTGATATAAAAAAGATAAAGTTTTGACTTTGTTATTCATCTGGGTAAATCTGCTGGTTTTCAAAATAAGTATCAGATAAACTGCTACAGATTAGCTGCTCCTCGTGATATAAAAAAAAAGGAAAGTGATATTTTTCTGAGTGCTTTTCTAATTATGTAATGATCTGACTGAAATCTCTAATTCTTTGGTTTTCAGGGAGAAAAAAAATAGTTATGAAATTTTGAAATCTGACTAACCTAAAATGTATGCTGCTTGCTTGTTTGTTTTTGATTTGTTGGTAGTTGTTTTGGTTTTAGTTTGTTTGTTATTCTTTAAATACATGGAAAAAAAAAAAAAAAGATATGTCATGAGTACAGTTGCATAACCACACATAAGAGTGAAGTGCTTTGAGGGACCCTCGTTCATCCTCCTGTACAGACTACGACCAGTGTTGGGTATACTTTAACTCTCATAAAGTGAAGAGCAAATGAATAGATGGACTTCAGGATAATTTATACATTAAAATTACTCTGTGAAAAAGAAGATGAACACCTAGCAGATGATTTTCTGTAGTGGTGCTGTTACGTGGTCTTAAGAGGTCTTACTTGCTCTATGATTTTTGCAGTATTCAGCCCAAAGGAAACAATGTGAGGAAGCAAAGAAAGAAAAAGAGAAATGGAAAGAAGTTAGAGGCCTGTATCTAGTGGAGTGCCTCAGTGGTCAGTACTGGGACCAGTATTATTCAATCCATTCATCAACAACTTGGATGAGGGAATTGAGTGCACTATCAGCAAGTTTGCTGATGACACCAACCTGGGAGGAATGGCTGACACACCAGAAGGCCGTGCTGCCATTCAGCGAGACCTGGACAGGCTGGAGAGTTGGGCAGGGAAAAATTTAATGAAATATAACAAGGGCAAGTGTAGAGTCTTGCATCTGGGTAGGAACAACCCCAGGTTCCAGTACAAGTTGGGGAATGACCTATTAAAGAACAGCGTGGGGGAAAAAAGGGACCTGGGGGTCTTCGTGGATAACAGGATGACCATGAGCCAGCACTGTGTGTTTGTGGCCAAGAAAGTCAATGGCATCCCGGGGTGTATTAGAAGGGGGGTGGTTAGTAGGTCAAGAGAGGTTCTCTTTCCCCTCTACTCTGCCCTGGTGAGACCGCATCTGGAATATCGTGTCCATTTCTGTGCCTCTCAGTTCAAGAAGGACAGGGAACTGTTGGAGAGAGTCCAGCACAGAGCAACAAAGATGATTAAGGGAGTGGAGCACCGCCCTTATGGGGAAAGGCTGAGGGAGCTGGGTCTCTTTAGTTTGGAGAAGGAGAGACTGAGGTGCGACCTTATTAATGGTTATAAATATATGAAGGGTGACTGTCATGAAGATGGAACCAGGCTCTTCTTGGTGACAAACAATGGTAAGACAAGGGATAATGGGTTTAAACTGGAACACAAGAGGTTCCACTTAAATTTGAGAAGAAACTTCTTCTCAATGAGGGTAACAGAACATTGGAACAGGCTGCCCAGGGAGGCTGTGGAGTCTCCTTCTCTGGAGACATTCAAAACCTGCCTGGACACATTCCTGTGTAGCCTCATCTAGGTGTTCCTGCTTTGGCAGGGGGATTGGACTAGGTGATCTTTTGAGGTCACTTCCAATCCTTAACATTCTGTGATTCTGTGGTTCTGTGATTCTGTGAAGAATGAGAAATTCTGCTTCTGAAAGCAATGTTTCTATTCATGAGAAGTAGTAAATCTCCTTTCACTTTTCAGTGCCTTCTTTTTTTTTTTTTTTCCCCCATGAAGGTCAGCAGTCAAGACTGCAAGCTAATTTTCTGTTTGTTTGTTTGTTTGTTTGTTTTTGAGGGAGATTAAAGAAAAGGAGAAATTTGAAAGAAAACTAGTCATCGTAGAACCTAAGAGAAAAAAGAATTTTATTATTTACATCCAACCTTATGGGGGGAGGGAAAAGTATAAATAGCCAGAAAAGAAAGGTCTCTCAAATCCTGAAAGGAAACAAAGTTCCTCCCTTCCTTTATTCCTTCCTTCCTTCCTTCCTTCCTTGCTCCTGGCATCTATTTCTTCTCATTCCAGAAGGAGCTTAGGCAGGTCAAGCTGATATGTTGATACATGTAATCTTATATGGATAAACATAAAGAATATTTTTACTGCCATATGAATTACATGTTTTGCTATCCTATTTCTTCTTCCAGATTGCAAACTTTTTTTCAAGATTTCTGGAACTGCCTCAGGTTAGGATTTGTGGATTATATGTACAGCAATAGTAGCCAAAAGCGCAAACTCTATAATTCATGTTGGGATTTTACTTTTTCTTTATTTCCCTCTTGCCAAGGTTAAGCCGAGCATGCTCTGCTAGACAGAACTGGAGCTAAGAACTTGAGAGTAGCAACTACTGTTCTGTGGTCTCTCTAATGCAAACTAACCTTGCTAACAACAATGGGACATGCTCTTCTTGAAATCTATAATACATGATGGTGAAGTTGTCATGGCAGGAAAATGAAAACATAAGGATGCACTAGATTGGTAAATCCTTTTATTAAAATCATCTTCACTATTCTTTACTTCAGCTTCATCAGGTAGCTTGATATCTATATTTAGGTTTTCATTAGTATCCTTGGGGAAGTAAATATTCCTCCAACTCACTGGATTAATCTCTGCTTGTTTTCTACCTACCTTGTCACTCTAAATTTTAATAAAAAATCTCCAGCTTAATTTTGATCGTATTATATACTTTACACTTCAGTAACTTGCTAATAATCATGAATGTCTGTCTTTCCCCAACCTTCTCATGTTTGAATTGATGAGTGGATGTTTTATAGGTCTGCTTGCTACCATTTGCACAGAACAATGAGGATTTATAACTTTAAATCTGAATTTGTGAATTATAACTTCTTTGCATTTTCTTAACTTTTTCTTTATTTGTTTTGCTGTACAACTATGTATTGCTATGCATATGAGATAGAGCAAGTGCATCCACACACTAACAAGTAAAAAAGTATACAGAAGAAAGTGTAATTAAACAATTAGAGTTGCATTTTAAACAAAAGATCTTTGGATTTAATAATAAATATCCTCTCTGAAAATCACCTGCAAAGTATCCAAGTTATATTGGTTGAATATTTTTGTACAAAATCAGAAGGGAGAAGAGGACTAGATCATAATCCTCCAGGAAACAGATATATGCATAGATGTTATGTTACCTAGCAACATAGGGCAGGATCTGTTATTTACTCCATTTCTCCAGTCTTACTATAGTACATGGAGGAAAAATGGCACACATTAAGTGTAGCAAGTCCTTAATGTCTGGTTCAGCAGGTCCAGAAAGAAATGGAAAATGTATATTTGTATATGTGCTTGTGGATAAATATTATGAAAGGCTTATGTCTCTGAACATGGCAAGTACCTGTCCCTGCTATTTGCTAGTATTTCACAGGAGTCAGAACTATGTTAGTTCTTAAATATTATAAGAAGAAGAAAACAAAAGTCAAAATAAAAATAATTTCAAACCTTATAACCTCAACTACTGTAATTAAAGCAAGTAAATTACTTCAGGTTCTACTGATGTGACAGCATGGAAAAATACTGTTCTTTATTCAGTCTTACATACGATGAGTGTCATAGGGAATGCACTTATAAGAAAAGCTGTTAATGTGCCTGAATGTTTATCAGCTCAGAGGGGGATTTTTTACATAAAAGGGTTAGGAAATTGGAAGGAGAATCATAACAGCTACAATCAGGCACAAAAGGCAAATATGCCTACATTTTTACCTTCACAGATACAGATATTTATTTTTTAATCCGCAGCCCTTACACTGCACAGTTTTCTTTCTAGCTGAAGATCAATCGCTAACCAGTAAAAGAGCACAACATGGTTATGATCCAAAACTTTTTTAAATATATCCTTTTCTGATAGCTGACTAGGGTAGACCTGGTATGCAATTTCAGGAATTCCTGATTTATATGTGCCCATGTGCCTATGTCTGTGGGTACCGTCTGGATATCAGATTATTTTTCATGCTGAAAAAGAGGAGCAATCATTTTGTTATACTGGGGCTCCCAAAGATGCTAATGTGGCTTTGCAGGCTTTCAGAGAATCTTGGAAACTCTTTAATCCTTCACAAACTGGAAAACTCTCTACAGACAAAGACTCCTGACTAACTGTAGAATCTGCCATTAATGGAACAATCCCAATGACTTTGCATGTGTATGTGTGTTTAGGACCTGATCTGCCATCCACACAACTGTTCTGTTTAGAACTATTGTTTTTATTTCTGCTACTAAACAGAATAGTCTAAAGGGTCACCCAGCTGTTTCTCAGATATCATGTAGCACAGAATACCGATTTACATCTCTTTTTTGTGTCCTGACTCAGCCATGTTTAATTAGTAAAAGGGTTAGAAGTTAATGGCTGCCCTGGGCTATTAGAGGGTCTGTTAATCCTCCAAAAGGTACTACAGTAATCACTGGTGTATTGTGTGGCCTTGTGTACAAGAAGTGCAGTAAGCTAATTTGAAGATCGAGGTACGTTATTAGGTCCATGTGCTGCAAAAAACACTGGGCTCACTGAATGTCAGGACTACTTGAGGAATAATTCACTACTCAACCATGAGAAAGGGCAACACAACATCAAATGTTTACAGAAACTGAAACAGGACATCAAAGCAGCTTTGACACGTTAGTACATGATGCTGCACACTAAGAGAAAAGGAGATATTCTTGTGACACCTAAAAGCATTGAACCAGTCCAAGTAATGGCCAAAACTGGTTACCTACTTCATGAAAACAATGTATATGTGTCATTAAATAATTTCAATTCAGGTTAAAAAGCCACAATTTTGAATATTTCTTTCTAAAACAAGTCAGAATGCTCTTCTGCATTTGTGATCTTTTGTTTTCTTTTAATTCCTGTGTATGTTTCTACCTATGATGTAAAGTAAAATAATTTTCAAATGGAAACCTAAACTTTTCATTGTGAAATGTCAAACTAGCATTCTAAGGTTCAGAAGTCTCCTCCTCACACAACTTTTTATTTCCTCTAAATGAAAGACTGCCTGAAACAAAATGATTAATTATTTTTGTTGTTAAATTGACTTTTTCCTATGGAAGGCTCTTAGACATTTTATTTCCCAACCAGATCTAGTCATGAGACACTGAGTATCTGGCTGTGGCATACCATTTCCAGGGGACTTCCAGAAGCGATGTTATTTGACTTCCAACACTGCTGCTTTCTTGTGAGTGCAAAGCCTAAGTACTCAACAATTAGCAAAAATGAATGAAACTAGCCAAAAAGGCTATTACATGCATCACAGGCCTTCACCGCTTTACACTTTAACAGTAAAGCCTTCCCTACTCCTTCTTTTCTTGTTATAACACCTTACCTCCCTCATCAGTGCAGAAAACAAGGGACATAATCCTGCCAGATACTGAATGCCTTTGATTCGTATTACATTGAAGAGAATGAGATCACACAGGAAATCTTATGAAAGGCTGCTGAAGTGACACCGAGGTCTTGCGTACTTCGGAGAGTCAGGTGTTGATGTAGCTGCAGTTGCACAGCTCATTTTCTGACAGGCAAGTTTTAAGTCAGGCAGGCTTGAGAAACGGTGTCAATAAGATCTTGCTTCACTATACCTCTTCAGCCCCACCAGTGCCTTCAATACAACCAATTTATGAGTGAAAACATAAGGCCAAGCACAGATGCTTTGATCTTTCTTGCCTGCAGTGGAGTTTATCAGCCCCAAGGATCAAGCCCCCTGGCATCATTTTGTATTAATAAAAACAATTTAAAATAAACAGTTCTACAGTATGTAAGATATGACATATTATTTTCTAGTATTGCAAATGTTTGCTTTGCTACCTTTGATCCTTTAAATAGGTTTTTAAAATGAATAACAGTATTTTACGAATTCTGTCTCCTTTTTCTTAAGCGTTCTGAATTACAGCTGCAAAAATGCCTTCTGTAGAGTGCTACTAATCAGCAGTCCACAAGGAACTGTAAGAAGCAGTTTAGCAAAAGCAATCAAAATTCCTATAATCCAGGAAGTATAGGGGAAAAGAACTCAAAACAAAGACACTTAAGAATCCATAAAGGCAATTAGAGAAGATGGCAGTAAAAGACAATGATGATGAGTATCTGCATCACTGTAGTAGGCCTAAATTTTCATCAGCTGTTCTGCTATATTTTTAATATTTTCAGCTAAACTACATTAGAAGGATAGAACCTTTTGGAAAGTCATTTTCTTCTCAATTATTTTGTAAAGAGACTATTATGTGGAGTGGACTTTTCATTAAAAAATAATTGAAAATTGTATTTACTTCTCAGGAATTATGAAGTTAAAAGAGAAAATAGGCCCTGATTGTTTTGGAGAAACTGCACCCAGCATTACCCTCAGTTACAGTAATGCAGTCAATTCTTACAATATAGTGATGAATTATTGTTTCAATGTTTCAGATAAAGATCAGCTTGCAAACTTTTCTCTTTTTTTTTTTTTTTAATTGTACAGTTTTACTGAGCAACATTTGATACAGTCCTGCAAAAAAAAAAAAATCAGTATTGCTCATGCAGGTGGTTGGTAGAAGTTCGGAGTAGATGAGTTCATTTTCAGCCCTAGTCAGTGAAGAAAATCTTTTGTGGATATTGCCTTTTTACAACTACTGTTACCAATATTGATCTCGGCTAACCACTGCAGTACATTGAAATCAATCCAGCTACGTTCCTTGGAGCCACCTAAAACTAGAGCACTCTGTTGCTGAATCAAGTCCACTGACTTGAAATAGCTTTATTTGCACTGGAATGTTAACACAACACAGAGATAGCACTTGAATGTTAACACAACACAGAGAAAAATAGAGGCATTCTCCCCTCTCATGACTTGAAGCCTGAACAAAACAATCTGGTGGGGTTTGTGCTGAAAATAATAAGATCTGAAGGCAAGTAAATACTTTCCTCTATGTAGTTTCCTTTATACTTGTGTTCAGGTGCACCACCCGCCTCCTTGAAAGCACCAGAAACTTGTAGACCAATGGACCACTACAGTCATCTACACAGCCTTTTATCAAAAGACAGGGCCCTTGGCCAATGAAACAACTTAGTTGAGAGAATTTTCTAGACCACTAACCATATATGACCACAGATCAGATTCAATGATGGTATAACTAGAAACCACTAGAGACCCCATTTTGAGCTGGTCCTCCTCACAGTAGCAGATCTGCAGATGGAGATGCTCCTGTCAGGACAGGATGCTACTTAATGAAAATCCTGAAGGCTGATAGCCCTCATCTTAAATAGATGAGTAATTGCACATTTTGAATCATCATTCTAAAGTTTTGTGAACTCCTGAGTCAGCTGTGTAGTATTTGGATCACCCTTGGTATTTCAAACCTGTGGTTTACTGAGTGTTGGAGTGTAAGGCACTTTCGAGTAAGAGCTCATTTTATTCTTGATTTATGACCAGGTAAACAGGTTGGGTTGGAAGAGGAAAAAAAAAAATTCCCCATACTGAGTTTGCCACCTGCCTGAGTAGATTTTTTTGTGTACCTCTATGACAATACTCTAAAGGGCAGAGGATGTGGGAATGTGTAGTCTACATATGAACTACTGAATTATCATCATTAACCTGAACCAGCCCTGGATGTTTCTTGTTTTGATGTAAGTTGCTTGGTAGAGGTGTGCTATTTTAGGTAAGATGGATCATATCCAAACAGGAAGTATTTTGTAGAATAGGATCTAAAACATCCAGTGTGTGAGCATCCAATGATTAAGTGTTGCCATGATGATAGAACATCAAGCATGACCACCATATATCCTATCTGTCTCTTCATTAGTACAGATTAAATATTACTGCAGTTTGTTGGACTTACCAGTAGTAGGTGTAGTGATGTTAAGGAATCACTGAAAAATAACTTTACTTTGGACTGGTTTAGCTGTTAGAAAATCATGCGTATGGTTGTCTATACTGTCTTTTAAACTTTTGCAACTAAATCAAACTATACGATAAAAAAAGTGAGATAGCTCTAAGCCCGTACTCATATGTCAGGAATTAACCTCATGTATTTACTTCTAGTAAAGCAGCAGACCTGCCTTCACTAAAATTTGATGGTGGTAGAATTGACGACCATTTTTATCTCCCTGTAGAAAATAGTGGTTTAGGGTAGTTAGGTTTTAGCCTGAGGTAGAGTTGAGGGAGATTATTTATGTTATTTTATTTTATTAATCTACACATATATGCATCACATTTTTCATTGTTATGAATTTGCATTTATAAACTGCTTGAATATATATATGTAAATAAATACATGCAAACTATGCATAGACACATAGAATCATTTTGGTTGGAAGACACCCTCAAGATCATCGAGTCCAACCACAACCTAATTCTGGCACAAAACCATGTCCCTAAGAACCCCATCTACGTGTCTTTTAAACACCTCCAGGGATAGTGACTCAACCACTTCCCTGGGCAGCCTGTTCCAATGCCTGAAAACCCTTTCTGTGAATAAATTTTTTCTAATATCCAGTCTGAACCTCCCCAGTGCAACTTGAGGTGATTCCTCTCATCCTATCACTTGTTATTTTGAAGAGGAGACCAACATATTTCAAGCTCCAATCTCCTTTCAGATAGTTGTAGAGAGTGATAAGGTCTCCCCTCAGCCTCCTTTTCTCCAGGCTAAAAAGCCCCATCTCCCTCAGCCACTCCTCATAAGACTGGAGCTCCAGGCCCCTCACCAGCTTTGTTGTCCTTCTCTGAACTCTCTCCAACATCTCAATGTCTTTCTTGTAGTGAGGGGCCCAAAACTGAACACAGTATTCAAGGTGCAGCCTCACCAGTGCCAAATACAGTGGCACGATCACTTCCCTAATCCTGCTGGCCACACTATTCTTGAGGCAAGCCAGGATGCTGTTGGCCTTTTTGGCCAACTGGGCACACTGCTGGCTCATGTTCATCTGGCTGTTGATCAACACTCCCAGATCCTTTTCTGCCAAGCAGCCTTCCAGCCAGTCTTCCTGTAGTGTTGCGTGGGGTTGTTGTGACCCATGTGCTATATGTATGCATTAATAAAAAAGACAATCTGGTGAGTTGCTGTGAGGCCTTCTAATAAATATTTTTGGTTGCCCTTTTCCTGAAATAGCAGAGTTTCACTTTGTTCTGCTATGCCGAGGTCCTTCCCTCAATCACTTATCCACCTGTATTTATATCTTAAATCCAACATGATGTACAGAATATTTTACTGGAAATAATGTGGACTAGAGATTTAGACCACCAAAAAAAGAAAACACAACCCTCCTGTGGATAAAGCCAGCCTTCACGGATTAATGTCTTTTTTTCAAATTGTCCCGCTTGAATGGTTCCTAAATATCTTTAGTACACATCCTATATTTAGTGTATCAAAATTAGTTAACACTTTTGCAATGGGATATTTAATCTTTCAAAGCCTATAAACACAACTTCATTCTTCTTGTACAGTGTACATAAGAAAAGTCCTCTGATTTCTTAGAGTGGATTTCATTACAGTTTAAAGCAAGGTCCCTTCTAAACACAACATTATTAAGCAGGTCTGCTAGTTCAGACCAGTTGAATTTAAAAATAAATAAATAAAAAGGAAAACAAATATTTCCTTTTTTCAGTAATTTTCTCTTTTTAGGTTTCTTAGTTTAGGTCATGGCTATCAAGGCACATCCATCCTGAGTCTTTTTTTTTTCTTCATTTGTTATCTTCCTGATATGGACCAATTTATGCTTCTTATTTGTACAGGGACATCCAATGCTGTTAATGGGAAAGAGATCTCCCGATCTCAGTATAAGGATGTGATTTAATTTTTGGTTAATTTTTCATATTATCAGTATTGTTTTAGCATTCAGTTATGCTAAATGCATAAGAAAAAAAGTTAAAAAGGCACCAGGATGTCACTAGGCTGCAAAATGTTAAACCTAATTCAAAGTAATTTTAAATTCTAGCTTGATAAAGTTGAAATGTGGTATACAGCTTTTTTCTCACAAGTGATAAACCTTTGTTAAGCTGTTTATTGACAATTGCCAAGTTGTTTTGATTACATCTGATGGGATAATGTTGTTTAGCTTTGTTCTTTGTGTATTTATTTTAACCACAGGCATCAAAGCTATTCTACATCTGTTGTCAAACTGAGAGGAAGACAGGTTTTCTTCTATGTAGATCAACAAACAGTATTCTTACACTTCTAGCAAATATGTGTTGTTATTACTTATATGTGAGTTTGGAACTAAGAAGTTATTCAAGATACATTCATTTTACATATTTTGACTTTACATTAACTGCCCAAGGCAGTTAATATATTTTTTATATCTGTGGACAAAAAAGTTAAAAAAAAAAAGAAAAAGCTTTAGTAGACAACAGTTTAGTTATTTCTAGCATTATTCCAGGAGTCAACCTAATTTTTGACCTAAAGACAATACTGCCTAAGCTATGCCTCAGTTCCTTTGCATATGGATGAGCAACACAGTTCTTTTATTTAAAGCCTCATTGCATTAATATTCCTATCCCAAAACATATTTATTATTTTTTATATTGCTGTTGATTTGGACTTCTTTCCTTCCTTCCTGCCTTCCTGCCTTCTCTCTCTGCCGTCTCTCTCATACCTCACTTTCTCTCCTTAACAGAAGGTCACAGCAAGGGGAAAGGGAACAAACAAAATAACACGCCCATCCCCGCAGCCAAAGTCTCTTACCTGTGATTTGATTTTTGTTTCCTTTTTCATATTATCGGTATTGTTTTAGCATTCAGTTATGTTAAATGCATAATAAAAGAGTTTAAAAGCATCTATTTTGAAGTATTTTGCATCTTTGATATAACTTTTTTTATTTTTGGATTATAGGAGAAGGCACATGTCTAAACAATGTATATTGTTTGTATTAGAATGTATTATCTCTACATCTGAAACCCAAAAAGAAAACAGAGTATAGGCCAACAACAGGTTCTTAAATGCAGTACCAGATGTTAAGAAAATAAATATAAAATTAAAAATTTATGAAACAAACACATAAAGGTCAAAATATATTGTGAATTTCTGACATGAAAGTGCTGATTTAACAATTATTCTGCCTTTAATTTTCAAACTCCTACCTGAACTGCAGATGGTATCACCAAGCCAAAAAAGTCCAAAGGCCTTTCTTCACATTGTTCAGAAATTCTAAACAAAACCAAAACTACTACAAACAAACAAACAAAAACCCAAGAACAAAACATGAAACAAACCTACCACAAACAAACAAACAAAAAACCAAAACCAAAACATGAAACAAACAACCACATATAGTTCTGTATTCATTTATTAGTTTGACCCTGCAAAGTACTAAGCACCTCCATTTCACCAAGAATTCATGAGAATTGTGGACACTACATGTCTTTTGCGATCAGCTTCCTTATTGATAATGCTACAAAACCAACCCCAATCTACTCAAAACCAACCAACCAAAAAAACCAAAACCACAACAACACAACAAAAAACAAACAAGCAAATAAAAAACCCAAACCAAACAACAACAATAACAAAACCCAAAACCAAACAAAGAAACAAAACCAAACACCAACATGTTTAAAGACTTGTAAACAGTTACAAGAACCCACAGTGTTGTTTTGGGCTTGTTTTTCCACTTACAGAATCTGCATTTTTAAAAGGATGTATGGCATATAAAATCCGTGTTTGTATATGTTTATAGAAGTACAATGGATGGATAAGATTACCAGCTTTAAACTTTAGGCAGCAGTGCATCTATACTGTTTTTGATATCAAGACATCTATTTGGAGAGTCCTAAGGCTACCTAAGTGCTTTACAAATAAAATATACACTATTGCCCTAAACTACATACAAAGATCAGAAACTACTTTTAAAATGTCACTAAAATAAACATCACATATCTTGTCCTGATTTAATGATTGGGGCTGTGAGCATGTATGAGTAAATGCTGAAAATTGTCAGCTCTTCCTCAAGTGATTTGTAACTTGTGGGAGCAGCCAAGCTTGTTTGTTGTTTCTTTGTTTTTCATTCTAACACATGCAAGTGGCAAAGCTTGAAGCAAGGGCACCAGACAATAACAATTTTTATCAAAAAAAAAGGGGGGGGGGGTATTTTTAAGATTCTATTACATCTAGAACTTTCACGTTGGTGGTGGAGGTTACTACAACCATGAGCACTAAGTTGGACAGGATATTTGGAAAATAAATATTTAAGTTAAACAGTTTAGCTGTTTATTTCACTGCGATATCTTGTTAAATTATATTTAAGAACACATTAAAAAAAGTTGATAATTTCTAGTCTGATGCAGAAAAACTTGAAATTTGCCAGGGAGGTCTTCCTGAGCAATGTTTTGCATTTTAGCTTCTTTGTGAAACCTTGACAGCTTCTAAGCTATAACAAAATCCTATTACATGTACCGAGCTAGGTGGTGATAGCTAAATTAATTATGATTTTGAATTATACACAGACCAAGCAGGAGAGCATAATAAACATGGTACTACATTAGACAAATTGTCCATCTAACCCTATGTCCCATTTCTCACAGTGACCGATATTAATTAAGGTGGTTGTTTGCAGCACCAGAAAGGTGTAGCTTGACAGGTTAAAAGAACAATTGAAAGCATGGCCTACTTTTTGTCTCCTGTCCTTTGTGTGATCAATTTGCTTTCAAGATTTTTTGTTGTTGCTGCTGCTTAATCAGATGGAAGCTTCTACACAAATTTACTAAAAGGTTGGCATTTTAGTTGTTTGTCTATTCATTAATCAAATATGTAATTAAAAAAAAAAAGCACATTCATCTCCCAAACAGTAGCTAGAATCTCCTAGCAACAACAATGACATTAAGATGTATTTTTTTTCTTTTCCCTTTTTTTTTTTCTTTTAATCATTACTATTTTAAATTTCCTTGATTCTTCTGAGTGCTTGAATTTAAATAGCACTTTGTCATAAGGCTGAGATCTTAAAAGAGGTTGATTACCTTGATATCAACAAAATTTGCCAACTTATAAAATAGACCATATTAAAAATGTTTGTGATAAACAGTGCATGGAAGAAAAATATACCTTACTATTCACAGAAAATCATAAATTCAGTGAGGTTTTTTGATAATTAGGAAAATTGCTTCCCAAGAATAATTTTTTTAATGAGCCAAGGCTCAGATCAATAAAGCTACTGATACACATGATATAATCAATAAAATCCAGCTTTTATGACAGTCATCAGCACAACACTCTTGCTTCATCTCTCATTTCTCTCTGATGTGTTGATAGAGATGTGAGAGAGAAAATAAATGAACAGCTCGCTGTAATATTGAAAGGTAAAAAATAACATAACATTCCTCTTCTATGTTTATCTTTTCAAAGCAAACTTTAAAGACACAACTTAATGACTTTTGTTCTGCTCATTCTGCTTCAAAAAGTAATTTCCTATTTTTATGTTGCATATCTGACTACATCTATATGAAAACTTTCTGTTCAGAAAGTCTTGAAATACACAAATGAAGTAAAACATTTATTTCAAACTGTTAATTCTATTCAAAAAAAATGAGAGAAAAAACAGAATCTAAAAAAAAATAACAAAATTAAAAGTTGTGTCTACATTTTTTTCAATAGAATATTATTTCTTGAAAACTTCCCCTTGATGCCAGTGTTAATCCCTTGAATGGGATTAGCCACATTTAGAATTAGTCATCTAAAAGTTAGCTTTACTGTACATTAATGTAAACTGTAACAATCTTTGTAATAAAGTGTCACAAATAATGATTTCACAGCACACTCTATTCTACTTGGTTTGTACATATTTTAGTACAAGCTGAATAGCTAATTTCTCTCCACTGACTGTAAGGATGCCTACATGGATATCTCAGACTAGATGCTCATGGCAGGTGCACTGCACACTCTCCCTCCCCTCTAGAGAGCACCAGAAACTTCTAGGTTTATGTACCACTGTGGCCATGTATATACCCCTTGGTTGACAGGGCCTTTGATGAATGAAACACCTTCGCTTAGAGAAATTTCTAGACTACTACCATAAATAACCACAACTCAGATTCAACTAGGGTATAAATGGAGCCCAACAGAGACCCCATTGAGTTGGTTTTCCTCAGAGCATTGGGTCTGCAGCCAAAGACCCTCCTCCTTAGACTGGAATGCTGTCTGAGGAAATTTCTTTAAGAACTAAGACACTTTGCCTTATTCATGAGTGACTATATCTTCTGGGTATCCTTGAGAGCCCTCACTTTTTGTGAGTGGATAGATGTGAATTTCTAATCATTATTCCTAAAGTTTGTTTTGATTCCACAAGTCTGAATAAACTGTGTATTAATTGAACTCCTAACCAGCATCTGAATCTGTGTTGTATAATGTTGTTGGAGTGCTGAATGATTTTGGATAAACCCCATTTCTAGTTGGTTCTCCACTAAACAGTTCTATTTAGAATAAAGTCTGTTTGGAGCTTATCATGTACCTAAAATAATTATTGGGGTGCTTCCATTACAATACTGAAAGCTAAAGCCATCAACAGACTGCTGAAGTGTTCTGTCATAGATTTGTTTTAGTTTCACTTTCAAAAGCTGAGTTTAGAAACAGAAAAATATTTTATTTGAATTATTTAAATATTTAATTTAAACCAAAACATTTTGTAATGTCTTCCCACTTCCTTCTTAAAAAAAAAAAAAAAAGCCAGAAATATGTTAATTAAGAAAAACCAAGAAAATAGTTTAATTCAAAAATCAATGTTTTTTCATATTCCAGCCATGACCTAAAAATAAAAATCAATTGTTCAGAGAAATGTAGCTCTACCCTTTCATCTCTTTAGATCTTGAGAAATCCACCAAAAAAAGAGAGCTGTTACACTGAGTCCTCAGACAAAGAGCCTTATATTTCAGCTGATCTCTTTTTTGCTTTGTTTTGATTTTGCTTTACCTTAAGCTGACCTTCCATGGTTAGAGTGAAAGTACACAAGTTGTTGAGTCAGTCCTCAATAATTTGAACTTTCATGCTGAGTGTTACAGGGAAGGAAAATGAAGAAGAGTGTCAGAGACAAGTTAAGTGGATCCTTCAGCAGCAACCCCACCTGCCCTCCTACAGGTATTTCCCACTTGTGGCCCTGGAGTCCTCTGGCAATTTGTTACACACTCATACAGAGGGCAGAGCTACTACATTTTAGCGATGCTATTCACAACTAGATACAATATAAATAAAAAAAATTACAGCTTTCCTACTGCTGCAAGTGTATATTTGGACTACGGTATGTCTGTGCTGCCATCACAGAAGAGGTGGGCCACTTAATTTCTATTTGGCCAAGGCTGAAAGGAATATACTCTTGTACAGGTTCATCAGATTGCTGGTAGCATGAATCATTCTGCATGTGTGCAGCATAGCATATTTGTAATGTCTATTGACCCCGAGGCTCACGCGTGGGGTTCTGTAGTGCAAATGTTGCACCCTCTGCACCAAACAAATTATCTGTTTGAGAGCCAAGCACATGAATGCCAGAGCACATCCATCCTACCAGACCATATGATACAGACCTGGTCTACAGCTTACGACTTTTTTTTTTTTTTCTAGTTATAAATGTTGAAACTCTAGAACTCTATAAAAAATATTCAGGTCAAAGCAGGTAAAACAGTAAAAGTAAATATTATTTGAATAATGGTAAACTGTCCTGATTGTCCTTAGTCTTTCCAACTGAAAATATGCCAAAGAAGCCCTTGTACATGAGAGTAAGCAAGGAACTTCCATCCAAAGGAGAGAGTACTAGCCTACTTAATAAACAGTGGCCCAATTCTTATGCCAAATATTAAAAGCAAATCTGAAGTAAACTATTTTCAAGTAAGTTCCGGTGAAGTTATGACATGTTTATGAATTTTAAATATTTGTGTAGCTTATGGAGTAAATATTTATGTTGCTTAAATAGAAGTTTTGCTGACAAAGCAGAAGCTTGTTGCACCCATAAAATCAAAACAGATTGAGGACAGCGTATTTGGTATTTGCTTGCCTGGAATCTAAATAATGAGTACTCAAAAATTACTAAATACCACCACTATAACTATTTGTGAGATTGCATATTTTGTGATGCTGCTAATGGCAGCATGTCTGAGCACTTGTACATAGCTAAATGTACATATGATGATGGGTAACTGCAAGGGGGAAAAGGGGACTTTTGTGATGTAATTACACAAATAGGGTACAATGAAACTCATGCACAAGGCATAAACTCTGAAAGGTTTGCAGTAGATTAAAATAGGCAGGAAACATGCCTGGAAAAATGAATAAGTCATGCTCCTGGGTACAAGATAATCTATGTTGGAAGCAGATGAGATCCATCCTTTCTTTTGCAGAGATTGCAAGGATCATACAAATACCATGGATATGTGAGGAAAAAAAAAAAAAAAAAGAGAGAGGAAGAAGGATGACTCTTGGCTTTGGCCACAGCTTACCTCATCGAAGAGGTCTCAAAATTGATCCATAAACCTGATTGCAGCCATCACTGCTGACTGCATGGCATCAGTTCTGTGTTATCGAATACACACAGCTAATGCAATAAATGGTTATTAAAGACTATTTGAATATGCAGTAATTATAACTGAAGTGTGTAAGAACTTACCACTGGAAAATGTGTGTTATTGAATGCCAGTCTAGTAAGGCACTACTTTGATGCTGGCCATATTTCTGCCATCACAGTCGTGTCTAACTCGCCTATATATACATATATATATATATAGGTCTATATCTTTACATACATATACTTAGATGTAAGAATCTTGTGATATTGCATTGTAGATTCTGTATATTTTGCATACATACAATTTAAAGATAATATAATCCAGATTCATCCAAGCTAGAGTTTTGTGGGGGCTGAATCCTGGACTTCAGTATGTCTCCATTCCCTTTAGAAATAAGGATCCTGCCTTATCACCTCAGCAGCAACACTGATTTGGATCCTCTCATCAGTTCAGGAAGGACAGAATTGTTTGTGGACCATAATATGAACTAGATCAATAAAATGATTTTGGTTAAATAAAAAGCCTCAAGAAGTTAAAATTAGTGGCTGGAGGCTAGTGAAGGCAGTAAGGGATTTCTCAAATCAGCTTTGCCAATGGAGAAAAAAAAAAAAACAAACAACATATTGAGTCACCAATGCAACCCTCTGGTTTTACAAGAGAGTAACACATTTGAAATCATTTGGGATGCTATGATGTAAAATAGAGTAGTACAATGATTAATCAGGTCACCAACCTCTTCTCCCTTATGTCTCTGAAATGTTATTTAATTAAAACTAAAATGCCATGTGGGATTGGTCCCAGGATATGGTTTCTAGGCACTGTATAAATAGGAAGAAGGTATTATTTTATTGTTAATAATGTTTCATCTATTCAGTCTTCACAGAGTTTGCTGATTCCCAGCAACTCTCCTTTTAATGTTCAGACACCCCTGGGTGCTCTCCTAAGGGACTGTTTCAGACAGAATTTCAGAAATTTTCTATCAAGAAATTCGAATTCAATTTAATCAAAGCAAAGGAAAAATAATCTTGACAAAACACAATTTAAATAAATGGAAGACAATGAAAGTTATCAAAATCTGATTTTCTGGTATTCTGTTCTGATTTTCTGTTTTCCCATTCTGATTTTCTGTTTCAAAATGTACTTTGTTTTATATTAGAAAACAAAAATACAAAACATTTCACATTTTAATCAATTCAAATGTTTTGTCTCAGGTTTCTGTTTTCAGCTACACTGAAAATTATTAATTTGGTTTGCATCTTTACCTGATTGGTTGGTTTTGTTTTCAATTTTTTTTGTAGCAGAAAAGAAGGAACTGATAGATTTTCTGAAAACAAAACCATTTCTTCTCACTTCTCATACTCAAACAAGGATTTTTTTTTTTCTGAAATGTTTCTTATGTGAGAGGTACTTTGTGTTTCAAATAGTTTATTATTTGTCTCTGAAATCTGTGTGTTTTTTGAAGTCTGAAGTGTGAGTCAGAAAAAAAAAATCTGAGGAAAGAAAACATTCTTTTTCCGTAGTTAAAATAATTCAATTACAGTGAATTAAGATGTGAATTAATAAGAAAACCAAGGCTTGGTTTTACTGTCACACCACTTAACTACATTAGGCCTCCAGAAAGAAAATGACTGGCATATGAAAGCTTTGATGCATAAAGCTAAGTCTGAGAGAGGAGGAGAAGGAGTCAGGAAGAACTTTAGCTTTTGTTTTGGAACAAGCTTATTTATATAAAACAGTGATTCTGTATCTCTAAAATACTGAGGTAGAAGGAAGGACTGAGCCTTCTGAGACTTGGCTCTATTTCTAGTGCTATCAACGGCTTGATATGTGACCTTCCCAAGGTCAGTGCTTCTGCTTTCTGATCTGTTGAGCAAATAAGATTATACTGTATTCCATTGTAAAAGCCTCTGAGATGGGTTGATAAAAAGAGGAAGAACTGGGTATTACTGTTACATAAGATTTGACTTTTCACATGGTACTCCTGAGTAATTATTGTAATTACCTCAGTCACCACATTTGTTCATCCCAGATTTCAAAGCACATTTGGGCCGCATAATTCCTTCCGCTTCCTCAGACTGGGAAACTGAGGCACGAGAAAGATAAATGAGTTCCTCAGAGTCATACCAGCAAGCTATTGGTGGAGCCAGGAATGGGGCAAGTCTTTGCCTCAGTGGCATGTTCTGCACCCTAAGAAGCACTTCCCCCCTCCATTATCGAAGAATCGAAATATGTTATAGTAACAGCAAAGATGTAACCTCTTACCTACTTTTGTCCATTTAAATAAGCCTTGTGTTGCTGAGACTGAGCCATGAAAATTGATAGGAAAATAATTAATTATTGAAAACACATTATAGATCTATTATTCGAGCTGATATGATTCAGTGTCATTACTTGTGTAAGCAACAGATTGAAAGTCTGGACACTTTTTTTCCATTTTTTCTTTTTTTTTTTTTCTTGAGAAAGATACTTTTCAGTGTCTTGTATAGATCTAAATGACACTGTGATTTGTGTTGCATAGCTTAATTCATGCTCTTCCTGTCGCAACATATGAGTTTTCACAAAAGGATGAAAGTAAGTTTTAACTAACTTTAAATTGCATGAATGCACTTTACTAAACTATCTCAGTCAGTTAAATATGTTGCAGACCAACCAGCTATTTTAACCTTTTGCTTGTTTGCAAACTCTGATATTTCAGGAAAGAATGAAATAAGCAAGCAATCAAGCTACAAAAAGGTCACATTAGTAAAAGTGAAGTGCTATATTGTGTATTGATCACACTACACAGGAGTCAAGTCTTGCAAGATGTTGAGAATTGTGGTAACAAGTGCTTAAAACAATAACACTGGAATGTGTTCAAAAAAATGTGCTGAGGCTAGAATATGGTGCAAATATTATCACTTCTTATTAAGAGCTATAACTTTATACTAGTATTTTCCCTGCTATAGCTGTCCAAAAGAATGAGTATTTCTCACAGCTCCAGTTAATTTCACTGCAATATTTGTCCTCAACTTAAGTGCATGTCTTTTATCATAAAGAACAAAAATTTTAAAAATCCATGTAATCCAGCGCTGCAGTGCTGAACATTACAATGCTAAACTTAAAAAGCAGAATCCTCAAGTGAAATCCCAGTCCCCAAGTCAAGCAACCAATCGTCTCACACATTGCACTGGGAAAGACAGTATCAGGCCTTCATATCAGAATTGAAAAATCAAAGATTCAGCTTGGAGGAAATTTCAGTGAAATGCTGCAGTGAAATTTCAGTTCACATTCTGGGGTTAGGGCTGCAGCAAAACCATCTCCATCCATCTGTGCTCCACAACTTGAAATTCTCTCCTGAAAACTGCTAACCCACTTCTGTTGTATCAAACTTTCAAAGCAAGTAAGTGTGTTTGAGAGTGAGTGAGCAAAGGAGTGAGTTTTGGGATGCGAGGAATAAAAGGAGGTGGGTGACTCAGCTCCCCTTCTCTGTCCTTCTAACCAACAGCATAGTGGACAGAATATACTTTCCTAGTGGAGAAACAGGGTCAATTCACTGCTAAGTTGGAAGGGGCTCAGCTCTGTTCCTTAACCTCCCTACAGTACTCTTTTCATTTGAAAACATGCCAGTTCAGCAGACTATGCATAGGCTGCAGGGGAAAAAAAAAAAAAAAAAGAATAGGGAGAGGAAAAGAAAATATAAATGTCTCTGTGAATACAGTCCTTCACCAAACAGCTATTCTGGATACTTTTACGAGTAAGGACAGTAGTTCTGGGGCTTAGTCCTGTCCTAAGAACTGCTCAAGTATTTTAATGCAACCAATTACAGTTGAAGCTGGGTCAGAAACTCAGATCAATATAAATAGTTTGAATAAGAAACTCTGGTCTGGACCTTGGCCTGGCCTACTCACTAAATACACCTCTTGCTTCCACATCAACGGAATTTCAAAGTGAAATGACTACATGGTTTTTATGGCAGACTACATCCAGGCTGGATTCAAAATCTGTCCACCTTTTTGGCTCCTGTTCACTTTTCTTACACCTAGTGTTTGAAGCTTTTAAGCCTAACACTGTGACATATTTGAGCTAAAGTTTCCAACGTAAAAATATTGGAAGGTCTGATGAATATGTATACTGGAGAAAGAATGTCTGTTGGTTTTAATACTGGCTCCACAGTCTAAACATCTGATATGTGAAGTCTATGGGTCAAGCTCAGTCTCAAAGGGAAGCACAGTGCAAGCAAGTCCTCCCAGGGGTCTGCACACCCTGGTGGGTGCTGTAAGAAATTGCCTGTACGCTCATGCTTCCCCATTGCCTTTCTTTGGTTCAAGGCATCTCAAAATTATTTTTCTTGTAAAGTAGAACAGCTGCAGCAAGAGGGCTGGTAGCCTGGTGGTTGAGGGTGTGAGCCAAGAAAGAGGAACATGTGGGCTGTCTCTTACACTGCAAAAGATAGGGGTTTTTTCTCATCCTGAGCCAGTCTCCTACCCACTAGAGAGAAGTAGGCAAACCACTTCTCTAACTTTCTTTTCTTTCTTTCTTTTTTTTTTTTTTTTTTCCTAATCATCATCATCCACCACTGCATCATTTTGCAAAGCTCCATCTGGTGAATATATCACATGGAGATTAGGAACAGGCTCACACGTCACTGCCCTCAAGAAAATGAAGAAGAAAAATATCTAGTTTCAGAAACCTTGTTAGATTTAAATGCAATTTAGGTAGAAATCCAGTAGTTCAGTGAAGACTGGCCTATGAAACGTGCTGAGAAAGAAAATTCTGGGAGGAGATCCTTGTTTTTGTTTAATCCCTCCTACCCTTATCAAACTAGATAATCTGAGCTGGTTTAAAGTCAGTTTCTGCAGGACTTACATAAACACATAGAGACACCTATGTTAACTTTCTCTCCCAGCATAGTCAAAGCCTGAATAAAGACATAATTTCAAATGAAATAATGATCCTATGACTTTTATATTTGCTGAGTCCATCATACTTTGTAGCGCACATGTACACACATACATTTGTGTAAATATGTGCATATGTGTGTGTGTATACACACAGCACCATGTCTACCGTGTAGGAAGTCTTTATTGTGTGATTATACCTCCCACAGAAAAATGAAGATGATTTTATATCACATAGGACAATCTTTGCAAGAAAGATATCTACAGTAATAAATGTTTGTCCTGTAGAAACTTTGCAGGTGCTCTGAGTTCTGCTTTGCAAGATCTACAATGTTAGTTGAAGTAACTAGTCTTTAACGTGTCCTGACATAGCACAAATACACCCTTAACCAGAGTTAGTTACTTAGTCATAGGCATGTGGAAATGGGAGACTACCAATTGAGAAAATGTAAAAGTATCCCAGGACCTTTTCCTATTTCAAAGCACTTTCCATATTAGGAGTAAAACTCTAAAGGCAACCATGATGCTCAAGACAATTTGCTAGTGTTTGGTTAAATATGGGACATTACACCCAGAAGAAAGGTATAAGTAGGAAGGTCATTGTCTTGGGCTTCCAGAAGTTGCAAAAGCAAACAAATAAGGAAAAGAGTCAAGCAAAATAGACTTGGGTGCTCTTCCCCTCTCTGATCTACAGGAAAATTTAGAGTGGATAATGTGAGCTCTAGTTATTCAGCCTATGTATGTATTGTAAAATGGGATACATATGACGAATTTTAAAGAGCCAGATTCATTGGCATTTCAGTGCTGCATGATCTCCCGCTTTGCCACACTCTGTAAATAAAACAGTAAAAAAATTAAGTCAGATTGTTCCTGATCAACCTGATCCAGGAGGAAGTATTTCCTTAACACATTTAGAGGAAAGCCTCTTCTCCTAAGACACATGTTTCCAAGCTTTATTCAAGATGATGAGGAAATCTAGAAATTTAGGATTATGGCACTGAGTAAGGACAGATTAATTTCCTGGCTCTGACACACCTTTTCTGTGTAACTTCAAATACCGAATCTAAAATGGATGACACCTCTTTTCTTCCTCTGTGACTTGTCTTCTAGATGCTAACCTTTGCATGGCAGATGTTCTCTCAATACACGTATCATATATCTGAGACGTAAATCTCTCTACCTGTTTCCAAGGAATGTGGCTGAAAACACAATGGGTTCCTTACCTAAATGTTTTGGAAGTTACACAGGGCCCATAAACACTCTTACATCTTCAGGAAAATTTTTTACCTTTATTTTTTTTTTCGCTTTGAAATTCTGGGGCCCAGAATGGCTTCCACTAGTTCCCACCTCTCAGCATATTCCTTAGAAGAAACAGCAATTTGTCCTTCATGCTTTGACAACAGGTCATAGTATCCCTCCTCTTACTTGATTAGGTTTTATTTATTTAATATCTTGTTAATGTTCAGGTCCTCTGGTTGCATTTTGATTGTTTTTACGGTGCCTGAGCAATTTTAATAACATGAAGGTAAAGATGCTCAGAAGCTTTATTCTAAGGTGGGAGGAGGACAAGCTCTTCGGTCCTCCTGCCCCACATCCCAGTGAGCCTTCACCAGTCTCCAGATTTTCAGTCTTTCCTCCCCCGACCCTTTATGCACAGTGATCTTGTCACTGTTGCTGACAACGGGTGAGTGGGTCTCATACCCCAATCCCCACCCGGACCTTTTCCCTTCCCCCGCTTCCCTTCACGGAGTTTCCTGAGGGCTTCTCGGCCTCCGGCTCCCCTTGCACTTCGAGGCTTCAATTTTTGATCCATAGCAGGTTTCTAGCCAGCCTACCACACACTCCCCTCCCTCCCCGGCCCTCCTCCCCTCCCCGGCCCCCCGCGACGTCACGGAGAGACAAAGTCAAAGAAACCATCAGGAGAAATGAATTAATGCGCCTCAACGTGGCGCCAAGTTTCCTTCCGTCTTTTTTTTTTTTTTTTTTTCCTAATGAAACCACTAAGATGTTTCTTGTGGTGCTTTCTGTCTCAGTGGCATTTTATCTCTTCTGGCCTGTTTGTAATTTATTGGACAGGTTTTTTCAGGGCCAGGATTTCTCTCTTTTTGTCTGTTTTGTTTCCTTCTCCTCTCTCCTTTCTTCCTCCGGCTTCCCCCTCCCTCCGTAATCCCTGCCCACCGTAACGAACCTAAAGGCTAAATCTCCATCCTGGAAACCCGAAGTGTCCACGGTAACTATTGTAACTTGTCTGTGGCATAATTACATTAATTTGATAAGATCATCGTCGGCAGGATGTCTAATTTACTTGCAAGCGGCAGCCAGGGAAAAGCTTTGACCAAATTAGCATGCCGCCGGGACCAGAGTGTGCAGGCTCCATATGGCTCCCTGGCTTTCCCTATAAATAACCCTCCTCCAACCCACCCCCGCGGTCACATCCGCCCCTACCAGTATTGCCGCAAAGTTCACCAGCGGCGCCGAATGGAAGAGGTACAGCCCC
>NC_138663.1:164314517-164560217 GCF_964273445.1 Streptopelia decaocto
AGGCATCTGAAACCCGTCCAAATGATGCAGAAACTTTTGTATGCTTGGCTCCTTTCTTTGAGGCCAGGCACCGATTTTTCCACTGTGTAATCTCTTTTGTCAGAAGGGTGGGAGCTGGAAAGGGAGGCGGGGGGCGGGGGGAAGGGGGAGGAGAGAGGAGGGTCGAGGGAAGCAGGCGTTTTATTTCCACAGAGAGGATATTAGGAGTATCCCTAGAGAAATATCTATGTATGTACACATAAGCGTCTCCAGATTTTTACATATAGATAGGAACGTGAAACTGCACAACTGTCCGTTTCAGCCCTCTCCTCCCCTCCTTAAGGGAGACACTGTACTCCGGGGGAACAGGTAGCATGAATTGCTAACAGTGCAGTAACCCCCCCTCCCTACTCCCCTTCTTCTCTGTGATCACCTAAATAATAATAATAAAAAGATATATATATATATATAATGCAATAATCCACGGTTCAACATTGCATAGAGAATGCCAGCAAGATACCAAATCCAGCATGAAATACTATAGACTGCAGGGGAGGAAGAAATGCATTTAAAGCAACGATAAAAATGGCGTGCAGAATAATTACCTGAAATTGCTATTCGCTTGACATCCTGACACTAATTCTGTTCAAGCCATTGGGCAATACAGTAAGGCAGATGCACCTTGCTCATCTGCTTGTGCAGGTGTGTGTGTTAATGGGGGCAACAGGGAACTGCTCGGGAGGAGAGGAATGCTAAAGTTTCCGTCTTAAAAGAAAATTTAAAAAAATTAAATAACCCATTTAGGAGAAAGCATCTAAATAGATCGACAGCTTTTAATGCCAACGTTTTTAACGCTTGCCCTGTACGTGGATTGATTTTTTTTTTCTCCAGCATTCCCTCAGCAGATGGATTTTTGCCACTGCAGCTCAGCAGAGGGTGTCAGATCTTTCAGAGTGCACCAGGTTGAAACGAGCAGAGCCTCTTAGCAACTCTCCCTCTGCGTGCGTCTGAGTGTGTGTGCGAGCGTGCGACTCGGCAGCAGCGGAAGAAAAAGGAAAAGAAGAGCGGGCGAGCGAGGAGGGGAGGCAGCGCGGCCGGCAGGGAGAGGCGAGGCGCGGCGCGGGCGGGCGGGCGGGCGAGCGGGCGGCCCCGGCCCCGCGGCAGCTCCGGCGGCCGGCAGGGATGGGCAACCGCGCAGCGCAGCGGGGGCAGGCGCGGCGCGGAGCCGGCAGCTCGGCGGCCAGCGCTTAGACTCGGGGGCGCGATTTCAGCACCGGGGGTACTGGACAGCGCCCGGCGGGCAGCCCGGAGCGCGGCTCCGCGGCCGCGCGGCAAGGTCGGTCAGTCCGGCGCGGAGCCGCGCACAGCGGCAGCCGCCGCGGCCACCGCCGCCCTCCCCGCCTGCGCCTCTCGAACATGCAGCGGCGGCCGGCGGCCAGCAGCACCGTTCCTGTGCCGGTGAGCCAGTCCGGCCGGCAGACCTCCACTTAGCTGCCCGGGAGGCGTCAGGGAAGGGGATCGAGGAGGAGGAATATTCTTTTTCCTTCTACTTTTTTTTTTTTTTTTTTTTTTTTCGCGTGCCTTGCAGTACGTGCCTGGAGAGTTTGTGGATATAATTATTGACTGGAATCTGAGCTGTTGCAGTTGTGCGTGGGGGGGAGAGAGGGAGAAAGGAGAAAAGAAAGAGCACCCCCCACCCTCCGCCGACCCTCCTTGCTCCCCCTCCCCACATTTTTTTTTTTCTCCCCCTTCGGTGGCGGTTCGGACATTTGATGTATTGAATGAACTGGAATTCCTTTCCGTGGGAGGAGGATGGTTGCTGTTACTTTGTGATGAGATCGGGAATGCATTGCTGGGTTTAAAAATGCTGCTTTGGATTCTGTTGCTGGAGACGTCTCTTTGTTTTGCTGCTGGAAACGTTACAGGGGACGTTTGCAAAGAGAAGATCTGTGCCTGCAACGAGATAGAAGGGGATTTGCACGTAGACTGTGAGAAAAAGGGATTTACCAGCCTGCAACATTTCACTGCCCCAACTTCCCAGTTTTACCATTTATTCCTGCATGGAAATTCCCTGACTCGACTTTTCCCTAATGAGTTTGCTAACTTTTACAATGCAGTCAGTTTGCACATGGAAAACAACGGTTTGCATGAGATTGTTCCTGGGGCTTTCCTTGGGCTGCAGCTGGTGAAACGCTTGCACATAAACAACAACAAAATCAAATCGTTCAGGAAGCAGACTTTCCTGGGGCTGGACGATCTGGAATACCTCCAGGCAGATTTTAATCTATTGCGGGATATTGACCCGGGAGCATTTAGGGACTTAAACAAGCTAGAGGTGCTGATTTTAAATGACAATCTCATCAGCACCTTGCCCCCCAACGTGTTTCAGTATGTGCCGATCACCCACCTCGACCTCCGGGGAAACCGTCTTAAAACCTTGCCTTATGAGGAGGTCCTGGAGCAGATCCCAGGCATTGCTGAAATCCTTCTAGAGGATAACCCGTGGGACTGCACTTGCGATCTGCTGTCGTTGAAGGAATGGCTGGAAAACATACCCAAAAATGCTTTGATCGGCAGAGTGATTTGTGAGGCTCCCACTAGGTTGCAGGGCAAAGATTTAAATGAGACCACAGAGCAAGAGCTGTGCAAAAAGAACAGAGTGGATTCTAGCCTAGCTGCTCCCCCTGCCGAAGAAGAAACCTGTGATCCTGGTCCCATTCCAACCCCCTTTAAAATACATGGCAAAGAAGACCCTGCTACACCAGGATCTGGTCCAAACGGAGGTACAAAGATTCCTGTCAACTGGCAAATCAAGACCAGACCCACTGCTGCCGTGTCGACTGTTAGTGCAAAGAGCAAACTACAAGCTACCGCGTCCTGCCCACAGATCTGCAGCTGTGACCAGATCCCTGGCTCGGGTTTAAAGGTTAATTGCAATGACAGGAATGTGAGCAGCTTGGTGGATTTGAAGCCCAAGCCGTCCAATGTGCAGGAGCTGTTTCTGAGAGACAACAAAATACACACCATCAGGAAATCCCACTTTCTGGATTACCGGAAACTTAATTTACTCGACCTGGGCAACAACAACATTGCCACAGTTGAGAACAACACATTCAAGAACCTCTTTGATCTTCGATGGCTCTACATGGATAGCAACTACTTAGACACCCTGTCCCGGGAGAAATTTGCTGGGCTGCAAAACCTGGAATATCTGAACGTGGAGTTTAATGGGATCCAGCTGATCATGCCTGGCACCTTCAATGCAATGCCCAAACTGAGAGTCCTCATCCTCAACAACAACCTGCTGAGGTCTCTCCCAGTAGATGTGTTTGCTGGTGTCTCACTTTCCAAGCTGAGTATACACAACAATTATTTCATGTACCTCCCGGTGGCAGGGGTGCTGGACCAGCTCACCTCCATCACCCAGATCGACCTGCACGGCAACCCATGGGACTGTACGTGCCCTATCGTGCCTTTCAAGCAGTGGGCAGAAATGCTGCGCCCCAAGGTGATTATGAGCGACCTAAGGTGCGAGTCCCCTGAAGATTTTTTCAAGGAGGATTTTGAGTCTCTTTCCAATGACGTGATTTGTCCTCAGTTAAAAATCTTGCCCACATTAACTTCTACTAATAAAAACAGCACTGGGTTGACAGAGACAGGTACTCACTCCAACTCATACTTGGAGACCAGTCGAGTCTCTATTTCGGTGCTGGTGCCAGGGCTCCTGCTGGTTTTTGTGACCTCTGCCTTCACGGTGGTTGGCATGCTGGTGTTCATCCTGAGGAACAGAAAGCGGTCCAAGAGGAGGGATGCCAACTCCTCTGCATCTGAGATCAACTCCTTGCAGACGGTCTGCGACTCGTCCTACTGGCACAACGGGCCCTATACCGCTGATGGGGCCCACAGGGTTTACGACTGCGGCTCCCACTCTCTGTCGGACTGAGGCAGCAGGATGGGCGAGGGCGGTCATCACCCAGGATGGGCCACCACCCAGGACCTGCCACCACCCAGGACCTGCCCTTCGTGCTCCGGATGGTGTGGCGGCAAACACCATCCAGGGACGGCTCTGCATCTCAGCCACCTTTTGTGAGAAACAAAACACACACACACGCCCGCACACCCCCCTTACGACCCCCACAACAAGCACTGAAGCCCGGTGCACTGTGTGGGGGGGGAATCCCGGTGCCGAGGCTCATCCTCCCAGCTCTGCGCAGCCCGGCGCAGTGGGTGCATCCCCCGCCTGTGCACTACTGGGGCAGCAACGGACAAGTGAGGACCCGCTTCCTTTGGTTCCGGCAGGGCGAATGATGACTCCTGGTTTTGGTGGGCTTTTGTTCTATTGTGTTGGGGTTTGGTTTGCTTTTTTGCCTCCTTCCCTTGTGGACGGACCCCTCTCCAAGAGGCCTGGAAGAGGAGGGGGGCGGAGGAAAGGCTGGTGTCGGCCTCCTCCTGACAGCAAGGCAGGAGTGAAAAGTTGCACGAAGGCATGAATGTAATGTAAATAAATAACTCCGACTCTGGAATAAACAGACAAATGGACAAAAAAGAAAAAAAAAAAAGTGCTGCATGGCTCGCATGGATACAACGCACCCCAGGGACGCTCCAGCCCCCGACTGGAAGCAGCGTCTAGTTCACAGCATCATCCCTCTTACCTGATAAGTCCCTTCGTATCAAACCTTCTATATACGAAATACAGTATAATAATAAAAAGTGCCATTTCGCCATTTTTGTGTGATCAATAGGCAGTAGAGATCGTACTTTTACCGTGGAAAAAATTGTAAAGGTTTTATTTATGACATAGTTGCATGAATATTCTCATTGGATTTTTTTATTTTATTTTATTTTTTATTTTGACACGGAAATTGCTGGGAGAGATTTGGTTTGTAGATGGTGGGTTGTGTTTCGTTTTTTGGGGGGGGTGGGGGTGGGAGAGGAGGGAAGGATTTGGTTTTGGTTTATCTCCTTTATCTCCTTTTTCAATATACATATTCAGTATTGCCTTTCCATCTGAATGTAAAAATTAGTACCCTTGATTTCTATTATGGTAACAGTGTAAACATTCAAAAAAAAAATCCAAAGCAGTTAAGCATGACCAATTAATGTCACTCTAGTGCTTAGGCTGCAAAGTTTAATGGTAGAAAATTCTGTGCTGTTGTAAATCTCACTATAACTTGAGGAAACCAGAACTGAGGAAGCAAGTGAAACTTACTAATTCTATTCGAGGATTTTATAATGGCATATTTTTTCAGTATTAAAGTGAAAATGTTTTCAACTCTGGGTCCTTACCATTTTTCCAGCATCAATTCTTGCAAGCGGCTTATTTGGGTTTAGGGGACAGAGCCTCCTTTCAGTGCTCTGTGTGTGTGTGTTTCTTTCCCTTTCTCTCCCTCTCCCTCCTTCCCTCCCTTTCTCTCCCATTCAATCACAAGCAGAGACACAAACACCCTTCCCTCACCCCTTCCCCAGCGTAGATAACACACAGAAGTTTCCTGCCCCCTCCCCTCTCCCTCGCCTTTTTTTTTTTTTTTTTTTTTAATAATGCGGCAGAGAATCCCTTTATTAATACTGTGAATCTCTCGCTGCTGCTGCCACCTCTGCTGCACACACTGCAGATATATTAGGGATGTTAGTGGGAATTTGATTTAATTGACTCTGCCTAGCTCGGTCTCATTAAGCCGGAGCCGGATTTCACCGGTCAGCACTTCAGGCCCGTAGGCAGCTTGTCGGCGAGGCGGGGCTGCTGCAGGCGGCTGGGCTCCAGCAGCTGCCGCAAGTGGGAAAACTAACTAGAGAAAGGACTTTCTCATCCCTGCTCTGGGGAGCTGCACCCTTTGATATTAAATGTTAAAAAAAAAAAAAATTAAAAAAACCAAAACACCACAGCTCAGTTCTGCAGACTTCAGGCAGCTCGTATTTGAGCCCGTTCCTGTATCGAGAAAGTGCCCCTAAACTCAGTAAAACCTCTAAAGGTGAAAGCCCCTGCAAATCACTTGTAACTCACAGCTCAAGTCCCAGTGGAGATATGGAGAATTTCAGTCACGTTGCTTCTGGCTTTCTCCAGGCAGAGAATCCTTTTAAAGAGTAAAACACCGTAAGGGACTTGCTAAACTTCAAATACTGATTCGGTTTGCTTTATAGAAAATGCCCACCTTTGGGATATGCGAGGAGAAAACAGGCGTACATAACATACCCATTGCAATAGATACATTCTTGAAAACGAGACAGAAGTCTGATCCCGGGTGTTCATGAAGTATTAAACGTGGGGAATAGATCATTCCTCCAGAATCCTTTATCACTGTGGAGAGATCTGTAGTCTCCTAGAAAATATCTTGAAGTGTGGCTGTGTAATTCTGAGAACAGGGTGTCCTGCTTAATCATACAAACCATTCCCATTTCGAGAGACCTTCTTTATTCCTCCTTGCTTCTTTGTTAGACTGATTGTCCTGCCAGGACATTCTGTGTAAGACAAAGTGATGGCAGAAGAGACACTAGTTTGCCATTGTGCATTGTGCAATCTACCAAATTGAGAAGAAAAATAAAATGCATTTACATATGAGCCAGTATTTCTGTCCTCAGGAGGCCATCAGCTTTAGCTTAGGCATAGTACAAAAAAAAAATCTCATTTAGGAATAAGCCAGTGCACTCCTAGATGACTACCTAAGTCTTGCTGCCTTCTCCACAATATTGTGGTGACAAAATTGAAGGGCTGAGAACATTAAGTATACTTCCTATGCGAAAAAGTCACAGTTACATTGTAAGAACTGTTATGGAAGTTAAGATAAAAGATATAGCAAATTAAAAATGTCAAATCACCAACTGAGATCAGACATGCATGCATTCCAGAGAATACAATGCTAAATATGCCATTTTAATTTGTCATAATTGAGAAGTAACATAAATTTGTAACTTTGCTCATTTACTTTCCTTAAAGTGCTAGTTCATTGGCACAGTTAAATAGAAATGTCAGTTCAATTAAAGTGTTGAAGATATGCATTTATCACCTTGTTTCTAGTTTGGGTTTGGGGGGAAATAACAAAATGACCCTTTCTCTTTCTATGTCATTTTCTGATTTTAACACTCACATGATTCTTTCTTCCATCTTGCAGACACTTGGCCTAAAGACACATAGATCACCCAACTCTCTGAGCTTATATAATAATTACCAGGCTTCCAGTTTCAGGGTTTCTGTTATTTGCACGTTTAGCACTTCTAAGGTTCTGTTTATCAAAACAAAACACCTAACCAAAAACAAAAATAAGAGAAAGGGATGATGGAGGAGGTATTGAAGGAGAGTGATGTGCAAATATGTTGAATATGTTTAGCTGTGAAACATTAACAACAGCAAAAAAAATTAAATCTTTTATTTATTTTGATAAACCCTAAATGTTGTGATAATTGGAAGCTTATACAGTATCTATGTTGTGTCAGAACATGCATTTTTTTCTGCTAGCTTAATGAGAATCTCATAACTTCAGGCATAGCATATATCACATTAAGTTACTTCTTATGTCTTCTTAATCATCACAGTAAAGAGACTTCCATTATTTCAAAAAGGACATACAGGAAAGGAACAGGCATCTCGTTTAGGATTTTCTGTGTGTGTTGTTTTGTTTTGTTTTTTAATTAAAAAAAGTTTTATTTTCTCCTGCAAACACATTGACTAAGAATAGCCTAGAATTTAAACTGTTGCCATAGAAATATCTGCCTGTATGCATGGTAGCCTCTTGTGTGCCATTGCAGAAGACTGAATGGAACTCCAGGAGCAACCTACTAAAATTTTAAATTAATGCCTATAGATGATGTGTATCATTTTGAGCAGAAGTGTACTGTTGGAACTCCACAGGAACACATTATTATATTGCTTTACTAATTTTATTTGTTGTACCAAGTGGTTTGATAACTTTAGTGCAGTTACATTTAAAATGTTTCAGATCTGCTTGAAAACAAAGATGATGGAAACTGTTTTGTTTTGGTTTGTTTGTTTAGCAAGATCAGTGTGAAGGGAGAGGTCAGAATTTATCTGAATTAGAAAAAAAGAAAAAACTTTGTGTACTGGTGTTTACTTGGATAGAATAGACATTCATTATAAAAGGTGAACATTTCACACTTTTTTAAGCTGGTGTCAAAACTCATTACGGTGAGAGGGCAGCAAGAAGCTACAAAAAGCCCCTAGAATAATTTTTAGCCTCCATGACCCATGAGAAATTCTGTAGGTCTCTCGAATATTAAAGTCTCCCAAAGACAAGTAATTCTTATTAGAGGGGCAACCTCTTTCTCTTCATGTTTTTGACAGTGGCTTGTTCAATTGTAAAACAAAGCAGGATTTTGTTCAGGAGTGTAGTGCAGTTGTTTATATTATTTGCATTCATCACAGAGGGTTTGGCTACATTTTATTCACGTATGATTGAAAGTGAACATTCTTAGATGATTATGGACTTCAGCAGGTAGATATTTTTGTATTTAAAAAAAGTTTCTGTAGGTATATAAATGAAGTAAGACAATTTCTGTGGGTCAATCTTATTCCATGTGTTTGTGCAGTTCAAATTTGTGGGAATTCTTTCTGGGTTATGGTACAGAAATGACTGGGCAGTGGGCAAGACTTGTAACCTGTCTACTGTATAAGTACCTTTTTTTGGTATTTGGGAACAAGTCAGAAAATTATGAAGTCACAGTTTGTGATGGTAAACTAAGATAACTCAGATATTTGTATAATCTGTTTAAAAAGTGTAATGTATGGTCTGTTTAGACTGTATAAGGAGTACGGACATGGCAAATCAAAATCACAAGAATCTGTTTTATTGTCCTCAGCTTTTCCCAGACAGAGGATATTAGCACTGGAAAAAATGTAGACTAAAAAATGTTGCAAGTTTCATGTTGTATTACATTGCATTCGTTATGATTATGTTTAGCAATGGTACCTTAATGGATTAACTTGTAACAGAAGGTGAAATGCAACATAATTGTCCTAGAGTTTTAGAAACTTTTATTATATTATCTTATAGCTGGAGAAATATAAATTACATCCATCAGTGTTACTTCTCCAAGATTAATTAGCAAGTCGGTTGACATATTGTCAAGCTGAATTATATAATTTATGAGCTAAAGTTTCTGAATCAATTTCTGTGTATATTTCTTAAATGCATTCTCCAGTCATGTGAGAGAGGAGCAAAGTCAGCAGAAATTTCCCTGAAGGAAACAGCAGTCTTCTGCTTCAAGCACTTGAAGGCTAAGACTGCAAATTCATAGTAGAGGACAGAATGGACAGAAACAGCTCATTGTAGAAGGTGCTGAGTTGACTTTAAGTGAACAAGTGTTATAAGTGCCATTGTTTTAGTGATATCAGTGGCAGAAAGGGCTCTAACATTTCCCCCATAGAAATATCAGTGCCATCAAAAATCTTCCAGACTTCTCCTTTTTCATTAGGTAGCAAGACTGATTCCCCTCAGATAGTTTCCAAGTCAGTGGAACAAATTCTCATAGCTATGAATGATTTTTATTGATGTCATGACTGTTCAGACAGATCCCTCAAGCTTTGGTCTCAAAGTATGTCTAAGAATAGGATATCACATTTGGTTTGCATTACCTTATCATTCCTGAATCAACTGCAACTCTTTTGCAAGTGAGAAGTTTAGCAAACCTGACTTGCAGAAAAGAAAGAATGGGAAGATAATGGTTCTTTTTCCTTTAAATGAGAGCTCAAATAATAAACATAGGCTGAGAACACACAATGAAAACTTTGGAAAGCAGTGGAAAATGTAATGGAGAACAGCTTTGAAGAGATTAAGAAACAGTGTAGTCTGGTGGAAAATAATAGGGAATGTGACTCATTTTGTAGATCACTCTGTAACCTAAAGTGTACGTGGTATTTGTTTCACCTAGCATGATGGACTTCATGCCCTAGCACAAGCCAGTAGTGCCCTAAGAGATGTCCTGGTGTATCCAAGATGTGCGCATGAGGCTGGTAGACACAACCTAAGGGCTAGGGCACGCTCCTATGTTTCCAGAGAGCCATCTGGAGCCTAAGTGGGATACATTAGGACATCTGAATTTGGGAACAATTGAACTGAACTCTGAATCTACATGAAGAGTCTGGTTTCTTGGTTCACTTGACCCACATAATTTGAATTACCTCAGTATATGAGCTGTCTGCACGATGCTGACAGAAAAGACTCAAAGACTTGTAGGACATACGGTCAGCTGGTGCCAAAGTAAGATATGACAAATGACACTGCATGTTTATGAATGGGCAGAGGAGCTGAGAATCCTAAATGTAGCTCAGTTATATATCCCTGCACTGCAGATAATTAACTGCATGTGAGAACTAAGTCAAACACTTGAAATTCTATAAAATAAATTATATCAGAGGTAGTTAGCTGGGATATGACAATTAATTTTTAAAGGATGACTGTTAATTTTTAAAGCATATCAGTTATGTCAGTTGTATCCCCCACACTTTTTCCATCTATTTTCTTAACTTGGATTCTAGTTTTGTCTTTTCAAATTGTTAGCTCCTTCACTTGGGGATTGCATCCTAATGGTTGTTTTTGGATGGAACTCCTATTTCAGCTGATGCCTTTAGAAATTGCTATAGTACATAATAACTATAATAGAAACATCACAAAGTAATAGAAGGCTCAGGAAAAAAAACGTAACAACAAAAAAAAAATCCTGGCAGTTATTGCTGTTACCATAATAGTAAATAACTGGTTCTTGGGTCAAACTTGAAACATGAGGAATACAATGCTCCAGGTTTTTCATCATTATTTAAGTCATTAAAATGATCACAGTGAGATATAAATGCTAGCTATGGATCAGAAAATACAGTGGAAAGCATTTCAGAAAAAATCTGGTTTATGAAAAGAAAGTGCCGAACTATAAGTGGTTTTCCACAGGAGAATTGAAAAGGGAAAAATATAATTGAATTATGGACACACAGTAACAACTTATTCACATGAGATATCTTAAAGGGAATACAGATGCTAGGAAAGATTTAAGTGTAGGATGTAGAATACGTGGCTACACCCCAGAGACTATTAGTCATATTGTAAGTGGATATATCAAATTGCCCAGGATAAATACGGCACAACACAGTTGTCAGTATTGTGTACTGGGCACTTCGCAAGCAATATGGACTTTTAGAGAGAAGTGTTAGAACTTAGATTGGGTACAAATGCAGAATCTGAAAGCATAAAAACGGTATTAGATTTTTTTCCACTGTTACGATGTGGGAGGCAAATGTTTCAAAATTAAAATTAGATTTTCTCTATTTTAGTTAGCTGGGTAAGAAAATATGGATAAACAGTATCTACTAAAAGTATAAGCTTAGTACTAATTCCCTGGTATGTAATGAAGATCATGGTAGTTGAAAAATAAGTGTGTGAATGAAAAGATGATCCTTTCCTAGAAGCATTTTTAAAAAAAAAAGTCAGGTGGATGCATACCTCTAAACCACTGAAATAGAGACAATTTTCTAATTTTGGGGTGTATTTTCACTATTGCAATATTCTTAGATCCCTACCAGAAATTGTGTTCTTCCCTATGACATTGTGTGTGCAGAGAATAATATTAACAGCAGTAAAAATAATGTTACCTTTCATGTTTAAGGGTTTTCTGCTTTCTTAGTTCCTATAGTAAATAAGATGCATATATCCTAAAGGGAGACAAAAACCCAACCTGTTTTCTCTCTCTTTTTTTTTTTTTTTTTTACATTCCTTTGTCTTTTTAATGTTTTAATTTAGATATACATACTTTTGAATGTAAAAACATGATGCACAGAAAAAATATGACAGTGTAAGAATGAACAAGAGGAATACACTAAACACAGACGCTGGTCCCTGCAGATTTGCTGAAATTGTTCAGGAAGAAGAACTGCAGGTCTGAATGGCAGAGTGAAAGATGTTACTGGCATTGGCTAAAGGTGCCCATGGGAACAGAAAGCACTTATGTTTCGAAAGGTCTTTCTATGACTATGTTGCTATTAATGAAAGATGATCTTAACTAACTAAAATTTGAATGTAAGACAATAGTCCTCTGGAACTAAATAAATGAGAAGGTATATTTAGGATAATGATTAGACTGTTGATTTGGACCTTATTATAAGACAATATTGAAATTAAGCTGAGAAAGATGTGGGTCTTACTACAGATTCATAAATTTCCATCTGCCCCAACTTATTATCTTAGTTGCAGACATGTATATTAAATTAGGTCCATTTGTGCTTTGAACAAATTCATAGTATTCATAAATTCCAATCTGAATAATAAATGAAAGGATTCTTAGCCTCTTTTTATATTGTACATGACCATGTCCATTATGTTATATGGATGAAATTATGAATGAAGTAAAAGTGAAGAAATAATAAGGCTAATAAGGTTTAAAAATGGGTTGCACATTTTAAAGGATCAGTTCTGGCTACTAGTGTTATATCATTAACAGAGTACTGGTCAGATAATGTTTCACTATGGTTCATTCACATGGAGTTTATCAGTGCAGTTGGTTATTTGAAAGCAATACATTTCTAATTATGAAGCAACAAGCTTACAGTAAAGAAATTTAGTAAAGAATGCTAAAGTTATGATAATTGCTACATAAGAGTTGATAGTACAGGTATTAATACAGCCTTAATCATATCTAGCATGATACAGACAGCAAATGGAAATTATCAAAACATATGTTTCATCAGAACATGTATATTTTTTTAGAGTAAATCCCATCCATAGATAAGTTTCTGTAGTTTGCACTGAATTAACACATTTTTCAAAAGGCAGAGTTAACTAAATTAAAAAACAATTATTCCTGTAGAGAGAGGAAGTCAGTTGCAAATCCCTGCTGTGTCTGTATTGATGAAGAATCAATCTTAATCTCTCATGCAGGATCAAACTGTCAAACAGTACTGGAAGAAAGAGAAAATTTGGAAAATGGAATTGTGTGACATAGGTCATTTGCATTGGACTGAGTGGCCCATACTTCTTTGGCTGCAATGGGATCCTCTGTCCTTCTAAACTAATGAAGCTAGAACCTGAGTGAACTCAATCACTAGAGCTATATTCCATAACAGATAATCCATAATTGAAAATCCCTAGTGAATCACTGTTATATCATGATATAGTTATTTTTTCGGAATTGTCCACTAACTCTGTCCAAGACAAAATTGCTACAGAGAGGACTAGCTCTTGGCAATGTGAACATGAGCCAATTTGAACTTGGAGCCTAGGATTTAATTCTATTTCTTGCTCATTTAGAAGTGTGAGTATGCACAGTGTATCTGTTGTGGGCTCAGCATTTACCCCAGAAACTCATCAATGGTCTTAAAAGTTGTGGTTTGTTGCTGTTGTGTTTCCCTTTCCTCTTCCTTCTCTCTAGGGTTTGATTATAAAATTCCTTCTCAGAAATCCTGTTGGATATCTGTAACCACCTTTGATGTCCCTGCCTTTGGCTTTGACTGACATTTCCTGACTAGATAAACAGACAATAATATATCAATGATATTTTTGTTTAATTTAAACAATAAAAAATAGTAATTATTTTTGTTTGTCTTGTGGGCTAATATTGTATATTAAAACTACTAGAATAGGTTAGCAGGCTTAGTATATATTGCTGTAGTTATGACCAATGGCATTTGGATATAACCCCATCCTCTTTGAACTCAGGGTAGACCTTTGGGACTGGATTTTAAAAGGAGTTTAAATATAATTTGAGTTGTGCACATTTAGATAATCTTTAAGGCATCCTAGGGTACCTGAGATACCTGCACAGGCTTAAAATATTTTCTTTTCTGGACTGGCAGCTGGAGTCCAGGCAGGATCTTTTAGCATACCTTAAGTGTTATGGATAATTACATTAAGGCATCTTAAGTGTTCCCTGGCTGAAATGTAACAGCTGTATTGTAGGCACATGATTTTAGACATCTCAGTCTGTAACTGAATTGCAGCTTTAGTTGGGTGAGCTAAATCACAGCTAAAATATTTAACTTTAGTATTACTAAAGTGTGATGAATCTCATACTTATGAATAACATCCTTAGGATGGGACCTTCTCTTAACAATAAGAATACACATAATAAGAAAGCAGTCAAATAGTATTCTTATTTTTTTTTCCTGTCAAATCACAATTTATTAAAAGAAAACCAAAATACTGCAGATGATACATACAATTGATTATCTTTGGTAATGTTTGTTGTGACACCAAAATGTTTCTATGATTCTATGATTAGGACACAGCAGATACGTATTTGCTTGGAAAGTTTTTACACTGCATTAATATTTAATGTTACGTTACTTCATGTCAGAAAGTAGGATAATATTCCAGAAAAATGACAACAGAAATACTAAAAATGAGGAGGTTTGTGATTTCCACCCCCCCCACACTCCAAAGTGTCCCTCTGTTGTCTTCGGGAGAACATCCTCAATTTAGTACAACACTAATGATATCAGAATAAGACTTTATCTTAGACAAGGAATATCAACTAATTTACTTTCATAACATCATATTATGTTTAATTACACAATAAGTAAAGAATGATTTATGTTACATTTCCCCCAACAAGCAGGGTAAAATTTTGCTTATTTTGCTAACATCAGTCCAATAAAAATAATCAGTAAAGGAGAAATAATAAAATAATGAAGCCTGACTTCCTTCCTCTTAGAAAAATAGCCTTAATATTTAATTCAGTAGTGACTGAAAGTTAGAAGCCATAGACTTTGTTGTAGTATCCGAGTTTGTAGAGAAGTCTAATTCTAGGTAGAATCCATAAAGCACACAGATCAATATAACCACAAATGACAATAACTGACAAGCTAAATTGACAGTATTAGGGCAGAGGCCAAGAAACCAGATACTTTATCTTTTTTTTTTTTTTTTTTTCCTTCTCTGTCTATGATAAACTGATTCTGACAAAAGATCTGAACTTCCTGAAAACTTATATTATAGATTATATGCATCAGATTAATAGATGTGGCTACAAAGATTTTTTTCATCATTGAGTTCTGAAGCTGAGTTTCAGTATACCTATTCTGCTGAATTTCTCACACCTTCAGTGGACATGCCTCCTGCTGAGCAAGTCACCTTTGGAGGTTTGTACAGTCAATGGGGAGAAATGGGAACTTTTAAGGTTCATGTGACATCTTGGAATGCTAAGAACAGTTCAACTGTAGAATAAGACATCAAATTCAGGTGACCAGAATATTGTCATATGGGTGGGAACTGGCTGTCTAAACTCTTACTACAGTCATCAAAGGCTGAGTGACTACAGTCAATAGAGAATAGAAAGTGCATCAGTTCAGTTTAAATAGACGCTTAATATAGAACTCGGCTTTTGAATGTAGTATTATATTGGGTTTCCTGCGGTATTCTACCTGGTCTCCAGCTGCCACCGTAAAAGGCTATAGTTCGTACCTGTGTCATACCTGTGAGCCTTATGATTGTCCAGGAAGTCTGAGATATCCTAAGGCTTCCCAAATGGTATCAGTCATTTATGTTTGGCCAAGACCAAATTAATCTTTTCCTGTATCTGGAACACAGATGCTTAGTTTGTATTTGAAGGCCTGTGTCTGGAAGTCTTAATCTCCAAATAAGCCTTATCTATATTTAGAAAGAGCAAGTTTTAAAAGTTTTATTTCTTTCCATTGTCTCTAATAGGAATTTAGGGCATCTAGCCTAAATATATATCTACAAGAAGAAACAGCTGCATTTCGTCAAATTAATTCCACACTTTGAGTTTTTCACCTGGACCATATATTCTTTTGCTGTAAATTGGTATAGTTTCATTTATCTTCCTGAATGGAGAGGCAAGGATTCAGGTGTCTGGCTTCTTATTCTTCCCTCTTGTCTCTTGATACAGAAGCTAGCACATCTGGAAAACATTTGCCCCACAATATATCTGAGCTCTCAGACTCCAAAGAGACCCTCTCTCACTTCAAGGAGTCTGATTCCATGAGGAAAGGGCCTTATTGAGCATAGACATCTTTGCTCTGGATTCTGGGCAGTGTGCAGGAAGTAAGGGAGGAGGAAAATGTAAGTTTTACCTCTTAATATCTCAGGGATATTAAAACCACAAATGAAAATATAAAAACACATAGAAGTAGTTTCCTATCTCAGAAAAAGCTCAAAATGCAGAAATGTCATGTCAGTACAAAAAAAAAAAAAAAAATCAGGCTGATGTCTGATAATGAAAGTATTCTTTTTCTTCCTTTCATGCATCTATGTGGTATTTATTGCACAAAAATCATACTATTATACAAAAGTCCATAGTGAAGAAAAGTTTGAAAATTCCTCCTAAAAATAATATTGAAGTTATGAGAAGCATTAGTGGAGCTCTTGGCACACTAAAGTACAAATTGTTAAAAGGAGTCAAAACTAATAAAAAAAAAAATTGATTGCATGGTTCAGAAAAAAATCCTAAAATCCATTTCTAAGTTAAGTTGCTAGAAACACCTTTGGATTTATAGTAAGTAATTATATGGCCTGTTATCTTTAGTCAGATTTAAATATTATAGGAAACAGTTAGAATGAGAATGAATTAGCCTAAGTTACTTAGCTTCAGATTATCAGCAACGGTTTTAAGTAAAGTAAATGTTGTCATCTGCCCTCTGTTTTTCATGAACAAGGCTGTACCGCATAACCACCATAAATAATTCATAGAAAATTATTTTGAAAAAAAAATCAACTCCCCAAAAGTCTGTATTGAAACCGAATTCTCATTTGAAGAGAATCTGAGGAGGGTGAAGCAGAATGGGGAATTTCATGCCGGATTTTTCACTACATTAGGCAGCTTGTGCGTGACAAACAAAAACAGTTCAAGTTTTCATTCCTAATTGACTCTGTTTCCTTGCAAATTATGCATATGAACACAGTTCTGTAAGCAAGTTTTAATTATTTTTCATGTTAATAGAGTACTTCAAACCAGATATTCTATGTGACTTATGTTCATCACAGTATCTTGCTCATCAGGTTCAGTGTATTATTAAAATTTTCATTGAATCGCCCTACAGAATGGTACAACAGTTTCAGTTCATTAACTTTTCTCTTATTTCTCCATCTATCAGAGTAAAGTTTCAGGCTTGAATTCTATAATGTAATTTGTGTAAGAAGCCATTTGTAAATGACTGGGTAGATCCTGGTGGAGCTTTTTAAATCAAGCATTATATTTTTAGCAGTTTCCTGGTATTTTGAAATAGTCATGTAGAAAATCAATTGTAACATGTAGATAGGTATTCAAAAATATGAAGGAAGACTTCTAACTTTCCAGTACAACAGACAGTAACATAATAATGCATCAGTCGAAGTGTAAAACCTGGAAGTTACTTTACAAAATGGGAATCTTCGTTTTGTACTTATAGCTTGAGCTATTTCTGAAGTTTCAGGCCATATGCATAGGCAAGGTTAATTCCAAAGCAGTCTCACTTCTACACATCTGTATTTTGATAGTATATAATAGAAAATCAACTCAAATAAATACAGAATTTCAATTAAAACGCAGTAATAAATTTAATAAAAGAATGGAGGAAAGTAAATAAATGGTATTGTACTTAAGTTAAAAAGATGAATACTTTGTAAATTGCCAGATACATGGAACAGAATTTAACTTCTTCCATAACTAATTTCTTCCTACTGATCTTTACATAAGAATCTTATTAACATACTTTTAGTACATTACACACCTGTCCACTTATAAAATATGATAATCTGATTTTACTTTGATGTGTACTTCTGTAAATCAGCATTAAAATCAAGGAGTATAAGATTCTAATATTAGAATTGACTTATGCCTATTAATTGTATCTTACATTAATGGAAAAAATAGTCATAAATGCCGTCTAATCAAAGTTACTACCTGTTTGCTTGGCCATATTAGTATTATGGTCCTGTATTCAAGGTACATTCAAAAATGCCAAGTATTCAGTTCAAGTAATGCAGTAATGGTGGGCCATTGACCAATAGATTCTGCTCTTAGTTAAGTGCTGGTATTAAATTATATTAATATAATATCTAGAACATGTATTTGGAATTGGAGCCAATACAGTTATTAGTATTCTGGTTAGTGGAGAGAAGAGGTGTGTTAATCAGAAACCCAGTTACTTCTTCCTGTTTTAGGAACTGAATAACTATATGCAGGGAAAGAATCTTGTCCATGATGATGTCAGAAGTATAGAATAAAATAAGTAAATAAGGGCATTAGTGTGTCCTAATAAGATACCTTAGGGTAGCTGAGAAAATTTATGGTGATGACAGATGCGACACAGGACTTATGAGAACCTAATAGCCTTTGCAAGTAAAGCTGGAGACCAGATATCATCAGATATCATAATCACCTAGAGTGCTACCGACACACGTGTTAAAGCACTTAAATGAGAAGGACACATTGACACTAATATCAGTTGGTTTAAGATTCCTGTTGAATCCTTGAACGTCATGACAGGGTCTGGGGGAAAGAAGTACCTTCTGTCATAGGAGAAGTTCCAGTTTGAGTACACCCAAGGAATCTGAATATACACAAGCCAATGTGACACAATGAGATGCAGCCACAAGTCCTGATGGCATTGGCTGGTCTGGTTGCCAAGCCACACTCTTTCATATTTCAAAAGCCATGGCAGTCAGGCAAAGTCCCCAGTGACTGGAAAAAAGGAAACATTGAACCCATTTTTAAAGTAGGACCCTGGGAACTCATCTCTGTGCCTGCCAGGATCACGGAGCACATCCTCACGGAAGCTATATTGAAATATAGCAGTGATTAGAGACAGCAAACATGACTCCATCAAAGGCAAATCATGCCTGACTAATCTAGTGGCCTTCTGCAATGGAATGACTGCATCAGCAAACAACGTAAGAGCTACTGTTGTCAGCTACCTGGACTTCTGTAAAGCTTTTTATATGGTCCCCCATAACATCCTTGCTACTAAGGAGAGATGTGGGTTTGACAGATGAGCTATTAGATGGATAAGGGATCAGCTGGGTGGCCATGTCCAAAGAGTTACAGTCAATAGATAAATGTCCAAGTGGAAAAAAATAACAAGCTATGTCTCTGAAGGGTCCATACTGGAATCAATACTATTTAGTGTCTTCAGCAATGACATTAACAGTGGCCTTGAGTGCACCCTCGACAGGTTTGCAGATGACATCAAGCTGAGTGGTGCAGTTTATACTGTTGAGGGAAAGGATGCCACCCAGAGAGACCTTGAGGAACGGGTTCATGTGAATCTCATGAAAGATGTCCCAGACCATGGCAGGACAGCTGGAGTAATGATCTTTACAGGTCCTTCCCAAACAAACTATTCTATTCTATGACTATGTGATTCTAAGATTCTTACCCGAGACTTTTCTTAATATTTTCAAAAGTTACATTGTTTCTTACATTTCTGTTCTTACTTACGAATTAAGGTTTTATTCACAGGTAAACTGCACACATTTTCCTTCCATCTCACGTAATTCAAATTATATATGAATTTCAAGCCCTTTCTTCTTTTGTGTCTTATAACTGGTTGTAAAACAGGGCTTTACTTTGAAAGCACTGGAAAAAGTAATAGTATCGATCCCTCTATTAACTTATCAAGGCACATTTTTTTACAAAAATATAAAAACAAACAGTATTAATTAAAGCAAAATGCATGTGGTTCTACAAGCAAAATAAGAGTGAGATCTCAAAAATATTCAGATTTTTCCTTTATGCAACAAATAGGTCAACTAGAGAAAATATTTATACTAGAAGTATATGTAATTTTTGAATGTATCATGATGGTTTAGTAGAAGTGAAACACATTTTAGATTCTAGCCAATCTTTTTAAAACCTTGGGCTGTGTTCATGTAAAATAAATAATGGCACGTATCTGAGATACCTAAACTAATAATCAAACCACTTATAAGTATTTCTGTGGTCAACAAGAACAAGAGAGGTATTACCAAAGGCTGACTTTATTAGAGGTAAAATCTTAAGCAAGTAGAATTGCCTAACAGTCTGAATGAATCTATGACTTGTTATTTAAAAGCTTAGAATTTTCTGTTTAATAATGTAATTATAAATGCTTTTTTCCTCTCTCTTTTTGGAAATTCCATCTTCTTTTACCCTCATTGAAAAATATATGTGTAGGGATTGAATTTTTTGATTATTAGGTTCCACTCACAAATATACATCTAAAAGTGAAACATTAAGCACTTAGTTTTGAAAGATTTTGACTTTTCACTGTTACCTGTGTGGAATTTGTAATGCATTGTATTTTTCTCTGACTGAAGGAACTTCATTGCTTTTTATTAAATTCTTACCTCATATTTTTACCGAATTATTTGTTATACTAAATAATTTTTCAAGCTGATATATTTTCTATATTTAGTTGAAGTATTTCTATGCTTTTATTTTCAGACCCTTTTCATTCATTACATGTATTTGGCACATTTCAGTGCAATACAACTTATGTCTTACATATTTTTCTGTGTATTTGTAATGTACATAACAGTTCTTAACATTTTTTATACTGATTTGTCTGGTTTTGGACAGATTTAAAAGTATGTATAAGACAGGCAGAGAGATAAAATCTCATAATATTTGTTTTCAAAGTGTGCATAAAATATTTCAGATGGGAAAAGAAAAAAAAAATCTGCCTAAATATCAGTAAAGTTCTTCAATCAATTCATGCCCAAATCTTGAAAGCCAGATTCTGTGTTTACTCTGAATCTATTCACAGGCATTTCAGTTGTACACTTTGAGGTGTTTCAGATTGCACAGTGCAGGTTTTTCCTGAAGAGGTGAATGAAAATTCTCCTTTAAAGAAACTATTGAAAGATGAGCTGGCATAAATCTCTCATTCATTCATTCTTTCATTTATTCCTGACCATCATGAAATATAACTGATCCGCCAGAGTGAAAGGGAATATGGGTGTAATACAGCATACACTGCTGTGGGTAGGCTCACGAAACAATCCCAAAGAAGTTACTTTTTCCATGTAAGAGTAAAAGGTAGAGGGAAAAGGTAGGCCTAACTACCTATTCAACCTACTTCCAAGACATTTGAACAAAGTAAAATCATTGTGAATGTTGCTCCTGAGAATTCAACACCTTCCTCTCTTTCTACTTTTGAAAGTAGGAAGAAAATTTATTTAATTGTGTGTTCAGTATCAGTTCCTAAATTTCATCAGGTAAGGAAATGGCTATTTTTTATTAAGGGAAAGAGAGATTGTAGCAATATTTTTGTTGTATCATTAATATTCCGTTTAGAAAAAAGAATATAATTATTATAAATTAGAGGTTCTTAGGGACATGCTTTAGAGGTGGATTGACAGTGCTAGGTTGATGGTTGGACTCAGTGATCTTAAAAGTAATTTCTAACCAAAATTATACTATGATTCTATTATTATTAAATAATTCTAATAATAATTTTGTATTAATTAATTGTAATAACTGATGATTTATGAAATTATGAAATCATAAAACAAAAAAAATTGAAACTTAGAAATGTAATGTATGCATTCTGTCTATAACTCTATGGGATGCATTATTAAATCACAGAAATCAAAGACTGCAAGACAGGGAGCTACAGATGCCTGTATAGACAATCTGTATATATCCATAGGTGTGCACACACACACAAAATAATTAAAAAGGAATGTTTAGCTTTTCATCAATAAAAATTCCATTTCATTTAGAGAATTTTTGTTGGCTCTGAGAATGCAAACAAGGTACTAGATTTTTGAAAGAGTTTTACAAAAGAAGTTTTGTTTGTAGCACAAGAAACCAGAAGGTATTCATACAGAAGGAAGAGAATGGTTCTCATTAATTCACCGTGGATATACACAGAGTAAAGTTTCTACAGAGTGTTGCAAACTTATCCCAGACAACTGAGAGTTTACAGAAACAGTGCCTGTCTGTCTGTCTACCTGTCTTTATCTATTGGACACCACCATGTGGAGCAGGCTGGCACACTCCCTTGTTCACTAGGCATTACTCAATGCAATGGGCTGGTATATTCTAACACATCATGTCAGCTCTTGAAAGAGATGTTAGCACTTCCTCATGGACACAAAAGGAGTGGAATGGTGATGTATCAGGAAAAACATCTATGTTGTTACTTGTAAACCAGTTCTCTCAAGGCACCACTCTAGTGAGGAATAAATGAAACAAGGTCAGAGAAAATGCAGGATTTCAGGATTTCACCTTCATTGGACTAATTTATTTTATTTCATAGTTTGTACATTTGAGCCATCAAGACACTTCTAAATAAGGAGATAATGTTAGAGCTTGAATAAGTTAATCCATATAGTCATTTAACATTCTTTACAAAATTTCCACCAAATAATGATAATTCTATTGTCTCAAGTAAACAGGTAGATTTATGATTTTAGTTCAAAAATTTTGTCCCAGAAAACTTCTCTAGGTAATAGCACAGCATATGTCTCACTGCTAAGCAAATTTTTTAACACAGAAAAACATTAATTTTTATTTTACAGACCTGCAATATAAAGGAAGATTACGTTTTCAGATGGATTTCTGAATTCCGCTGAGTTAAGAGCTTCTTTTTATAATTCGGATTATAAATTGTGCTGGTAATTAATCTGTAATGTGACTAATCCTTTTTATTATCATAATAAAAAATAAAATATATTTCATATCTTCACCAAAAAAGCATTTCAGGAGTTTTTAGCACAGGGACTCAGCATGCTTATGTTCATTCTCCTACACTTATCTACAAGTTAATAACTTGATCTTGCAATAAATGTCAAGCAGGCAGAACATGGTTTTTAATCCCCTAGTACAAATGAAAACTTATATCTATGAGGGCTTATTTTAAGGCAAGTGCTTTATTTGACTGCCTTTACTGCTGATGAAATAAGCAAAAATAAATTTAAAAAAATAATAATAAAAAACAAACAAACAAAAAACCCCAACCAAACAAACAAAAAAGCACATAAAGCCATGAACTCTTGATTGATACAGGCAATCATTATTTTTTGTTAGGCAGAAAATCATGTCTAGAAAAGGAAGTGAGTTTTCTCAGTATTTTAATGAGGAATTAAGTTATAAAAAGTAGGCAAAAAGTACTCCTGTCCTTCTGGTGCTTTCTTCACGTCCTTGGTAGCTGTACAACTCAGCAAAATGAGTAAATGCAAGTATTGGGCTATTATTTATTATTGAATTGGCTTATAATTATTTTTTGTAAGTTACTTATGTTCACTGTATTGGCACATTACATTTTTTTTTTTTTTAAGTAGCTAGCTGAATTGAAGTGAACCAAATAATAATATATGCCAAATTGTTGTTGTAATTATTGCTTTAAAAAGTAAAAAGGCATCTAGTGTTGTGATTGTGGGTGGAAGTAAGCAGATGCTGGCTTTGCCAGCTATTGGATGTACTTTTTCAAAAAGCCCTATGGTAAAGCTGTGGAAAGATTACAGTTAAATACTATACACATGCTAATTTCCAGGAAAACCCATATATTGATTTTCTCAGAGTAATAAAATATCTTTCAATTTGAAAACCACAACACTAAAATATTTTTAATATTTTCCTTTATATTTACATATGAATTCTTTAATAAGGAATTGAGCAATTTTATTTTTTTCTTTCATTAAAAACTACCTCTGCTGGGAGGAAACTTAAATAATTATTCACATACTATTTTTCTACCGTAGAAGAAGAATATCCTACAAGTTGTTGTTTGGATTATTTGTTTGTGGGGTTTTTTTGGTTGTTGTTGTAGTTGTGTGGGGTTTTTTGTTTGTTTGTTTTTGTTTTTTCGAGGATTGTAAATTTTTTTTTCTGGGTCATTCTTTTTTTTCTGGGTCAAAAATAGAGTTTTTTGTTGGTTGGTTGGTTGTTTTTTCTTGTTCATTTGTGGCTTTTCGTGTCTGCGTGTTTTCAGTTTTTTTAGTAATGAGAAAATTCATATCCACATACTTTAACAGGCAGATCTATTTTCAGATCATTTTATGAGAAAAAAATGAGAAAAAATGTGAGAAAAAAATATGAGGCTTTTCACTCTGTACATTTTTTACTACTTTATCAGTATGTAGCAAATAGTTAGTATGTTGTGCTTGCGTTGGCCACAAAGCTTCAAATCATCAAAACATTGGAGTGAAAAAGTTTACAGATGGTTTTTCTGTTGTCAGGATGTTGTGTTGTTAGGCTTAAATGCCATCATCATAACTGTTTCTTAACAGATAAATCAACAAGTCTATTTGTAAGTAATTATCATTTTGTATTCAATATATTAGTCAAGAATACTTACCTCAGAATGTTTACCCTAGCATAGCTCTTGCTTGGACACTTACATCATGAAGAACTGGTATGAGTTATTAATTTATCAGATGACTTACAATTTATTTTTCATACATTTGTCTAAGTTGAAACTTTTTTTAAGATTCTGCAACTACCACCTTCTAATACTTCAGCATGAATAGGTTTAATTTGGCAGAACTGACTTGCAGGGTTTATATACTTGAAGTGAGGGTGTCATCTGAAACTTAGATCTTTTCAGATACCATTATTTGTTATTCTACTGCCATACTGTTTGTAAATGTGATTACCTTTGTTCACAGGAAATAATTAAAATAAGTTTAATAAATATTGGTAGCTGCTGATAACATATTTCTCCAGCTCACTGAAGCTTTTACATTTTTTCCATTCAACATTATGCCAAGTTCCAGAAAAATAAATGGATTAAGAACCTTTTTTTTTTTTTTCCCCTTCCTATTAAAAATATATTTTTTCCTCTATTGGAAAATGTGAGTTTCCCTTTTTGCTTGTACTATATTCACTTTCAGAGTGATTTTATAATTTGATGAGTCCTTGCTATGGTTAGCTGATTTTTTCTAGAGCTTGTTTTCATATTCTTCCGTGAATTTTTTAATGCATATTTTAGATATACCATCTAAATGAAACTTCTAGACTTTAGCAGCTGATGCATCTTCCTGGACAGTGATGATACTCTGCTATTTCCACCTTTTAATGTATTTACAACACTTATCCATAAGCCTAATTTATAATGTAGAAAAATATATAAACTTCAACTAAATGTGAGAAATGGTCAGACATGACTGTTAGAAGGAAAGAACTGTGATATTTCAAGGTTGTGTTTTTTTTTTTTTTTCTTTCCTTCCGCAAACCTCAGTTATTCGATTCACTTAGGTGGAGAAATAGATACGCAGTAAAAAGCAAGATAAGCCTAGTGAGGAGTGAAACCACAATTTGTTGATTGAAATAGTTATTATTTGTATAATATTTTATTTTTTTACAACTTCTCTACTTCTCTTCAGTCTCCCTCTAAGCATGTATGGGTTTTCACTGAATCTTAGAGTACTGTGATTGATTTTTACTAATACAATGGAGTTAATACAAAACCACAAATTTGGTTAGAAGACACATCTAAAACTGGGAAAGTATGATAAAATAGAAAAAATAAGCTGAAACAGTACCCCCAAGGGAATCACTTCAGTGTTCCTAGGAAATATTAAATTTTGAGGAAAACACTGATAAAATTAAGTATTATAAGGGGTTTAGAAATAATGGGGCTTGCTTCCCATTTTTAAATTCTTGACGGTTCAGATGTGTAAATAAGTGACCAGCAATTGATTCTCATTGGCTGGGGACCTATGCAAAAATAATTATCTTCAGTGAAAGTTTTGACCAATTAATTTTAGGTAATTATGCAAGTTTCACCTGAGGCTTTACTTCCTATCTTATTTCACCTTTAAGTTACCCTGTTCCTTGTATTTTCTTAAGTTTTTCCTTTTTTTTTTTTTTCTTCAGTTTCTACTAGTTTATTTTAGTTTCAAAGCCTAAGCAGATTAGCAATATTAAGAGAGATATACTTTGTTTTGTATTGTGTTATATGTTGTGCCAATAAAAAGAAAAAAATGTCTTCTGTTCAAAGCATGACTACCTTTTTGATATGGAAAATAACAGCCACATCGTCCTGTTAAAGAGGCAGAAACATTCAGTTGTCCACACGTAGGTAGGTCTGAAACTCCCTATGATAGTCTACTGGGCCCCCAGCAGGTCCTGGAACCTGTCAGCCCCCCCTGCAGGTACCTTCAATATGCCAGAGCACTTCCAATGGTGTGGGATGCCTGCTGGTAGGCAGCTGAAGCACACCTAGATATCTGTTGGCTGGAGGATGTTAGACATCTATTTCATCTGTAGCCATCTATGTGGTAAAACCTAAATTTGTATGATTTGAAGGCTGAATTCCAGCCTGAAAGACCAAACTCAACAGATATTAGGTAAAAACTGTTTTATGTCCTTCTTTACCTGGATTCCTAACGTTAGGATACATCCATGGGTTTTCACCTGTTTTCAGAAAGATGAGGGGCCCCCCAGCACACAACCTTCTCTAAACACTCTTCTTCCAAGAAAATAAGTGTAATTATGTTATGAAGATATCAAAGCTTGAGTCATGATTAAAGATGGCAAATATGTACATGTTTGTTAGTATCAGGGACAGACAGTTATATAGTTTATTTGTACATATGTAGTTGCTTGAGTATGAAAATGAAAGTGAATATATTATATATCAACAGTGTAATACCTTATAAAAACATTTTAAGTACTTGATTTTTGGAGGACTGCATTATTCTTAGGAAACAAATATTGTCTCTAACGCAACCCAGCCACATCAAAGATTTTAGGACAATGTGATGAAATTTGACATTTGAGGATATAAAGGAAAAAAAAGTAGGATTTAACTAAAAATGCATAGATTGTATTTGTGAAAAAGTGTTTTTCAAATGTTCAGCATAAATGGATTAGCAGCAGTGTTAAAATATATCATAAGTACATAAGCTTGGTGAGATATTTTTATATAGCTGTACATGCATGCTCTTATTTTTGTAGTTAAAATGAGAACAAAGAATACATCATGTACAGCATATAAAAATATCTCACCAAGCTTATGTACTTATGATATATTTTAACACTGCTGCTAATCCATTTATGCTGAACATTTGAAAAACACTTTTTCACAAATACAATCTATGCATTTTTAGTTAAATCCTACTTTTTTTTCCTTTATATCCTCAAATGTCAAATTTCATCACATTGTCCTAAAATCTTTGATGTGGCTGGGTTGCGTTAGAGACAATATTTGTTTCCTAAGAATAATGCAGTCTCAAAAATCAAGTACTTAAAATGTTTTTATAAGGTATTACACTGTTGATATATAATATATTCACTTTCATTTTCATACTCAAGCAACTACATATGTACAAATAAACTATATAATGTCTGTCCCTGATACTAACAAACATGTACATATTTGCCATCTTTAATCATGACTCAAGCTTTGATATCTTCATAACATAATTACATTGTGTGTTTTAAAAATTATTATTATTATTATTGTTTCTTTTCCAAAGCACCAACACAATACACAAACAAATTTCATTAATAATCAGAAAGGATGTTTCATTAAGAAATACCCTAAATATTGACATTATTGACATGTTGTTTTTTCAAAGGTATTTGTGAAGGCTTTGCAAAAACTTTTTCTTTAATGTCAGGAAATAAAAAAAATTGTGCACCTCTTTGAAATGTAAGGGTTGAAAGTTCCACCTGACACTTCCAAGAATAATAAGAGGGCTAACAGATAAGCTCAAATTCTGTTTCTTTATCTCGTTTTGCTTTGTATATCTTTTCTTCAATATATTGGATAGGTGACACTACCTAAGTAGAAGAAAGCATATTTTTTTTATTTCAGGTAGAAACACTACCTGATATTTACTGACAGGTTACATTCACAAATACCCTGTGTAATTGGACATGTTCTAGATGTGTGAGAATGGGATTCTGCTGTGGAGAATGAGGGGTGTACCTCTACTGCCAAAGTAACAAATACCAAGATTCACTGTCAACCTTCTTAAGACCATGCATAATATTTATTGCGTGTATATGATAGAGGCAAAATTGTCATAAGAGCCTGTTTCACTATGCAGTGCACGGGAGTATACACAAAGAACTTTTCAAGTATGAGAAATATCAGAATTTGATACATCTGAATTTAGTATGTTTTCTGATACCATATACTTAAAATGCTAGATCAAAAGCCATTGAAGTTAATAGAAGTCTTTCCAATGTTTACTATAGATGTATTATCAGGTCTACTATACATATGTACAGATTATATGTATATTATGTACCAAACTTAACTGATTCCCAAACCAAATGTGTCTTTATTTTTACTGAACTATTACAGAACACCTTGCACTCAGTATGAAGACTCCCATCACTTCAGTGAAAAATGAACAAGATCCTTAAATGGTAGAGATAGAGAAAAAGATAGTGACTAGCAAGACTGTTAATGTATTTTGTATGTGCAAAATATACTGCATACTACAGAAGTAGATGCTCAGACTAATTAATATTGTTGGCCAATAAATTACTTTTTGAATCACTTGGGTAGTATGAAGAGTATCCTTTTGTCTGTTTTCAGTGTATTTTATCTCCAATTTAAACCAGTCTCATTAAAGTGGTGTTAAATGCATGCATATTTTCCATCACATAATTGCGAATTTTAAAGATGTTTGTTATTTACAGGTAATTAGTAATACCACATACTTTTAATTTCATAGTGCTTACTAATGACTAAATTATTCTGTTGACAAGATTTTATTTTTTTTCTTTATATTGTGATAACTGTTCTAGGAAAGTACTCTATTTATTTGAATTTCATTAGCATATGAGTTCTAAAATGAATGACATATATAATTGCACTTTTTTTTCTAAAACTTTTTTTTTCTTTTTTTCTGATACTAGGAGGAAAAAAAAATCAAAACCACAACAACAACAAATTCATAAACAACCAAAAATCTCACCAAAACTCAGTAAAACAAACACTGACACCTGCACAGAAGTGATCAGATACTTAGAGAATTTGAAAGCTATTTTTTAAATTTACAAAGGATAAATAAACTAGAATTTCCAGTATCTATGTTCTATTAGTTTTGTACTATAACATTCACTTCCTTACTGTAAGCACCTGTACTATACCCTACAACAAACTTTCCTTTGATAAGATTATGTGCCACCTGTAAATTGCCACCAAAATTAAATTGCAGATTACTCTTAAAGGAAGGAAAAACAACTATAAAAACATTGATGTTTCTGAAATTTAAAAGGTTGGAGAAATTATTTATAAATGTAGAATAACCATTTAGAAAAATAACAACATGGACCACAATTTAGAGTGTGGTTGCAGTTAACCATTAACTAGGACTTTGCTAACATTAAGGAAAGATGAGGTGGAAAATAAAAAATTAAAAATGTGCTATGGATCCCAAATTAAAGCAACTGTCAGTGAGTGTCACCTGAAAGTAAAACCACAGCTGGTAGCATAGCACACGCTATTGAAATTAGATGAGTTATATGGTCACTAGCTGATATGTACATGACAGTTCTACAAAGAGTGAAACTATTACTTTGTAGTGGTCTAGAAGCAAAATTATCTTTAAATTATCATCTTTTTTTTTTTTTTTTGCATTTATTATAGGGAATAAGTTTGCAAAAATAAACATGAACCAAATTTCAGACAGAATTTCATGCATTTTAAAATAGCAATATTTTCAAAATTAAATCACTTGAAACCTGTAGCCTACTTTTATAGCATGCTTTTCTCCCATTTTTTATTTCATATTAGTGGAATCTCTGACTGCTGATGTTTGTCACCAGATTTTAAAGATATTTCTGAAATATTTTACTCTTTATGAAGGTTACAGAACTATGTGGTTACCTAACTTGTTATGGTTACTTAACTGAGACCTTACTTCAACATTCATCATACAAAGATATTTTCTAAATTTACTGCTGGTGTGGGCAGCTAGGTTTCCACATAATTAAAATTTTATGTGCATTGTTCTGAGAGTATAAAACTTCCTTTTTAAATGCAAATATACAAAATACTTATTTGAATAACTAATTAACATGGACAGAATAGCTGCTTGCAGAAATAAGAAACACTAGTTAGCAATATTTTCTGTAATATAGGGAGCATACGTGAACTTCGTCATGCATTGGAGTTTCTCTGGTATTGAGGTGATGTAGTGTACCTAGAAAAGCATCTCTCTGCCTCAAAGTTGGTCGTCTAGGCTTCAGAGATGATTGGAAGAGATGAAGCTAGCATTTGATCTGAAATCCAGTATTTGACTCATACCAGCACATTAAACACCTCTGTCCGTTAATAGGAGCTTTTCTGTTGGTTAGAAAAATAACCTAGCATGATTCACTCTTTTCAAAATATGGTAAAAAATACATATGAAGGTACATCACATTCAACATATTCTACTGGGTGTTTTTGGTTGGTTGGTTGGGTTGGTTGGTTGGTTTGTTTTTTTTTTAGAGATTTTACCTCAGAAATGGGAAACCTGCAGTTATTGCTGATTTCTGGTTACTGGAATTCACAATCATATCTTACAGTCTGAACATTAAAGTTGTCCATTTCGCTATACATGAATCATTACATAAGAGACTGAAAAACTGAAAAAGTCAGAGGGTTATTAATCAAGAAGAATCATGACTTTGGAGCATGCAAGTCTGTGGAAAAAAAAGCCAGGTTTCTAGTCACTACTCCCAGAGTTTGCAGTCATGTCTTTACCCACGATGTATTAGTCACTTGATTAAATAACAACACAGAAGAGGGAATAGCGATGAAGTCTACTATTTGCTAGACATCATCATTTATGTGTTTTTATTAAAATGATGCATGCTTTTTTCTGATTTAAATTTTTATTTCACAGCTAATAAGGAAGACTCCTATGGGCCAACCTAGAATTCAGAAGCCTAGATGCAGTATTGACACCTACCAGTCTAAACAAATAGGACACATCGTGAAAAGCAAGCACTTTTTAGACTAGATAACTACTGAAATGAGAACTTTTGGAATCACTTATTTGCATCTACGCATGTAGATTTATTCATTTCCAACACAGAGATCTAAAATATTAATTCAGTTATCAAGCAGGTTCAGTTCACCTCTGTGTCTTAGAGCTCTGTAGCCATAAGACCTGATCCACAATACATTATCCATAGTTTCTTGAGATTTATAGACATTCTATGGCTTTCTCTGAAAGATAATACCAACAGTGAAACTTTCAAAGCCTTCTCCTAGATTGAGCATGATTTAAAAAGTCCAGAACTGTATTCACCCATACAAATACCTTCAGCAAACAAGACAATTGGATCCCTGACTCTATTTTTCCCATATAATAAGGAATTATAATAAATATTTTGTGAAATTAAAAAAAAAATCCTCATTACTCAAAATGAAACTGATGAAAGTATTTATTTTTTTTTTCTCCAGTGAAAAGTTAGCATTTTAGTTCTTCAGTGTTATAAGTGATTTTGTGGAATGGGAAAGCATGCATATTTTAAAGATGCACAGGTCCCCTGCAATCAGAGTGTTTTGTTAGTCTGATCCTATAAATATTCTAAATATATTTCTCACTGATCTCACTGGGCAAACTGCATGCAGAGAAAAGGGAGAACAGACCCTTATTATTTACCAGGTCCTTCCTTTGTCTTAAGCTGTTTTATTGAGAAGACGGTACTATGCTATATCTAGTTGTGTATAGCTAAATGTTAATTTTTTACATATCTTTTGTTAGTTTGATAATTTAATTTTGATTCCTTTCTAAATTCATATCCAGATATTGATTTCCAATATATGAATTTGGCATTATCTGCATTACCACAAGTGATTTTTTTCTGATATAGTGGAATACCTTCCTCCTAACTCATTAAATTTTTCTCCATTTGTTTCTATTTCTCAGTTTCACCATTTATTTTGCATTTCTTCATTGTTTTTCTTTGTGGTGATACTCTTTTTTGTTACCTTGACATATTGCGATGTCTTAGCTATATAATGCTTTCCTACCACTGAATTGCATGTGATTTTTTTTTTTTTTTGTCTACAGGCCACATTTAGTTGCATTCATTTTTAAATATAGGTATATAAATGTGTTTACAGACTTATGTACCTGTATACATTAAATCATAGTACCATGTGCCTGATAGTTGTTGAAAGATCCCTAGTTATTCTACAATATTTTATTGAAATTAATTCAGTAGGTTCTATAAAAGCTTGATACCAAAGTTTGTCAGTTCTACTCAGTTTTCCTTGAGTGTTTATATAACTTAGAATATGTTGCCATTGACAACAAAAGAATTACCAGGGAGTTTTACTGTTGCCTTGCTGTTAGTACCTTGGAGCAGCAATTGTGAGACTCTCAGACATCATCCACGTTTCCTGACATCCAAGCATCCCACACAAATGAGTAAAGTATGCCATGCATTCACTCTCGTTTCTGTTTGGACTTCCCACACAGGAATATGGGATTGATGTTTGACTGTGATGGCTACAGAAGCTAAACAAGTATTGCATATATACCAATGCAGATGTACTCAATTTGCTTTTTTATAAATTACATTTGTAATTTTTAAAATGGTTTCTCTGCAGAATTATATATATATATATATATATATACACATATATATTTTATTTTTTTCACTCAACTGCCTTCCAGAATGAATCACACATCTTCTCATCATAAGCAGAAAGAACATATTTTTTAAAAACTGGATACCTAACTGTAGGTAATATCAAACTGTATTTAGGTATTCAAGGAAATTGCCTGATTTTCTGAGATGGTAATACTGATAGAGACTGTAAATGCATTTCGGAGAGTAATGGCAGGGTTCTTTATGCATTCTTCTATTGCTGTGACATAGAATTATTTCTATATTAAATGTATTTCTATGATTTTAAGATCAAACAAAGCATTCTGATAATAGTAAATACTTTTCCTGTTAAGTCTGGAGGTAGAGAGTGTAATTTTAGGAAGTGTCTATTTGAAAGCAAAGGTTTTCTGCCTTTTTTATTTTCTTTCAACCTCTTCTTTCTTTTTTTGACCATTTACAAGCTATTAAATTTTTCATTCTGCTGCTTGCACATCTGTTTGATTGCCTGCCTTTTCTGGTGTCAGTTCAACAGTTCCAAAAGCAAGGCCAGCTAAATAGCCTCTACATATACAAGTGCTGTTTCACAACAGAACAAAGCCACTCCAGACTCATTTTTTGAAAGTAACTAGGCAGGTGTTGGCAGATCTTTAGGCACCTCTTGAGGCCAAACAAAACCAACAGCACTGTTATTCTTTTTATGAAGTATAAATACGATGGAACACAGTTGTTTCAAAGGATCCCTGAGAAGTATTGTTTCACATGCTCACAGCACATGGGTCCAGGCAATGCTTAAAAGAGAGGAAAGAGTTCCGTTAAGTTGTTTTATTTATATATTTTCCCTACTAGTATCAACTTGTTTGTTGAAATCATTCCAAAAAACCCCACAGCTAGCCTGTCAGACAGACAGACTGCACACTCGTGCATATACACTCACGGAAATATCAACCTTGGGTAGGTTTCATAATATTCTTTACTCTGAGATGTAGAAATCTTATATTACATAACACTTTTTTTTTTTTTTTTTCCCTTTTCACCTATGACAGCATTTCAAATACATTTTGACTTAATACTCATCACAAATGGCAGACAGCCCCACAGGCAGCTTCTGCTGCTTCTACAGAGCTCCATACCAAGGGTACCATCAGTCTGAATGAACCTATACTCACTAGAGTACATCATTCTGATAAAAACACAAAACCAGCAACATATGTGACACAACATTGGTCTGTTTAGAAGTCTTGCTAACTTACAAAATGGACAGACATCCCAAGAGGTGTATAGATCTTCAAAGCCAGAACAAGTTTATGAATATCTAGCATGACTTTTTTCACATTAAAAAAACCCCAAAAACTTTACTCTTTCATTTAAACATTGTATCCCACAAAGTTTAGTAAGGTACCAGGAATTCATAGGAAAAAAAAATAGTTTCACAGTGTCATATGTTTTATTGATATACAGTATACTCATAGTGGATGGCTGAAGAAAGATTCTACTGTACTTAAAAGACAACATTTTATTAGTTTTCTTTAACTGGCAAAATTTAAAGTATCACTAACTTTTTGAAGCATAACATTTTTACTTTAAAAAATAATCTTCAGTGGCCATGAATCATGTCAGATCCAGTGTGGGCCTGTCTCTCCCTGCTGAATGTAGAAGGAACTTTCTAAATTTACAGAAGATATCTTCATGTAAGGTGAAGATCTCACTGCAATACCTCTATTAGACAAAATCAACAAAGAACTTCAGAAATTTATCACTATCTACCGAATATAAAGTTAATTCCACATTGTAAAGACTGGTTTATCAGCTAATATCTCAACCAAAAACTAGTTATCTGAAATTACATTCAGCAGCGATTTAAACTGACCCTGGGATGTTACACTGAAATGCATTTGAAGTAGTCACATAGTTTATTTTGGGGTCACAGCTGTCAGGACAGTAGCTTCCAGCTGAGGAATGTGGTGTCATCTTCTTAACCTGTTCCAGCTAAATTGCTAAGTCTATATTATTACTTTCTCCATCAGATGCCTCCTGCTGTATTTATTATGAAGACTGTCAGGTATAAAATAATGAAAAATAGCTAAGTACTTTCTGGCTATATCTTATTCTCAAGTTACATGCAGCTCTTCCAAATTGTGTTGTCCCAGGAAATTTCTACTTATGAATTTGAGAACTGTTTGATCTAGTTTTGTATTTTTTTCTTAAGTTTCTTAGGATATTACTTTAAAAGTTGTTGCATTTAGAGAAGCCCCAGATAAATGGAATTTAACTTTCCTTGCCTCTGCTAAGTAAAAACAGTAAAGGAACAAAAAGTTATGCATGGCTGACACTGAATTGGAGTACAGATCTATTTTATACATAATACATTGATGACATTTTTCAGAAGCTGTTCATTCTTTTCATTCTGCTCATTCCTGTAGTGCTGCTGAGGTCAATGGGTCTTTGCATGTTCCTGCATATGTTCCAGTCACGTTAGCAAGTATTACCCAGGTGCAGTTTTACCTTATGCAGCCAGGTGCTACAATATTGTGAAATTTTTAATGGCTTTCAGAAACTGCTGTAAAATGCTTGTGTGGATTTTTCTTTTTCTAGCCTTCAGTGGACTTCTATATTCAGCATACAACTGTTACAAAAACTCCCTACTGATGGTGAGAGATTTAGATGGGTAAATTAGAGTTTCTCCTTGCCATTTTCAAGTTAAATGACCTGTAATTGTACTTTTGGAACTAGAGGCTGGTATGTATATATATACATACATATATAGGTAGGTATGTAGACAGACAGACAGATAGATAGAATAACTGGCAGACACTCTGTGCATATGTGTGTGTAGACACAGACAAAACAACAACAACAAGGAGAAAACAACAACAACAAGAACAAAACATAAAGAAAAAAGACAACAGCTTAATATTTAGCAATGGATAAAGTTTTTTTTAAAGTTTTCAGACTTCAGAAATTTTAGATTTTAGGAGAAAAGCTGTGCTTTGGTAATTTAATTCTCAGCAGTTACAATGAAAATACTGTCCTTGAAAACATGTATCTTCATACACTATCTTGTGCAGTCATTTTCTGTCTGGCTTCTGTAGAGTTTGGGATTCTGAGCTAACCTCTCAGTGAGGCACTGTGACAGCCTAGATAGTCATGTAAAGAGTAATCCTCACAATAAGAAAGAACAGAACTTGGGTTTTTTCGTTTCATAATAAACAAGTTATGAAGAAAAAAAATACACGGCCATGAAGAGTGAAGCTTTGTAATCACTTGTACATAGTATACAAATACTAGTAAAATGTAGCTTCTAAGTGGTCACCACATTTCTACTGCTAAGTTTGCATTTGAAAGAATTTGTATTGGCAGAATATTTTTTTTTACACTTTAAATAATATTTATGTATGAAAGCTCAGACCATTTATTTCTAGGCAGTTTACAAAAATGGAAATCTTATGAACTGTGGTGACTTGCTGCAAGTGACACAGCAACAGACTTCTAACTGCACCTGTCAGGTAGAAAATCATGCCACCACAACTCAAATAGCCAGCTGGCCCAAGTACTGTGCTTACAGTTATAACACTGACATTGGTATAATACAGAAAACTATATCTGGTGTTTTTCATGGTGTGCAAGCCAGGTGCAAAACACTTTTCATATGGTTAGTGCTTTCCAGATTGTAACCACTAGCTTCGGCAACAGATAATACCCTTTCTGACACTTTCCTTCACAGAATCACAGAATGTTAGGGATTGGAAGGGACCTTGAAAGATCATCTAGTCCAATCCCCCTGCCGGAGCAGGAACACCTAGATGTGGTTACAAAGGAAGGTGTCCAGGCAGGTCTTGAATGCCTCCAGAGTAGGAGAACTCCACAACCTTCATGAGTGTTCTGTCACCCTCACTGAGAAGTTTCTTCTCAAATTTAAGTGGAACCTTTTGTGTTCCAATTTGTACCCATTACCCCTTGTCCTGTCATTGGTTGTCACCGAGAAGAGCCTGGCTCCATCCTCGTGACACTCACCCTTTATATATCTGTAAACATTAATGAGGTCATAAATGTTCCTCATAAAACTGTTAGTTTCCTAACACTGGAAATAAAGGAAAGTCTGTTAGAAAGAGGCAAGAGCTGGAGTCAAGAGTTCCTGAGAATATGCTTTATTCCCTGCTTGTATGCTATGAATGACAAATTACCGCATATGTGTGAGGAGGTTCAGGGAAAACACAAGAATGATTTTCTCTTTCCAGCCTTTTCTTTGTGGATGCTGACTGAGTTGACTGGTTGTAAAGGGAATTAACACATTCTGCCAAGGGACAACATGTGATTGGCTTAATCAGTTGTATTTTAACATCTGAAAGTTAGACATGTAAAATCTGAACCAGGCATTTTAGGATCTCTTTATAGTTAATGGAGAAAAATAGGGTCCTCCAGGGATATTCATCTGCTCTATCTTATGATGAGATTAATGACTCTCTAGAGGTGCCTGTTCCTTTCCATTAGCTATAAAGGGAACAACCACAGTGTTAGTACTCCCTAGGATATGGTAAGGCTATTTTACTTTAACCAGGCATTCTCCTTGGAGACCAAAACTTGCTATCATTTCTCAAGTCTGAGTATACTCAAGCTCATGTTCCAATTTGTTGAGGCAACACCCACAAAACAAGTTTATGTGAGTGAAAATGAGAACAAAGCTTCATCGTTTAAAAGCATCTCTGCAGAGTAAGGACATCAGTTGTATTTGAGCACTGGTCAGTAATGGAACATGGTTTGGCATTAGCAAATGTAAACACACCCTGCCCATACTTTTAATCACTCTGTACTCTAGTTTTGCTCCACGAGCTGTGTGTCTGTGCTATTACAACACGGTGTACCAGCATAACTCATCTCCCTCCATTTTCAGAGGGCTCCTGCGGAACTACGCAATAGCTAGGGTAGGGTGATGCCCTGATGAACCTACCTGGCCTTAGGGTGCCTCAGACCAAGGTACAAGCCAGGTAAAGCTGTAGCTGCCCATAGCCATTTGCAGACAGATCCCTCAGCTACGGTTAGGTTAAAGTCAGCTACTGCTCCCAGATATGAAATTGAATTCCTGAATTCAACTCGCTGTAGCCTGAGAACAGAGTACAGAGCCATTCTTTATACCTTATAATTTAGTTTCAGATTTTCCCCAGCAGACTCAGTTTGTGCCTTGATAATACTGCAGAGAGTCTTCCTTCTTGGCAGGACTGAGTAACCCAAACCTGTCCAAAAGAACAGGTCAGCATCTGGTGCAAACTCCACCTTCTTCTAAAATAGAGACAATCCCTCTCTTAATAAAGTAGCCTGGTGCTTGGAATTAAGAACTCAGGAAAAGAAAAGCCAAACCAATCAAACCTGTGTATTTCCTTCACCAGTCTGAGGAATTCAGACTCTTCCCCACTAGCTTGTGAGTCTGAGGTGTAAAAGGGCTGTGAACCAGAAATGGCTTATAATGCAGTCTGTAACCTGTTTCCTGATACCCTTCTTTCTGAGGACACCCAAATCTCATCAAGGAGTGGACTGTGCTGGGTGGATTTTTTTCCAAAGATCTCAGAGAGTTCCCTGGGGCTCTTTATGCTCAGGGCTGCCTCATTGTCACACAGCAGAAAAAGTCCAGGGTTAACGTGGAGACATGATTTGTCCATCGATTGGCAACTTCCAGCTTTGTGATGGGAATGAGTGTGGATCCCTAGGCCTCCAATGCTTTTCTAGCTGAAATACTATAAATATCTAGGAAATATCTAGGGTAGTCAAGGTCAAATTCTCCTCACACATTAAATAAAAAGCACGAACATTTTATGAGTGATACAGGTCTAATTGCAGGGTGTGACATCAAAATACAGATGCTTCTGCAGGTACCTTGTAGTTCCTTTATTTTTTAATAGTTTCCATATATGTGGATTTTCCTAGCTTCCGTAAAGTGTATGTAAGATATTGCAAAAGCAAATGAGCATTTCACAATTTTAAATCTGTCTTTCCATGACAGGATAATAATTAATATATAAATCCTGAAGAATAGTGTATATTTCTTAAACATAGTGGTGTAATTAGGGTAGCTCCTTTGCCTAAAAAAAATCTGAGTGTGTGCTTTAAGTGTAGATCACTGTGTATGAAGTTTTATTCAAGTGTAGGTCATTTAGTTCCTGCTAAATGGTGTCCAAAGGAAGGATGATTTAACAAGATCCATTAAGGTGAAATAAAATACACATTCAAATATAATACACATCATAAAAATGATTAAACATTCTTGGCAAGATCAATAGTAAAATGAACTATATTAAGAATTCCTTTTTCTTACCAGTGATGCAATTTTATTTGCAAAAGCAGGCTGCTAGGTATGCTTGAATGATAAACTGGAGCCTTGTTATCTGGACTTAATAATGCTGCAAAATCCTTTAAAATATTTTGTTTTACCAAGGTTTAGAATTTCAATTGAATCAATTGTCTTTGCCCTACAGAAAGACAAAATTTTGCTGATGAAAAGGCCAAAAGTGAGCTGCAGTGAAGAGATACACTGATCCAGACAATCCTTTTATCGTTATGACACTATCAACAGTAGCATGTTGAGAATGTGCTTTTATTTTGAATTTATGTGAATTAGTGAGAGTCTGGATTGCTCTGATTCATTTAGAAGGAGCTTAGTTCCATTCTTCTGGTTTATCAATCATGCAGCAGGGTCTGTAGATGTCTAATCTAGTAATTATCATACTATCTTCCTTGGCCTCTGTTAAGAAAACCAAAGCTGGTTTTCAAAGGGGGATGAAGCAAGAAACGTTCTTTTTAATCTGCCTGATCTGAATTTTCCACTCTGTAGGGCAAAGGGGAGGGGCAGGGAAGGGGGATGGGAGAGAGAGAAAGACAGGAAAAAGGGGGGAAAAAAAGGAAGAAATCTTGTTTCGTTTCTTTGTGGCATGATTGTTCGAGTTTCTGAATCACACTATTAGACAGTTTATTTTATAGCATATAATAGCTTTTTACGAGCAGTTCAGTATTTCTACTATTATGCCAGTGAATAGTCACAAAACATTTTGCAGCTTTCTGGCACCTGCATGAAGCTGTGACTTATGAATATGCTAATGAGACTGCAACCAGAACTGGCTCGGGCTCAACACTTGCTCACAATTAGCGCCCAAGCTACCAGCACTGCTGGGAGGCTGACTACGGAAAGTAATATTTAGATTGATCAGTTCTACACAACACACTTCCTTTACAACAGAGATTTTTGAAATAACAGCTTAAAGTTATCCTGTGTGAACACAGGGAAACTTTTAATTTTAAGGCTTTTTTTGCTAAAATTCTGGAACGTAATTATTCAGTTTAAATACTTGGCACTGCAAAAGTTGATCCTTGTAGCACATTACATATTTTAATGGCAGAAAAAAGAAGCACATACTAATAATGACTGATCCACGTATTAATGTCTAGACTGCATCTCCTCCATAATATCTGTGTGCCTGTTAGCCTTGAATGCTGAAAAGCAGTTCCTTGAAATATATTCAGAAATGTCTTCTGTATAACATCTGTAATTTATACCTTTAATATTAGGAGACGCAGTACTGTCTGCAAGCCAGATATATGAACTAGGCATCAAGATTATGAGAAACTATTCCTACTTACTGCACTTTTCCAGAGTTAAAACATTAAAATCATGGCCTTAGACTCAGAAACATGAATAGCGATTCCAAAAGTCTAAGTTGCCATGATTTACTGTGCCAATATATATTTATACAATAAAAATAAAAAATTGTCATAGATGAACACCGCTAGATTATACTTCTGTTATTAAATGAGAGGTGAAATATTCTGTATCTGCTGTTTTTAGTAACTGACTGATATTAAATACAGACATTTGAAATTAACTCAATTTACACATCTGGACAGATCTTAAGACTCAGGGTATTTAGGAGCTAACTGATCTATATTTTTAAACTTGTTGGATAGCTTCACATTAAAGGCCTTATCTCTTTTAAGTGTATGACAAATACTTAATTGCTTTATTTGATTTTGATAATGCTACTACAGGTTAAAAATGTGGCTTTACCCACATGGTGAGAAGTGATATCAAAATATCCTTTAAGTGCTCTTTGCTTCTGGCAGGCAACTCATAAGTTAACAAGACGCTGACACAAAGAATATCTAACAATTCTTACAGTTTTAAGTTCTGCATATCTTTTCATTCCAAGTGAGCATTTTATCAGAACTGCATGATACACCACAATCAAAGGGCCCCTGTATTAGCTTTCTGTTTCACTGAAAGTGTAACAGAAAAGAGAATTCTTGTACAGATCAGTGCATTACTGAACATGGTGAGAGGCCATCTTAGTGCTTCCACTTTAGTATTTTTTCTCCAAATTATACACAACAGCAATTTTCAAGGTTACATATCTTAGGCTCAAATACCTTATGATACATGTTCTTTCTAAAACCTGATTTGCTTTCTTCAGTTCTACTTATCATATTCCATGGCAGATGGTTTATTTCAGTGTGTACCAACAGAAACAAGAAAGTGACTTCTAACAAATCCCTTGAGACAAACATTAGTATGTGGATTTGCACATGTTCCTTACAAACAACTGAAATATTCATACTAGAGAAATGTAGTTTTGCATCTTTCCCATAAAAATAATTGTTTATTCACCAGTCTTGTCTACCTTGTTTTAAAACCAAATATATGCAGGATGTCTAGAAGGACAGCACATTTGGTTTATTTATTTCAGAAGCTGCAGGTCAATAAGGCCTACTAGCAAACACCCTCCAAAATCCCTTTTAAGTTGGTGGGTTCCCAGCTTAAATGAGTCTGCACAACATAGCAGTTACTTTGTGATAATGGAAGTAAATCCTGGTACTTTGAAACAGCAAAAGCTTTTTTATTCCTGGTCATTCCACATTGAGAATGTGTTGTTTCAGCAGTCACTATTTTTCTGTGAAGGGCGTGTATAAGCCTGGCATTTGTAGGTATTAAAATCATAAGGATCAGAAATGCTGGGCTATGGCTAATAACTTTTAAGCATGAAGGGTAACTTTCATATCTTTCACTAATACATGATAGCATGCGAAACATAGATTTTTGATTGTATAAGGAAAAATGAGTAGTCACAAGGAATGGTATCCTACTCTTTTGTAAAACTTCAAATATTTTTTCCCAAAAGAAAACAAACAAACAAACAAACAAATCCACAAACAACAAAACAAATGAACCAACTGAACAGTAAAACCCAAAAAACAACCAACTAACCAACCAACAAACCAACCAACGAACCAACCAACCAACCAACCAACCAACCAACCAACCAACCAACCAACAAAAAACTTCCTCATGGTTTTCATCAACATGATGACTAGGAAGCTCAAGAGTATTCCTCCTTCTTTATCTCTTCACATGCAAGAGGAGAAGTATATTTTCTAAGAACCTGCCTTAGGAGAATCGCTGTTGCCTTTTTTTAAATTAAGGAGTTTGATAAATTTGTTTGTCAGATCACTGTGTTTGAGATCTCTAATGGCACCAGAAGAACAGGTGGAAAAGGTTTTTAACACCTCATTTATAGTTAGCAGTAGTAGTACACAAGCCAATATAACTTAATCCCATGAGCAACTAGTTAATGTAAATGCTCTTATACAAAAAGGTGGGTGTGATAGAAATGCTAAAAAAATTACTGTCTCGGGTCTGACACCTGCATGGAAGAAGAAAGATGGCTTTCATAGAAGTGCTATGAACTTCTAACTTTTTTTTCCTCTGCTTTAGTATTCCTTACTGTGATGGTGTGGAGAGCTCAAAAGTAACTTAAACACCCACAAATGTGAGAAAAAAGAAGGTGAATCAAACACAGCAGCAAGAAGCCTTTCAGCCTTTCAGCCTTGAATAAATTCAGATGTATTTTAACTGTTGTTGGCTTTTGATTTTTTTTACTCATAAACCCAAATGGGATTCTTCCCCATATTATACCATTGATGAACAGGTGGAAATAAATGCCATTAAATGGGGCCTAAAATATATAAGGAGGATCTAATACTTATGGTAGATTTGAGTGTGCTCCCATGTGTTAAACATATAGTGAGGCTCCATCATGATAAGATTTCAAAGACTATCACAAAAAACAAAGCCTCTGGTTGAGAAAGTCAGGAAAATATATTTCCAAGTTGTCTCACAAACAAGCAAAAAGAAAGATTTTTCTTCTCTTTACAGATGAGAAGAAAATAAAACAAAAGCAAAAACAAACAAAAACCCCAACCAACGAAACAAAAAAAAAGCACAACAAATGAAGGGATAGCTAAATATAACCTGGCTTCTAGGAAAAAAAAAAAATGATGAATTTAAACATCTTATATAACTCTCAGGTTAAGTTTACAGTCTAAAGATATAAGTTATTGAAGCCATTCTACTTTCAAATTTTAGCTTGTAAAGAGTTCTAAAATACTTTTGTCATCTTTTATTAGCATTTTCAAAACTGAATAGAAATAAAACTCATACATTAGATAAGAATCTCCACTTCAGCAAATTTGAGTCTATTTAAACAATGTTAAATTTATTATAAGTGAAACAATTCACTTGAAGTTGTTCAGATGGTTAACACTCAGTTTCTTTGAAGTAGAAAAAGGATCACATAGCATATAAGGTAAAGAAAAAAAGAATCTTAGTGATCTAGTGCTAGGATTCTTCTTTGCTTCTATTAAAAAAGAAAAGGTACAATACATAAAATTGTGTCCATTTGTAAGTATAAATATATAGGCATAATTCCACACCACCATTTAAATATGTTTTTATAGTCATTGTCCTATCTGGATATTCCCAAGGAGAGTTAAAAATGGTATTAAAACTTGTGAGTAAGGAGTAAACTCTGTGTTACCATTAGGTTGATACAGTCCCTGATTTTTAAGAACTTATACTGGTTGTGTATACTTGTACTTTTTTCATTTTTCTTTTGTTGTTCTATTACTTTTGTACTGTACCAGAAGACATGAAGTTAGGCAGATATATTTTCTTGTGAGAATCTGTCCCTGAAGTCCTAGCTGTCAAATGAGTCCCAAGGCTTGAGTAAAATAAAGGAAATAGCTCAGCCTCCAATAGGCTGAACAGATTATTAAAAGAGGAGAAATTTCCTCTTCCACCAGGTTTTCAGTTTGCTGTTCTTCTGTAGGCAGTGGCATTAACTCTCTGGTTATAATGTCTTCTTACAATACCTACAATAGTGACTTTAAAAACTACAGTTACATATAACCTAAAATGTGCATATATTAGAAAAGCATTTTTTCCTTTGAATTTGATCCAATGCTCTTTCAAAGTTTTCAATTCTATGATTCTACAATCCCCTGGAAAGATTGAGTGCAACATGTGTTCTCATGCACCTGGCTTTAAATATACCTATATCCAGAGATGATTCCTACAATGAAGAGATTCTAGTTTATTTAAATGATAAAACAGAAACATTGTTCAATATATCTCATACTTTGTGTCAACATTTTTGATAGTAACTGAATGCAGAGATTTCAATATTATACTGCCTAGATATTTAACATTAATTTTCATTGTACAAAAGCCAGAAACACTTTTCTGCAGAATAATTAAAACTGAAAAAAAGCTAGACTGCAAATGATCCTTAATCACTTTGGTTACATGTAGTTCAGCTAGTAAAATTGCTTAGCAATAAGATCTGAAGAAATGGACAACAGCAGAAGTCTACATTGAAGAACTAGTAGGTACAAGAGTCTACAGTCAAGACAAAAGAGTAACTGTTCACAATGCCTGAAGACAGGCCACCGCACCACTGTATCACTGCAAGTCCCTGCAGTCAGTATGGAAATAGGTTTGAGTATTTGGAAACAGAGCATAGGAAAGCATCACTAGTACTTACTTTTTTTTTTTTCTTTAATGGCATCTTAATCTAATGAAGCAGACTCGTCAATTGTTAGTAAGCAATATGGTTGCTCCCAGCTTGTAAAATCCTCCAATACTCTCCCAGGAGTCCCTGAATAGTTCCACAGTCAAAATATAGTCAAAGGTAGGTGATGTATACACCCTGTTTCATGCTGTAAAAATATCACAGTCTTCATGTTATTATTCACACTCTGAACTAAAAAAAAGCCCCACATATTGTGCCATATAATCACAAGGCTCAGAGGAAAGCAAGGGTGGAATAGTGTGGACAGAGAAATGCATCTTGTGTGCCCAGATGACCCTGATCCTGAGCACCATGTGTGATCCACTGTTCATCTCCTGGGCTACAAGACTTAACCCTTAATTCTGTATTGAGCACTCCAAATGTAGCCAGTATGACTACTGTTTCTGTCTTGTCTAAATCACAGGTTGCCCATCTAATGAACTGTGGTGAATGTTTCCTGGCTCTGTAATGATTATCACTGCTAAAATAATCCAATTTCCTTTTGCTTTCATAGCTTTAGTACATGCTGCCAATCTAAGATATTACTAATTAAAAGTGACACTTCTTACATAACACTTTCCTTCTGTCAAGATCCAAAAGGGAAAAGAAGGATCTCCAAATTTATGTACTTACAATGTAAGCATCTGTCTGAGTGTAGCCTCTGTGACAAGAAATGCTATGGGCTAGGTGATGCAGTAAAAGGAAGGAGATAAACAGAAGCAGAGAAGGATCAGGATGGGGTAAGGACTGGAAAAAAACAATGTATACTTGGATATTAGTTTTCTTGCAATTGTTTCCTTGCCACTCAATTTTCAACAGCAGATCTAATTTCAGATCTAGTTCTGGCACTATATGCCTGGTTTTCTATCTATTTAGACCAATTTTTAGTGTAATTATATAGACCACAATATGCCAAGAAAAAGTGAAAAAGGACAGTATTCAATTAAAACCAATCATGCTTCATATGGTAGTCTTGGAAATACTGATTCTGCAACCAAAATGTAGGGGATATTTATTACAAGAGTTCATGAGACCAGATGTTCTCTTGAGGGTCTCAATTTTGCACAAATAGCCAGCAAAATAGGTAGATAGAAGTTGAAAGCAATAGGTATGTCAGATGAATAACTGTTTTTCCTACACAGTGATTTTCATGACTTTGGCCATATTTCAGACACTTGATGTTCTGTTTAATAGCAAAAACATTCAATTTTCTTGTTGACTTGCCATTTCTAATGAAAATACTGTTGTTTACTATCAAACGAAGATCTAGGTTCTTTGAAGCATTTATCTTTTTGCTGTCATGTTGATCGTCTCTAGCTTTCAAACTGGGCAGATCTGTGATACAGTATTGGCTTAAAGTATAGGATGTACTGTCTTTAAGTGGTCTACAGTGTAACTTCTACATTTCTCAATGCACTTTTCTACCATTTAAGCATTTAAAAGAAGGATCTGCTGTCTTTATAATTTTCATTTGCTTTGTGTTTTTTTTCTTATTTTTTTCTTTTTTTTTAAATCTAATTACCATATAACAGCAGTAAATGTATGAGTAAACCTAATATTTGTATGGCTTAGAATATATACTTGAAAATATAATAATTATACAAATAAGAAATTATTGCATCATCTATGTTTTACAATCATATAATTTCATAACAAAATTAAAATAACTTTTCTTGAGTTTGTGTAGAGGGCGTTAATAAAAGTTACGTAAAAATAGCATGCTATAGCATAATGCATTTCTGTCATTGGTGTTGAAACAGAATTTGAAGGGGGCCACTGATATCAGTCTTGTGCAGAGTTGGACAGAATTATTCAAAAAGCAGAACATAAGAACTACCTTGCTGGATCTAGTGGCAGGTCAGTCAGGTCAGATCCACAACAAATTTCACATGTGCAGTAGTGTTAGCCCACAAAAAGGTAGAAGAACAGGTACAGGCAGGTAGCAATACATTTCAGAGTAGTATTTTACCACCAATCATGTTGTGTGAGCTTTGCAAATTGGACTGTGTCTGTATTCAAATCTCTTAAAGAAACTTTCTTCCATGACTTCTTTTATAATAGCTTTCTAGAACTATGCAAACTTTTAGAATCCACACAATTCTTGAGGTAACATGTTCCAGAACTTAGCTATGCATTACACTGCATACAGAGATGTTCCCTCTTGTTTATTCTAACTGTGCAACCTGCTAGTTTTATTTGATGTCTGCTAGTTCTTGTATTAGAAGGAACTGTAAACAATTGGTCTCTCACAGCTTCCCCATGCTATTTGTGTTAAAGATTGTTATTGTAATACTCCACCTTAGTCAGCCACTTTGCAGGCTGAGGTGTCTCAGCCCACCTATTTGTTCCTCATGCTGAAGCTTTAGTGTTCCTAATGGTAGTATAGACTGTAAGCATTAGTTTCAGGCTTTTTTAAGGGACCTTGGCAGCTGCTGTTCTGTCTGGGTAGCTATTAGCTACCCCACATTATTAAGGCACTCAAACCATAGTTAATTAAGTATGATTTAGAGATCCCTCCGTGCAGTAGTATTAGGTTCTAGAGAGCAGTGTCCTGGAAAATTTGACAACATTGTCTGCACATACAGCATGAATAGCTCTTAAATACTGGGATCTTGATGTGTGAAACATCGTGATATAGATGGACATCTGTTATGAGTCTGTGTATGTGGGGAACAGTTTTAATGAACATGTATGAGACACGGGTAATGCATCAGAAGGCTGTGGGGTGAGAAACTTTTTAAGAAAGAATTTTGTGGGTTGTGGGTTGTCTTAGTCCAATGCTAATAACTTTATGCAGGTCACTGATTTCCAGGAAGCAGATTGCAGTAGTTATGAGGGATACTCTAGGAGAATTAGAATTGTGCTGGATATCGCAGAGTCTCCATGTGAATAAATGCTTTTTGTTCCTTACCTTCCTCAGTAGTGTCTGTTGCACTGCCTTGAGTCAAGGCTTAGATGAATGATGCCTGAAGGTGAGACCTCGTTCCACAGCTATAAACAATAAAGATGAGAGACTGAAGAGCTTGACTTTGACTTAGTTTACTGCATATTTAGTACAAAGCAAAGTGCAATATTTGCATCACCAGTGGACATAATAGCACAGTCTGTTAGTAAAATAGCATAGATGGACAGACAAATAGAAATCCATCCTAAATTTGAAAGATAGTAATAATTACATTTCAAACAGGCAGATTTTATAGGGAATCAGTTTTGAACATCTTGTTAGCTTCTACTGAAATAACTTCAACAGTGTCTCTGAGTCCTAGACTTCCAGTTTTGCACTTCGTATTCAGCAATCATGTTGATTACTCTCTGGAAATCAATGAGACTTCTACTCATACTAAGTGAGCATGGTTCTGTGTGAGTAAAGTAGCCAAACAGGATCTATAAAGTAGTCAAATATATATATATATATATTTTTTATTGCTAAGATTTCACAGGAGAGGCTTTGCTGGATTATGTCATGCTACTAGAGTACCGCAGTAGGGACAGAGCTGTTCAGCTTTAAAATAAGCTCAGCCTCTATGGTAGCATCCAAAAACTGTTGTATCATTATTTGTACCGAGACAAAGAAGTGGGTCTTCTTTGGCATGAATACAATGAATTTTACACATAAGTTGGGGAGGAGAAAGGAGGAAGACATGAGGATAGAAAAGAAAAAGACTGTTTTACTCTGTACTTAATACATACACATACATACATGTACACATATATATATACATACTTTTATGGAGGTATATATAAATATGTGAGTGTCCTGGTTTTGTTAAAAAACAAGTTTCTCTTTTAGTGAATTTGCCTGTCAGCTAAAGCCTTCATATTAGCTGCATTTTCCTGGAGAACCAGATACATGTTTTGGTAAACATGGCAATGGAATGTGAAATTATTGATAAGCATGGATGCACCTCTTGCGAGAGGGGCAATTAGAAACAGGTGACCAAGGAACTGACCAACTGAGTATAACATCCTATTCATGTGAATACTTCATGTAAAAGTGGGAGATCACGAGGACCTCATCCCTTTTTCCTTATGGCTGACATTAGGAGAGGACCTTGCTAGTCGTGCCTGTGAACTGAGGCCTAGTGACAGACTGAATCCAGCTCCTGTTGGCTGCAGAGTCCAATCCAGGATTTCAGGTGCCGGTTCTGCAGTTGCTGGGACTTTTCAAGATTGGTTTTGTATATTTTGTATTATTTTCTCTATTCTTATTAGTAGCATTAGTAAAACATTTTTAACTTTTCCAGTTCTCTTCTCTCTGTCCTTCTTTTCCTCCCGATCACCTGTCCTTAGAGGGAAGGGAGGAGAGGAAGGAGCTGAAGGGGGAATGGGGGGGGAGAGGAGGTTAACAATACATCTGCCACAGTTTTATTGTCACCCCACAATCAAAACCCTCAACAGTGAGTATATGAACAAGTCGATTTATGCATAGTACATGCAGTAGTCTGTACTATAAAAGTGTATATAGAAAACTACATGCACACATACAAATATAAGCTTGTGTACACTTATCTATGTATACACTGTCTGTATTCAGGCATATCTAAATATAAAGGAGAAAAGAGACGTCTACAAACACAGGTTGTTTAAGCTAGTTATTTGCCTATTTCAAAAAGACCATAATGTTACAAAAAGGCAGGGCATTATAATTATTATTATTATTGTTGTTATCATTCTTATCATTACTACTAGTATTATTATTACTATCATCATCATAATAATGATTAACCATTAACATGATGAGTAACTTCAGAGTTAGGAAATATTTTGTAGTTAAGACGTGAGGAATTTTTCGTAAGATTATGTCTGAATTGTAGTGCTTGAAAAGCTGATGAATCCAAATGTAGAGTCTGGCAGCATCTTACCTGCGTGTCAGAGTAAGGCCTCTGCATGCAGCTTCTGCTATGGGCACATTCTCATATCTTGGAATAAAAAAGGCTTGTTAGCTGGAAAGCCGATGACATATATTTTTCCTATATATTTGATCTGAATGACTGTGTGACCAGAATGTAATTTTATATATAAAGATCTGGTGTATCCAAAGCTGCCGGTGGCTGCAGTTTAGTTGTCTGATCTCTCTGTGTCTTCAGCAGTAAACTAAACAAGATGAGGGCTACCTCATAAAGGAAATATCTGAATACCTATAAGACTCACCATCACTATCCCTGACCTGCCCTGGACCAACTACCAAGAAGCTGATTTAGAGCTTGACCAAACAAGGGATGGTCCTTTTCAGGAGCTAACGTGGACCAGGGACAATTCATGATAGTTTGCTGGATGTAACCTCTCTGTTATGGAGAGTAAGAGAGTTCAGCTATATGGCAGTGATCTCTGACATGCTTCTTGGCCTCACAGCCAAAAAATGAAAACAGCCTTATTTAATTTACTAGTACAGACTTTCCACAGACCTAACAAGACAAAGATATACTCAGAAAAAACTAAGTTGTTTTTTGTTTTTTAAATCAAGTTACCTCAAGAGATAGTTCTACAGTCAACAGAATACAAAGTATATGTTTCTAGCACTTTCTTTGTAGTTTGTTATTCAATCCCAGCCCTACCCCCCTTTTCTTTTTTTTTGTTTTTTCTTTCCAGGTGGTCTCGTTCCTCTAGATACCGTGTTTTAGGGTCATGGAGTTACCTTTACCAATGCTGTAAAAGCACCACGCTCATGAATGGTGTTTTTAAACTAATAATTATAATTTTAATAGTCACTGCTTCTCTTGGTGCTCAGTGCAATATGATAACATGACTCACTAATTATGAATAATTATTTTGCCTTTCATTTAAAATAATGCTGTGGCTGGGGTATCTAGTTTCAGGGCATTTTTAGTGCAATTTCAATGCTCTGTAGTTAATCTAACATAACTGAGGAAAACCGAGTGAACCTTTGGGAACAACTAGAAAAAATTGAGGGTATTCAGTTTAAATAAATATTTATTGTCACATTTTGTCCTGATTTTCCTAGGGTTCTTCCTCCTGAAAATTGAGCACAATTTATAGGAGTCAAACTCAAGAGACTAATTCATTGATAATTTTAGATATTAAGGCAGCACAGGGTAGGATAGTATAAATACAGATTGCTTAAGGCCAGCATTTTAAAGATATTTTTGAAAGAAGCATTTAGGTAAGGGTCTGTTTTCTATAGGTGAGCAGCCCCAATGATTTTGACTTAGTGGAGAAAGAGATTTTCAAGATAATCTGGGCCTCTTCATTTAAATGGGGATTTGCAGAGAAAGTGGGAGGTGAAAAGCATCTGATTTTAAGCACAGGTTTTTAAAATAAGGTTAATAATTATCCCACATGAAGAAAACAGCTGTAGAACTTGGAACAGGCACAGCTGTTTTGACTCCTAATTGTCTGGGTTAACCATCATCATTTTGCTAATACTTGCATATCAAATGGCATAAAATTTAAATTACATTCAGCAGCATAAGAAGTTGAATAAATATTCAGATGTGTTGGCAATGGGAAATAAATAACTACTGGGATATTTGATACTACATACTTTCTGTTGTTGCTGTTGAAAGTTCATTGAACTAAAGGGGTAACATGCCCTCTCATACACGTAATTTAGATTTGCCCATCATATATGTTGAAAAGGTTTATTTACAAATAGCATGGTAAGTAGATCTGTGGAGTCAACTGGGATAGTTGAAAAAGGTCTGCAGGTCTCACCTCACATGCACATTTTATCCTTCTTGCTCTAGTCTTCCAAGCAGATACCCATTTACTTTGTGAGACTTTCCTGTTTTAATACACTGACATATCAATGTAACAGTTAATTCACTCTTACAGTCAAGCACACAGAATATTACTGTCATGAACAAAATGATACAAATTCCACTGGTCACTCCAAATAATCTTCAATGTATACAAGTAAGTAGTTTTCAAGTTTGCAGTCCTGTCTTTTAGAAATCCATTTTTATAATATTTTTCTTACTTTTCCAAGTTTGTTTTCATGTTGTAAGCAGAAGCACTTTAAGGCCAGGGCATTAAGGTCTTCTGGTATTTATTTTTTCCTTTATTGTAGCTACACACCAAACCCCATTTTGAATGCCTTCTACTTGTAAGACATTTGGAAGTGATTTTATCTTGCCATATGTGTAATAAACTTTTCTTCTTCCTTTAGCTCTTGACTGAACTCAGTCAACCATGGACTCAACAAAGTGAAGCATGAAAAGTTCACCAAGCTCTTTGTTTATTGTTATCATACAGTTATCTCAACCCCTAGAAGAAAAGATCAATATATTTTCTTAGAACATTATTTTCACTTAAACAGCTCACCTTATTTTGCAAAATTCTGTCTTTGAAGACTGTCTACAGCATATGGCATGACCTATAATATTAAAGGCCTTTAACCTGAATGGAGTTAACTTTTTTTTTAAATCTCTACTCCCCTACCATGTGTCAAGTCTATCACTTTTTCTCTGAATGCTTGTTGTTGATGATGAGCCATGAAACCTTGGATCCAAACATAGCTGGTGTTCCATCTGTTGTTATAGAAACCAATTTCATCATCATTATTTTGCGTTTAATAACATACTTGAACTCAACATAATTATCTTCCTCTCTTGATTCTTCTTCATTATTTATGTCCTCAAAATATCTTTGTTTACATGGCTCACTTGAGCTATCCCACATGCAAATATTCCCATTTAAACCAACAACACACACATCATTAAATACTTTTTAATCATTAGCAAGTATAAACTTTGTTGTTATTTTTTTCCTTTAAAAATATGGGCACTGTATAGTTTGTTATTTACATAATTCCTCACTTCTTTGGGTTAATTTAGAGGAAGGCATTTCCATCATTCTTTGGAAGAAAACTGTCATTATAAAAACATCAGTGATCTTGAAATATACTTTAGTAGTGATTTTCAGTTTTTCTTAACATGTTTCTAAGAGAAAGCACTTTTTATTTTTTTTTTTTTTTCTGGAGACTGCATAGCCTTTATTTGAGGAGTACTACTTTTTGAAAAAGTCTCATCTGATTTTCCACACATTATAGTGACATTATACTGTATCCTTTCATTTTCTTTTCTCTTGTTTCCTCTCCTTGCCTTTCCTCATTAGTAGAGCACAGTAGGTGCTCATATTTTCAGTAATAGTTTTCAAACTCACTTTCCTTCTTTCCTTCAGAACAGCACACTTAAATTTAAAGTTTGAGTCCAGATGTCCACGAATCACAACTGCATGTCCTTTGATTAGATTGAAAGTAGTATTCTTTCTATCTCAGGTCTTTGTGCATTTTATTTACTTTTTTTCTGCATCTCTTTTTTCCTTCCCTGCTGGCTATTCTCATTCCATTCTCCTGCTGACTCCTGGGATGCCTCCAACCAGGATTGCTTTTCTAAGCCACACATAATAACTTCCTTACTTTCCTTGTCTGCTGAATAGATTCCCAGGGAGTATGGGGAGAGGAAGAAATCCGTGAGTTTTCATTTCTCTTCTGCTCTTCGTTATTCCTTATGCAGAGAGGATAACCATTCCAAACTTTCTGAACTGCAGCAGTGATGGCTAGAGAGTCACACTCTTCAAATCCATGCAGGTTTCAAATTAACTATTGTCATGGAGATTTGCCAATCTGGTGGGTTTTTTGGACAGGACGGGGAGGGAGTTGTAAAAGAGGAAAGGGATTAAGCCTGTGCTAGCCTATGTAACAATAAAAAATTTAATGTCACAGAAGGATTTATTTCTCACTGTTTCTCAGTGATCTAACCACACTTCATCCCTCTGATATGTCTGAGAATAGATCAAACTTTAATTTGGCATCTATAATATGTTCTTATCTGGAGTGGGTTTCACCTCATTCAGCTTCAGCTGTTTAAAGCTGAAGTCACTCTACCCTACAAAAATAAGCACTTAAGTTCAGCAAAAATAGAATCACCCACTATTGGTTTCTGATTATTATGTTAAAATATAGCTTTTGGTTTTTTTCCACATCCTTCCTTCCTTCCTTCCTTCCTTCCTTCCTTCCTTCCTTCCTTCCTTCCTTCCTTCCTTCCTTCCTTCCTTCCTTCCTTCCTTCCTTCCCTCCTTCCCTCCTTCCCTCCTTCCCTCCTTCCCTCCTTCCCTCCTTCCCTCCTTCCCTCCTTCCCTCCCTCCTTCCTTAGACAATTAATTTTGACCTACAGATTGGAGAAAACTATTAAAAATCCTCAAACATTTTGATTAAGTCCACAAGATCTATGGATAATGTTGAGTGATTGTTGTCTTATTGACAAAGGCTCTGTTGAACTATATGTTTTTATCTGAAGTAACTCTAGGTTGGGAAATCAGTGAGTTGAGGATACTGAGATTTCATAAAAGCATATGAACAACAATATGAACTAGATCTGGAGTTGAAGTTCCCAGTGCTTCAACAGAAGCCACAAAACTCACTCTACTACTTCTATCTCATACCAATCCAAAGCATTTGTCATGGGATAGCAGGATACTGTCAGCTGGTGGGATGTCTCTTTTGCTGTGTGGAAAGCAGAGCTTCAGGTGCATTTGGCTGCTGAAGCTTCATTTTCTACCTCAACAACAAGTTCCTATCTTCTCCAGGGAAGGACAGTGAGCCAAATGGGAACAGTATCTAAGCTGGGTTTGCAGAGAGGACACACATGATTAGATAAAACAGAACTTTTGAGGAGCTCTACTGTGTTAAACCCCAGTAACTCCAGTTGTCGGAGACAGCCATTCTGTATTTAGAGCTGTTCATTATTGTCAAGGCTGGAGCTTTTACTCATTATGTCGATAATCAAACCTTTGTGCACCTGAAAACTTCAAATGTATGTACATTAACATACTTTTTCAGATTTTAGATAGGCATTTCAACACCTATTAATGTGAATTACATAGGATTTGGGGGACTGCATTTTCTATTGGCTCTGAATCATAATGGAATTGATTTAAAGGGGAAGAAGACAATCGTTCAGTCTCAGACAGTTCTATCATAGTACAAATAAAATATAGATGACTGTACACAACTTCCTTATTGAGATGGTCAAAAGAGTTTAATTTTACTGGCTAAAATCCTGCTCTCAATTACATAAATGGAACACAAATCAATTTTAATAAGTTGAAATTTAAAGACCTGATCCATCTCTGAAATAAATGCTAGTCACGTTCCTGGCTCAAAAACTTCATTTTAACAACCAAAGCAAATGTTGAGAAGAAGAGGGCACAACAGCTTTACAAAGTACATATTCATTTCAGAGTTTTGCTTTGCTGTGCTCTCTTAGAGTAACAGACCAGGATTCTGAAACTTTTCAGATTTTCTTTGTAAAGACATATAAGAGTATAAGAGATCTTACAGCATATTAATAATTTGCACAAAAAAAGTATACACACATTTTGCACAAGTAGATAAAGCACACCAAGGCTGGAGTATTCATTTAAGCTTTCTTTTTTCTTAAGTATAGCTATGATCTTTGAAGAGAAAACCTGACTCTCCATCAATATTTGTTTCTTTTGCTATTTAACAGGAATCTTAGAGGTAATAAAATAATTAAAAAAAAAAAAAATTGTATTATTTTCTGGAACATCCACTTATACTTCCAAAATCACTGGAACATGTTTTTAGAGAAAAAAATTAGTATATTTTGGCAGTTTATCAGAGTGTGTATGTGTGTGTGTATACAGTGAACTAGAGGAATGGTACACTAATTTCACTCACAGTGACACACTACTACTCAAAGAATCTCTATTTTCTGAGAATGAATGTCAGGCATATGAACATAAATGCCTTTGGATTCCTAGTAATTATAAAAAACTAGAGCAGCTTGTGCTGAGGCAATTCATACTAAGATTTTATGTTCACTAAGCACAGTTTAAAATGCATATTGCACAACAAGGGCTTTGTCACAATGACAAATATGTGTGCACTCTTTGTGAACCTGGAAAGGAATTTAAAATGAAAGCATCCTAAATCAGATATCTCAATGCACTATGGCTTGCCAGTTCATCAGTTGAATCATGTTTATCCATCCTCTGGCTCCTTGAACTGCTCTCCCACAAGGTGAAAAATGGTAAGTTTACTGCACGTCCAAAGGAACAAGTTCTTCCACACAGCATGTAACCAAACCATTGAGTTCATTAATGGCACAAAGTAAATTTTATCTCTAGATACTATTTATTCAAAGTCAAGGTCAATCCTTGGCCCTCCTGCGATAATTTTCTTCTGATGCAGTAGTGCAAAAGGACCTCAATCTTTTTAGAAATAGGCAATGCAGGGCTGAGATTTAAATTTGAACTGCAGGGTTTTGAACTATTTCAGAATAGGGACGCATATTTAGATGTATAATTAGGAATTTAAGATTCTAATTTCAAGCACTTGAAATTTGATCTCTTGTGTCACAATGACCTTCACAACAACGGAATACCACAGGTACCCTGTTTTACATGAAATGTATAAAGGTAAAAATAATATTCGAAAAGTAATTTCATCTTTCTTGTTCTCTCAACGTTTATCAATCTTCCATTCTTTAATTAACCATCATTAAGATGCAAATAAGTGTTTACGAGTTATCTGACAAGCTATTCAGCTGCCATTAATCCATTCTTGTCTTTAATTCTAAGGTATTGTTGCGGTTCCTTTGGCCTCTTAATTGGTCCCCAAACTGCAGCTGAGCTGCTTCCATATATCTGCTGTTGTGATGAGTCCTGGCTGAGAAAGATGCCCGGACAAGTAGAAGACTTTATTTTCTTGAGTAAAATTGGGGTAATTCACCTCCTAACAACATCTACAAAAGGGAGGCAGCACTTACAAGTCTCCAATGGATACTTTCTAATATTTTTCCTGACTATGGAAATGAACTCATAAAAAAGCACAGTAGCCCTGCAATAAGTGTGCGTTTTCTAAAAAAACTAACACCCATTTAATTTGAGATATATGAGTACTTAGAGTCTGTTCATTAATGTTTGCAGATAATTATGAAGGTAAAGAAGATAATAAAAATTTAGTTAAGTTATATTTTAGGTTCAGTTATTCAGCCTTATAAAAGAAGGAGGGTAGGAAAGCAGATGATAAATGTTTATAGATAGATTCCTGGGATCAACTCATTCTTACATTTAGATTTTGATGTTATAATATAAAGTAAAAAGCATTTAGGAAAAACACTTGGTTGTTCCCATAAGTTAGAAAGAGAAAGTTTAAGCCAGTATATTAGAGACTTTAACACATTGAAATTATATTACAATGCCTGTTTATTTTGAACAGTTGAAATTCAACAAAGGTACCCCGGGTGCTACTTGTGTTATATATTTCCAATTTCTAAACTCTATACAGTTACAAAAACTCTGGTTTACAAAAACATATTCGTCTTTAGAAAAGGTTTACTTTTTCAATACCGATATGCTTTACGGTGTTAAGGAAGACAGCTTCTACATCTTGAATTTCATCTGTGAGGTAGCTCATCACATTAGCACCTAGTACTCAGGAAATATATTACCAAAGTGTATTCAGCCATGGCTACAGATTTGATAGTGCCTACTCTGTAGAAGATCCATCATTCAAGAAAGGTCTTCTGTGCTGAAGGGACAAACTTCAATGAAATAAATTCCTGTAATAAAATATAGGCACACTCTTCTGCATCCCAATATTGGATGCAAAAGTGCAAAGAAACACAGTTCTTACCTCACAGTTGTAACAAGCAAGCTTAAAAAAAAACAGTGTTTAATGCTTTAGGGCTCATGAGGCTGCTTCAATATAACATTTAAATCTGTTCACTTTATTTTAAAGATTATGAGACAAAATACGTAGGGTATAATTCAACTGAAAATATTCAGTGAACTTTAAGATTGATTTTTAATAAATCATAAATGCATGGAAGAGGTGATTAATTTATATCTTTTTTAAATAAACTCAGTTCATGTTAATTCAGTGTTACTTCACTAGAAACATACTTCTCTGCAGAAACAAGAGAAATGTCCAAGATTCCTGACTGAGCTAGTGTATCAAATACATATTTTTTTTTTCCATAATCAAGTAAACTTTTCCAGTCTAAAACCTACTTTTCACTTCATAAAAGAAAGACTAAAGTTTCATTTTCAATGGCAAAATAATATTTTACAATACATGTATAAAGATGTCTTATTCAGCCTTGGAATGAACCATCTTTTAGCAAAAAGTATTAGAAAACAGAATCTGATTAGATGTACTAATTGTACTGTTCAAGCAATTGATTAGCTATGGGCTATGATACTGCATTAAAGAGAGCTTCATTTGGTAAAGCTGTCCTGAATATATGTAGCTAAATTATTTTACTTAATACTAGTTATTGTTACATAGGTTAAACTATGTATTTTTTAATACTATGGAAAACATGAGTTGATTTTTTTTTAATATTATCTTTTTTTTGTAAAGCTAAAGAAATGCAAAATTAAATGAACACTGAGCAGAAATCCTTATCTCAAAATTATTAAAAGGAAGTCTAGGAATTGCAGACCCTTGCCTATCTCTCTGTGATACTCTTGGGTCTTAAGTGCTGTAGTGTTTCATAGGGAGGAAAGCAAGGAATTAAAAAAGCTTTTGCAGATAAGCTTAAACCAGGTCCTTGGGCCACTGTAGTCTATTGAGATAGCTTAGTGAAACCCGAGGTGTAGATAAAGGCTCGTACAAAAAGGGTCAATAGAAAATTTTTCTCACTAATTAAAAAGAAAATTTCCTGTTTTTCTTTACCTGTCATTCATTCACATACATACATACAGGCACACTCTCCCCTTTATGAAACGTATAAAACATACACAATACATTAACAATCATTATGCCATCATTATGGAGTAGGATTTGAAATAAAACAGTTGTTTACATATTTGAGATATGCTTTTTATATGATACATAAAACTGTTCTCATAAACCATGTCAGCAGAAGCTAACATAGATAGCCAGTCCATGCAGCAGGTAATACATGCACTTTGCTGTTCCTCTTGCATGCACATCTACAAAATTTGTCAAAATCTCAATGGCTGGGGATACATCATGATGAAATTGTCTTTTTCTACTCTTCACTTTATTTGTCACACTTTTCCTGCTTTAACTTTGGTTTCTTTTCTTGGAAGAAATGTCACAATCTATGGTTTCCAAATTAGGATGACTATAGTCTCATCTAGGAGCCTTGTTACACATGTGCACAAAATATGTCTTTTCACAATCTCTCACAAAACATGTTTAGCATACATTCTCTCAGAAAAAAAAAAAAAAAAAAAGGTATGTAACACTGATCAGATTAATTGCAAGAACAGTGCTTGACTCATTTGATCCTTTAACGTGGAATAACTCTTTATGGAGTTCCTGTGAATATGTACCATTTTTATAGGCTAATGTCACCAAAGATGAGGGGAAATAAGGTAAAGTTGGGCAAGTTGGGCGATATAGGAAATGATTAAATATCTGTGGCAAGAAAAAAAAAAAAAGGAAAAAAAAACAAATTGCAAACTAATATTGGTAAACTGATACTGAGTTTTTTTAAAATAGTTTTAAAGCAGTGTATGACATCATTGGAATGACAGAAACACAAGTGATCTAGAAAAATGGTTGGGTGCTAGAAAAACAGGTTAGAATTTTTATGTAAATGGAAATGAGGACTCAGCGACAAGATTTTTGGAGAATAATATTGAGGATGAAGGAAAAGATGCTAAAAATACCTTGGCTGACTACAGCACAACTGTTTTAGAGAGAAGCTGAGGACAATGAAAATAAATCAGGTAATTTCTGAATAATGCTAGAGAGCTGCAGGCTGTTGGAGGAAGTAAATTGGCAAATGTTTCTACAGCTATGCAAAGCTTGCAAGAAGGTTAGAATTTTAATATGAAAGAATACTTGCTGGAAGAATCCCATAAGAAAAACTCTGAAGTGACACATTTACACAGGTAGTAAAGAGAAAGCTTCTGTTTCAGTACTAAATTATCTTATTTCTTCAAATTATGATTTTTTTTCCAGAGAAATAAATGTAAAATTGAGCAACACCCTTCAGATGACAGAGCAAAAGGTTTTTTTTCACTCTGCAAATATTGTACAATCCATTTTCTTGCCCATATATTTAATATAAAACGAGACCTTTCAGCACTTTCAATAGAGAGTCCTCACAACTTATTCCTCAGTAGAAAGTGTCTGCCTTGAACACAAAATGCAAATCACCATTTTTTAACTCTTCTCTATTTTTGTTATGTTGAACTATGAAGCAGTCTCGATCTAGTGATTAAAATAATGACTTTTAAAGTAATGAGTAGGAGAAGCAAACACTTAAAGAAGAAGAAGAAAAAAAAGTCTTTAATGAATGATTGCTTTGCCATGCAGAGTTGGGTAGATTACATTTATTTACTTCAAACTTGTCAAGGGATTTTTGCAATGATGAGAAAGGGAGACTGGAAAACCAGAGCAAAAGATCACACAGTTAACCATACATACACACAATATCTGTGTAATATCAGAATCTCTGATTCTCAAAATCATTCCTAAGTGTGTGAGAGGAAATTGAATTAAGTGGATCAAATATCACTTTTCTTTCTTCCCTTCCTCTCTGCCTGTTGTTACTTCCTTTTCCCCTCAAAAATAATAATCCATTGGAACCTCAGCAAATATGGGTTGCTGAAATGATAAAATAAAAGCTAGCGAGGAGACATACTCTGATCAATGAAAGTGTGAATGATTTTACAAAAACATATTTTCTACCTGTGAAGGTTATTCATTTGTTGTGTTATAGATTTTTTTTTCCACTTCATGCATACATGCTTGTTCACAAATGCATGTGTGTGTTTACTTTTAATGAACAAGTTAAGCACACTTTTCTTTACAAAGAAAAGACTACCATATTTTTTTTTCTGCTTCTTTCTCTTTCCAGCTTTAGCAAAATTATTTTTTGTCAGAGATCGTGAGTTATTATTTGGAAGTTCGGTCTTCATTTTTCAAAAAAATAAACTCTCAAATTCACTAATTTATCTAGATAGATAACCTGTTTTTGAAAGGTACAAGGCAAAAGGTTATAGAGTTACACTAAACTTATTTGTTCATGCTCAGTAATGAGGATAATGAGAGGAATAACACCCAGGATAATAAAAATAAGAAGGATTTGGGACTTTGGAAAAACTATGCCAATAAATGCTGCAGAATTTAGACCAATTAAGTCAGTGCACAAGAAATTATTACAAAAATATTGTATGCATTACATAAAATAGTGATGCATCATACCACAATTAAGGTGTTATTGTAAAAAAAAAAAAAAATAAAAAAAAAATTGAAAAATCTTCTGGTTTGGACTAGGACAGAAACAATTCTCTTTTCCATAATTTTTCCTTTCAGTTAAGTTTCTTCTGAGTAATTGGACTTTCTGAAGTTGACTACAAGTATTTTCAGACAGTGTCTGCTCCTAGAATTGATAATGCTTGATGTTTCTAGTTGTTATCAAGGTAAAGGTAGGACTGATATGTAGAAAGGCCCAGGCTTATCCTTATTCATATAGAAACCAAGGTTGCTGCCAAATCTTTTATGTTCCACAAGTGAAAGGGTGTAGAAGGGTCACACTTACGGGGAGGAGCAGACAGAACAGGTGACCCAAAATTGACCAACAAAGTATTCCATCCCATACACATCATACTCAGTTTAAAGCTCAGGGATCATGAGGGTCACACTCTCCTCTTTCATGGTTGTCATCCATGAAGGACTCTGCCCATTCTACTGCTTCTGATCCTAAACCATGTATTCCTAAATCCAGTTCCCATCTGCTGTTAAGTTGTGTTCAGGACTTCCTGGCACCTGCCCTGCAGCGTCAGCTGGATTATTTATCACAGGAGCTCAATATTGGTTTTGCATAGTTTTCATTATTTTTATTATTAGTAGTAGTAGTATCATCAATAGTATTAATATTTTTGTTCTTTTTTCCATAGATATTTTATTACACCTGTTTTAATTTTCTAACTCATAAGTCTCGCATTTCTCCTTTCCTTTTCCTATCTGGGGAAGAAAAGAGTTAATAGAAAGAATCTCTCATTTGCTCGATTGTCTGCCCAGACTTAAACACTGACAAAAACATTAATCTAGTCTGTAGTTGCAGTTGAAAATGTAAACAGCATCATAGGATGAATAAGCAAAACTACATAACACAAATGAAAAAAATCATTACTTATATCCAAGTAGTTCATTATGTTTCACATATATTTAGAATAATAGGCTCAGTTCCTTCCATTCACCATTTTACAAGGACATTATTGCTCTGGACAGAGAACAATAAGGTGATAATAATATAGCTCAGTATTCTGTACAGTTGTGAAAATTGTGGCTTTATTCTCTTTAGGTGATCTAAATAGTGGCATTTAGAGTAATGAAGTTTTGATATGGTGAAATATAAAACTGTTCAAACTGAAGAAAGAGCAAAAAGAAATGGAACAGTCAAAAAGAGGAAATTCAGGCAGAGACTAATTTACTTAGGTAGAGAAAAATATGAACAAAGACACTAAGTAGACTAGTGAAGCAAAAAATATAAATAAGGGGAAGAAACAGCCAGAGATTAATATTTTTTGAAGTGAAGGAAGATATTAAAGGAAGCAGATAAAAAGCTGGAATGTGAGATTTAGATAAATTTAAAGGAAATGTTTCTTTTGACCTTTTATGTGCGTGTTGTATATTTACAGCTCTATGTAAAGTACCTAGATTATCTTCATTGCTTGTCTTTAAAATGTGAACAGTCAATAACTGTTTTATAAGAACCACTTTGCCAAAAGAACAACAAATTCACAATTAAAGGCTCACTTGATGCACGTTTTGCTTTGAATATATGTTTACCATTGGAAATGGAAAGTCTGACTATCATGTTACCAGAGAAAAGGAGGGTTGCAGGAAAATGGGTCAGTTCAGTATTATTTTATACCACATGGGAATTAAAGAAGCAAAAGCAATGGCAGTAGGATTCATCTGACCAAGGAAAGACATTTAAAATATATTCACATAATGTTATATAGGATAAATTCTACTGCAGTGTCTTAAAATAGGCTTTTTAGAAGCTGGATTTTTTTTTTTTTTTTTATTATTAGACATTTGAATCATTCCTGAATTGCACTCCAGGACCTTATGTCCTTCTTAATTTGGACTAAAGTTTATTTTCTAAGCTCACAGATGGCCAGAAGCAAATTTAAGATATCTTCAGTTGCATGCTTCATCTACAAAAGAAGGAAATTTGTGGAAGAATGAAGATGATGTTACAAACAGGAATGTCTGTTAAAGCAGGGTGAAAAGAAAGGATCTGAAAAACGTTATGGATGTTGGGGCGTTAATACAAAACAAGAGAAAGCTTTATCCAAGGCCATTGCTATGGAAAAGAAAAATCCTAAGAATTTTTAAGATGATTTGTTAAAATAAATAAATACAGTAGTTGCAGTTTATTTGTATCAGAGATCAAACATAAATAAAGGAATAAAATAGATTACTGACATTTGCAACTGCCTAGAAAGACTCCAGGGAAAGCTCAATGCAGTAAGTGACTAGTGCCACTTAATTAATATCTGTGTCAGTAATTCCTTCTGTTAGGTGTTAAAATGTATTTCTACCACCAAACTCCAAAAGAAGAGTTCTCTGCTCTTTCCTTGGATTAAAAAGCTTCAGATGTAATGAAAGAAAAATGAAGGATTTCTTTTCCTCAGGCTGTAAGAATGGTAGCATTAGAACATCAAGTATAGTTTGTCCTGAAGCAGACCTTGTACCTTATTATATGAAGCTAAGTATTCAATTTTTACAGTAAAATGCTGGCAATTGCCTTGTTAATTCTGAGTCTGAACTTTGGACTTCATTACGATGGATAGAAGTGCATTGTACAAATTAAACACAGGATGGTGTACATCTTTGAATTTTTTGTTAACCAGAACACACACAGGGAAGATTCCTTTTTTATTCTGTGCAGTATAGTTATTTTATTCTCTTATGGTCTAATTCAAAGACAGGGAGTATTTTCATTGACTCTAGACAGGTTGTCAGTGCACAGAAAAGCAGGTGATCTGTATGAGCAAACCTGTTACAGGAAAACGAAGTCCCTGCATATTTTACCATTTTTATGCCTTAGCATATCTACTTAAAGTTGTGAGGATTTCTCAGAACTCTTTATTGACAGAAAATAAAGTAAGAAATTACCTTGAAAAACAGTACTATGAATCATCTAAAATTAAGCAGAAAACAAGAATGTGGTGTCTGTGATTTCAGAAGTCACGGCAAGGTATAAGGTCTTGCTAATAAGAGAAGTCTACTAATCAAAAAGTTGAATACTTTAAATCATTAAATTACTCACTACAAAGAAATTAGACTATAATTAATGTATTTTTTAATTTAAGAGCGTAAATTGATGATTTTTTTTCTATTCCATATCTCTTAGCTCTGTAGACACACCTACACATCATATGGTGCACATTTCTTTAAATCGTTATTTTTTCCCTAATTTTAACATTGCTTTCTCTCTTTGATTTTCAGTAATGTGGAATGCACAGGTATATTCTTATGATCTATGCAAATTAGAATTTTGAAACAGATAACTGAATATGTATATTTTCTTTTCATTGGCCAAATTGAATTATTTCATAGTGATTTATCTGTTAACCTTATGGTTATTTAAAAGAATTTTAAAATGTTTGTGTGTATATAGGTATATATTTTAAAATATTTTTGTATATGTATTTGGCAAAAATCTAGTCTTTTATCTGGAAAAAAATATATACATTCAATTCTTGTAGTCTAACTGGAAAGTATTAGTTCTCAGTTATATATTTCAACTTACAGAATTTGGAGAATTCTTTATTTTTATGTCATCTACCTCTTTGTTCACAGCATTAAAGTGGCATAGTAAGTATAATGCCAAGCTATCAACACTTTATCTGGTGCCTCTAAGCAGAAATCAGGCAAATGTAGATGAATTGTACCCAGTCTTCAGAAATAATGTCTTTCAGCCTGGGAAGCTAGTCTCTAGAACCAATGAGACAGATTTCCCAAAAAGCACTCAGTAGCTTCTGGTTAGGCACTTAACTGGAGTGGCCAATTTTTTCAAAGAGAGCTCATGCATACTGAAGACTCCCATAAATCTCACCACTAAATTTTGATTCTTTAGTTAGAACTGCTCTTTTGAGAAATGCTGCAGTGCTGAGAACGGGAGAACAGAATGACTGAGGGAGAAGAAAGCTTGGGGATCATGATGCTGAACTCATAAAAATCCTTTATATATACCACAACAGTTATATAAATGGGATTCAAGAGGAGTAGACTAGATGGTCCTTTAAATAGGATGTATTATTTCTTTCAGATCAGTTATTTCCTACCTTCTGTCAGAATTTGCCTTTTCTATTCCACTGTGTTACAGCTGTGAAAAATACTTCGGTATGATAACTTAAAGGTTCAGATTATAGAGAAAAGTCATAGAATCATAGAATCATTTTAGTTGGAAAAGACCTCTAAGATCATTGGGTCCAACCATTAACCTAGCACTATCAAGTCCGTATTACATTAAATCTGATATTTTGACTAGATTATCCCTGTGTGACATATCACTGTAATAAAGCTATTTTGGTAAGGGATTAATTGGGGTTTTCATTGTGAATGCAGTGAACAGTGTTTTAACTGGAAAGAAAAGGTAATCTGGTTATTTTTTAAGATACTAGGACACTCAATAAGATGCCATATATCTGTTGTGACCTTTAAAGATTCAAGTTTATAAGCATGTCAATGAATATGCTATCCATTAAGCAGACTGCACACTGAAAGCTGAATTTAAAAGGGCAGCTAATCTTGGGTCATCCTTTCCATTGCTCATCTTATAACCCTTTCCCTCCTCTATCAGTTTTAAGTAGATGTCAAACTGCTTCTGAATGATTCAAGTATACCTACCATTTCACTTAATAATCAGCCTAGTTCAAGTAACACTAAATGAAAAACAGACAGACTTTTTTTTTCTTTTTTTTTTTAAGCAAACTACTGTGAAACTACCATTTTTTCATACTAGTTTAGTAATAGACATGTCCTATTTTTTCTTTATGAATATGGAAAAAGAGTATTGCAATGTAAGGGATAAATGTTGCAGTATATAATTGATATATCAGTTCAACTGGCAATAACAGAATAGAAATAGTCCATCATGTATCTGATAAGACTACTTCTACCCCCATTTTTCTATGAGGTGACACTGTGACACTGTTAAGACCAGTGTTAGCTGGCAGAGTGTCTTTGAGGAGTTAACCATACTACCCATCCTAACAAGTTTTGGTCAATGACAACCCATAGAAGTGTTTTCAGTATTTTAAAAATGTTACTCTGCAAAAAATGTGACAACCCATAGAAGTGTTTTCAGTATTTTAAAAATGTTACTCTGCAAAAAATGTTGTAAAGGCACTTCTGTTTCTACAGATATCTATTCTCTGTGGATATTGAAAAATGCAAAAGTGTTGAGAATAAACAATTTTATAATTAAACTTATAAACATACCTTTTAAAAACTTTGTTTTGGAATATCAAATTACTTCCTGGTTAATCTTTAGTAAAGTCAAATTAAATTTCCTCTTTCTCCATATCTTTCTCTAAATGATCCATTTTCCCCTCAGAAAAACAGGACTTTCGATCGTAAATTAATTCATAAATATTTCTTGCTTTAGCTTTTACTGCTGTTTGCTGAAGGATGACCACAACCATTAAAGCATAAGCAAGGAGACTGTGCACACTGTAATTTCAGTCCTCTGCAGACTTCCATTTTATTCATAACCATCTAGATGTTTCAGAGGCTTGCATTCTGATGGTTTCACAATCTCTGTTTCTACCTTATCCTTTGAAAGTAAATGCTTTTCTTGTAAACTTAGGTTAGAGAAGTTCCCATCCCCTAGTACCCTGACTATTTTCAGCAATTAGCCTAACTATGTACAGTACTGACCCATGCAATAGTTAGTATTGGAAACAAATTCTAAATAACTTAAATTTTTTGCTTTTTTTTTTTTCCTTGGTTTATGAAGTCTTTCTGACCTTACAGATCTTGTAAAAATTAAAAGATACACAACAGAGGAAAAAAGATAATTACTAAGGTTTTTTAGCAAAATAATGTTCTTTTTCTAAATAAATCTATATACATTATCTTTGCTCTTTGTTACTAATTCTTCATGTGTTTAGTGTTTTTTTTAGTTTGTTGTTGTTTTGTTTTGTTTTTTGACAGTACAGTAAAAAAATACTTTCATCAGAAGCTTTTTAAAAAGAACTCACCTGGGCAGCACTATTTTTTCAACAAATGATCTGATATGGTCTGATATTCTGTGGTGCATATCAACAATCGGGCATGAAATTCTGACTCTCTTCGCACATGTTCGTGTGGATTCACCATCTATCCTGTATCACTGATGAAAAAACTCCAAAACCCTTGTTAGTGCATGTTATCACATAGATATAAACTCTCCTTATAAAGGTCAGTGCAAAGAGGATTATTATGAAACTTAGACAAGGTCTTATTCAGTGTGTGTTTGGTCTTTTAACCTGGACTTGAATGTTTAAAACTGCAACACTGCTTCTCGAGAAATATTAAACTATTTCAACGCTTTAGCTATTATAAGAATATTACTAATAAAGTAAATCAAACTACAGATTCTTAGAATCATATTAACCCCAAGAAAATCAGAGAAATATATATTTAAAAAACAACAACAACAAGAGCAACCAAACAGGAAATCCAGGGAGCAACAACATCTAAACAAGAAAACTTCTGAGTCATCTTCTATTTTTTTTTTTTTAATGTAGAATTCAACAAAATATTTATGGCTTTTTTTTAAAAACATCCAGATTTTTTATTTTTATTATTATTTCTGCCTACTGTAATATCACCGACTCCATTTGGTTTGCAATTTTTTAAAGGAAAAAAAGTAAAGTAATTTATTGTGCTACCTGCACATGCAGGTTTAGTTCATCCTTCTTCAGGTTGTTCTAGCCGGTAGCAGAGGTTTGAAATCTGGATATGTCCTTGTATTTGTGTTACTTTTCACAAGTCTGCTAATAAAATGTATTAGTTCTAAAGGGGAAAAAAAAAAAAAAAAAAGTTACTATGTGTATTTGCACATCATTCTGTATTCTGATATAACTACCCAGTAATTAATAACTGTGCTAAATCAGCATTTTTGAGTTATTTGTTACACAGAACATGCTTAAATAATATTTTATGACTAATCTATCTAACTAGAGAGCAATGGGGCCTATTCATAAATTTTTGCTTGGTATAAAAAAACATGTAAAACAACATAGATTTTCAGTTCTAGTATACTAGGAAGTGTCTATTCAGCCAGGTGACCATACAAAGTTCATATGATGTTGGAGACTTCATTTTCCTGGTGCTATCAAGAGAAGCTATTAAAAAAGCACTTAATAAAGTTTTGGTATCTGTAATTTTGAAACAAAAAAACCCAACCACTTTAAAGGTTGGGATGCTCTTGAAATAATAGAGTGGTCTTTGTCAGATTCCACTTGCAATTTTTATCTTTTCATGGTTATGGATAACTTGGAATAAAAAGCTAAAGAAGAAAAAAGTTAACTGTTGGTGTATTGTTGGTAGTACAGCAACTTTGGCAGCACTGGTAATAAATGACATAAGGGGTTATGACAATCCTTCGGTGGAGAATGTAATGTGTTGTTTAATTTTGATCCTTTATTTTCAATTTTCTTTGGTATAAAGGGGAATTATAGCTGAAGAGCAGTATTTTATGACTTTTCAAATTCTCAAATCAAATTGTGTCTAGGTGAGTTCAAACATTGAAGCATGTCCATCATAATGTAATGGCGTTTAATATTCAAGATTTTATTAAAGACGCTTTTTCAGTTCACACTTCAGTGAATAATATTATAAATATCTGGTTGATTTTTTTTATACTGGATTCCAGATATCCTTTGCTGCTTTATGATGTGATAATCTATATTTTAAGAAATCTTGAATAAGTTAAAAAAAAAAAAAAATCTGGTGTCTTCAGCATGAAGAATTAATCTAAACATGAAACTCCACTGTTTCAAAAGACAGAGGAATTAGGCTAGGATTAACTCTTAGACATATAACCATCAATGTATTGTGTTTATTTTCAATGTTTGAAGTAATTGTGGAAAGCTTTGGATTTTGACAGATATTTTGCCTTGTAATGTATTTCCAGAGATACATTTTGGGGTCTAGCAGAGCATTTTTTTAATCTTTTCTTGATTTGTCTTTTGAAAACTCAAGACTTTTTTTTTTTTTTTTCTTTTTCTTCTTGGTTGTTTGCATTTCTTTTGTGGATTTTGTTTTGTGTTTTGGCTTTTTGTTTTGTTGTTGGGGGTACAACAGAAACTTATGGAAATAGGGCAGAAGTCAAATTGCTAACACCTTTTTGATTAAATACATACCTGCTTGGTCATTTTTCAAAACTTGTGTTTTGCATGTTCATGTTTAGAATACTTGAATGAATTTTTCTGTAAATGAAAGCAAAAGGTACTTTTGGAAAATGTGTTCATAATAATGATGTAAAGAAAATACTTCTCTGTCAAAATCAAAGCTTTTTTTTAATAAAGAAAGGTCAGCTTTGATTAGTTTTTTCTATTGAAAAATATTAAAAGATAAAAAGGGGACATAGTAGGTACAGAAATAGAACACTTTACTGAGAAAAACAATTTTTATTTTTCACAAACTTTTCATCTTTTGAATTGAGACAGTAAGTGGTTTTATCTTCACCATTTTATTTGTATTAAAGATCTGTTTTCCTTCCACCTGTATTCACAAACCACTTTATGAAAAAACTTTTCCCAGTAATGTACTTAAAAAAAAAAAAAATCATAAAATTATTAAAATTTGGAGTGCTTCTGAAACAGTTTCCCAATACCAAGGAAAAGAAAACCAACCCCCAAGCACTTAGAATTTAAACAAGAACAGTTGTGTTTATAAAGTTAGAAACAAACAAAAAAAAAATCCAAGACAGTCATTGTAAGGCACTATGAAGGGACATAGGCACAATAACTATTAATTTTAGTTTTAATGTAAGACTATATCCTAACATCAGAACAAAAATATGTTGATCCTGGTTCAGCATCTCTAATCAATGGGGATGAAGAGATTCCTGCTCTCTACAAATCGTTATTCCCCTTTAATATTATTTTTCTTATTGTTCTTTTTGACACAAGAAGAATGTCAGATATCTTTACATCAGTTAGAAATACCGTTCAGTGTCTGATACAAAGACAAGCTAAGAAAATGTGAGGTCTGAAGACTCTGGACTGGCACCAGCTCTGCACACCAACAAGTAGCTCATTTTTAGCATGCTGGACAAAGCACTTCTTTCATGAAGAAGCAGTCTGTTAAACCCTCCCCCGCTTTCCTTGCTCAAAATCTCCTAACACATCATTTTCTTTGGCTGTTCAATGCAGTGCTATGTCATGATGGATACTGGGAAACCATAATCAGCTTCTTTCATTATAACTTGTTGTCTGTTAGCAATGTGAGACACCATAACTTTAAAGATTATTTTGACAAATGGCTGGGATAAATGCTTAACTGTTGCCTCACCATTCCTCTAAATGATAAATAGAATACGAAGGCAGTGCAAAACTCTAAAACCTCACAATTACTCACAAATCTCAAAGTAATTATGAAATTTTGGGATCCATTGTCCCATGGAGGTGAAAAGAATTTAAAAAACTGTGACTGGAAAACTGACAGAATTGAACATATTTACGTTTTCTCTTTGTGTTCTGGTCATTCCTGTAATCTGAAGAGGAACTGCAACCAAAAACTGAGAATATAATCAAATGCCAACAATTTTATAGTAATAATATTGATTTTTTTAATTTTATTTTTTTTTTTTCCCAAGAGCACAACAAAGATTGTGGGTCCATAGGATTTGATACTGAGCAAATACAAAAAGCACAGATTTTGCTCTCATGGGCTTACAAATGAATTTCTATTTCTTTTTATGCCTGCATACTGTTACAGATATTTTTTTGCACTGAGCTGCTTATTTTTTGCTTGTATACCCAAAGAGAAAGAATTAACCATGCAAATAGACACACTGATGGTAAGGCTACTGTTTAGCACAACCTTTATTCACTGAGCTGAACTCAGAATAAGTAGGTTTCTTCCTCAAATAATATTTACTACAGAGTAATTCTTTCTCTTCATTGTTGCAAAATCTGAAGTCTACATGGTTATTAGGGCTGCATAAAGCCTATGTGTCCCTTTCTCCAGGGGTTGTAGCCAGTAGAAATGACTGGTCTGCAGTTTCTGAGCACCTGGGATATCAGGTGAACGAAAAACATTTCATGCCCCTTGTTCCACAGGGGAGGTTATTGCATAGTGACATGATCAGTTAATGTCAGTCATATTCTCTCACAGATTTGGTCAGCAGGACAGGTATATCTCACATATAAAAAATATAAATATGAAAAAAGAAACTTAATATTTCACTGTGTGTAAATAGGATAAAGGAACTTAAACCAGACCTGAAACAACAGTATAAAGCTAAATACTCAAAAGCTAAGCAATATCAGATTAGTATTTCCTGCACAACTTTAATTTCAGCTGTCTGACATTTGTGTTATGACACAAACTGTAATTGTATAACCATTTAATTTTTCTTTTTTCCTTGAGACAATTCTGACCAATGTGCAAAGCATAGAGTATATGCACAAAATCACTTCCTAGCTAGCCAGTTATTTTTTAGCTTCATCTTTCAGTGCTTCATCCATATCTTATGTACAGGACACCATTTCAACTGTACACTGAATTCAGAATTACTAGCTTCCTCTGGGGCATTTTTGTGGTATACTCATCACTGTGATATCTGAGTAGCTCAAAAATGTTATTTTGCATACATAACATCACTTTGAGGGAGGATAATACTATTATACCCATCTGAGATACAAGCAGCTTAATATCAGAATATTCAAATGTCCATTAACTCTGGATGATGCCACTTGATATGTCTACAGTCCAAATTTTCAGCATATTTAGCAGTTCATAACATTTTATCTGTTCAAATAGCAGCTGTAGCAGACCTCCTGTGTTGTTCACTCTTCTGTTCTGCTCTTTCTGTCCTTCTCCTTTTACTCCTATTTTAACACTGTCAGCATCTCTCTGTTTCTTGGCTCCTTGCACTTGAGCTTGTCCTTTTCTCCTTCCCACCCACACTTTGCAGCTTGCTTAGTAGTAAGAAGGTGGCGAACATGTTATCAAAATGATTTTTGGCTAGAGAAAAAGCATCAGTGAAGTTTTGCTGAGCTCCATGACAAACTGCCCTGCCCATGCCTATTACAGAGACATAATAGACTCTGCAGTCTGGCCCCAAGGATGAGTAAACGGTGACAGCTTAAACACTGTACAGCAGCTGGCCATGGGCAGCACCTAAACCCCACCTGGTATCCAAGTGGCCTTTGGAGACTACTTATCATTTTCAGTTCAAAGTACTGAAAAATTGTGAAGGCTGTGTTGCAACCCATCAAATGATATTTATGAGGAGTGAGACCAAGCTATCTGGGGCATGATCTGGGTGAACCAGATGATGTGTGAGAGGTTTTGAAAATAAGACTTCCTGAAATAATGTTACAAGATTGACCATGTTGAAATGGACCAAATGTATGGACTCAAATATGTTTTTTACAGTATAGGTGTATTTTTCTAGTTTGATCAGAACATGTAAGAGGAGAGAGCACTGAAAGCTCAGAGAATCATCTGTCCATTTCAAATACATAGATTCCAGTTCTTTTACTAGAAAAAAAGTATCGGACACCTTCCTGCACATATCACCTCACTTCAGTGCATCAAATCCATTCATTAATCACTTGACATCTTTGATCAGTTGCATGTGATATTTTCTCAGCAAGAACACAAAGGCATTCTAGAAAGAGTCTGAATTGTTTCTATTTGAACATTAAGGAAAACAAACAACAAGATTAAAGCTCAACGACTCTGATCCACTTTAAAAAGCATTTGTAGCAGAAAATGTTAGGCAGCCATGTATCTATTCACAAAATATCAAACTCTGTTTTATAGTAGATTATGCTTAGTTTTTGTTTTATTTGCAGTTTTGCAGAAATCAGAATAGTGATGAGTAACACCTTTTTTGAACTGATATAAATACTTAAATCTTTCTTAGGATATGGTTCTTGATTTAATAATACTGAGAAGGATCTATATATTTGTATTCATACAAATAACATTTTTATTTATTATTATTCTTAATAACTAAAATGTAGATTATAAATTAATTACTTCAGGTCAGGGCTCAGAAAGTAAAATTGTTTATTTATTATACTGAAAAGACAACCAGCTACTAGCATGTTCCATTTTACATCTAGTTTAATTGGGTTATTATTTCCTTCTATGTGTATTTCAACCTTAAAACAAGAGGTGGATTGACTAATGGGTGAAAACAAGGAGATTTTGCAAACAAAGTATTGGAAGCTCAGAGGTTTATTTAAAAAAAAAAAAAAGGTAAACCAGAAACTTTTGTACAAATAGAAAGTGATGTTACAGTTTATTAGAATGGTAAAGGCAGCAATATATTGTTTTACTGCTTTGTTTTCCCTTCCCTTCCCTTCCCTTCCCTTCCCTTCCCTTCCCTTCCCTTCCCTTCCCTTCCCTTCCCTTCCCTTCCCTTCCCTTCCCTTCCCTTCCCTTCCCTTCCCTTCCCTTCCCTTCCCTTCCCTTCCCTTCCCTTCCCTTCCCTTCCCTTCCCTTCCCTTCCCTTCCCTTCCCTTCCCTTCCCTTCCCTTCCCAACAGCTACAATTATTAATTATGGACTATTTTTCACCTTTGAATTTTTTCCAATATATATCATTAATTGTGTGGTGGGTAAACTGAGATGCTTTCAATAGTACTGGGTGAATGGAAGTTATTTGAAATGGACATATATGGATAAAACTGCATACTTACAATGCTGAATATGTAAATAAAGAAGTCATGGATTTCATTTTGGAATTAAAGATGTTTAAAATTTTGTTTTAGAAAATTCATCATATTAATTTTAGACCTTTTCTAGAGCTGCCTAATTCTTGATGAAATTTCAGAGAGGTCTGCAGACAGACCTGGAGCGTTTGAAATTGTTGTAATTATTTGTGTACATTGAAATTAACATAGCCTTGTTTTCAATGAGTCAAGCATCATTCAACCTTTCTAAATCAATTTCAAAATGGAGAAAGGAAACCAACTGGAAAAAAATAAACCCTCATAAAATATACAGAGAAGAAAATTGACATAAAAGGCTGATGGAAGCAGAACCATTCTCTTTGGAAGACCTTAAGTGTAAATAAAGGTATTGTTCTTCTCAACATAAATTGTAATAATGAAATATGGATGTTAGCAATATTACACTGTGGAACATACTATGATGAAGATCAGTTTGCATTCTTCAGATGATTTTCAGTGGTCATTAAAATCAAATAAATGTCTGTGTATCTGTACATCATCACATGATACATCCATATTTATGTTCTTTGCTGTATATTTTCTAATAAATATAAATTACAAAACTAACAAAGTAAAAAAAAAAATCTGAGTGTGCATTACTGACGACTTCAGTAGCTTTGGCAATAAGACCATTTTTAATATTTGTCTATGAATTTCAGAAGGCATTTTTTTTTTTAGGGTGACAAAGTTTAGGCAGTGCTTTCAATATATATCTAAATGTCATTGCTTGTAAGTTTTGGTAATAGCTCTGACTCAACAAACACAGCATTTCTTCTTCTGTGCAAAGGGTCTAAGTATTTCTTGCATATGCATGTTTGTATTTGAATTTAATAATATCAGTCCTTTATATATCAGATATATACTGGACAGATCTGCTGATTATGCAGATTATTTTAAAGCTATGTTGGCAGAAAAATAAAAGACTGCTCATTAACACATTTTCATGACTATGTAAAGATACTATCAAATAGCAAAAAAAAGGACTTATGAGACCAAAAACAAAACAAAACAAACCAACAAAACAAACAAACAAACAAAACCCCCAAACAAATAAACTATGGAGAAAAAGTGTTTCCAAAGAGTTATAGTGCAAAATACTTTTAAAGAAGGAAAAAAGAGAACAAATATTTATGTATTCTTATTCCTGGCCAGACTTGGTATATCTCACTTTATTTGGCATATTTACCATTTGACATGCCTATTTATTTGTCATATTTTAACTTACTCATTTTCAGAATCTCTGCTCTAACTATTTACTATGAGAATTTTTGTATAATTTGCAATTCCTGAAAATCAGATTCTAAAATAAAGCAGAGTTCAATTTGGATTTTGGAAAAATAATTTTCCTTAATACAAGTTTTATAATGCACCCAACAGGTATTGTTCCAATAGACTTCACATCTAATTTTATTTTAGTAAGTGAGAAACAAACAAACAAACAACAACACTCCAAAGATTGATGGGTTCTATTTGTGCTATACTTAGTTTCCACTTGGATGAAAGACTTCTTGGCCCAGGTCACAAAGACAAATTTGTGATCTGGAAAACAGTTAACAGTATTAGCAAATAGAAGGTAGAAGGGATGGCAATGGTGTGCATGCCAAAACATAGGCTTCATCTTCTTCTACTGTATTTCACTGAATCTACTGATATGAATGTTCATTTGTTTGTGCACTTTTGTCATTAAACACATTGCATTGCATTATACACAAATTAAGCAATGTCAATTATTTGAGAAGGCTAGATATATTTTTTAATTCTAAACTAAGTTAAATAGAAGGTATTGTAGCTCATGCTGTCCAACTATTTTGTGTTTTGTTCTCCTTTGTGCTGATCAGTAAAATTTTCCATTTAATATGTTATATAAATTGCATATTCTTTTTGACCATTTCTCAAAGTGTTTATTAATATTTCTTAATCTCTCCACAATATGTCTGTGATATAACCTCAATTTTTTTCTTTATTTTTGCGTGTCTTCTTATAAGTCAACTTTTTTCCTATGTCAGTTTGTATAATAAGCTGGGTAGAGCGCTGTAAGTTTACACTGAAAGGCTGGTTCATTTTATCTTTCTTGGAAGGAACAAACAAATTTGACAGTAACTGAAGCATCTCCTTGGTAGAATTAAATTGCAAGCCATTTTTCTGAACTATATTTTGAATTGTATATACTCAAAATTTCAACAGGATACCCACAGCCTTTGAAGGTAACCAAATGTCTTTCTTTTTTTTTTTTTTTTTTTTTTTTTTTTCCTGAGAGGATTATCTTAAAAGTGGTATCAATAGTTGAAACTAATGGAATAGGAAACTCACCATTTTCAGTTTTATGGTGTTCGTATCACTTTTATGTTTGATTTACACCCCTGTTATTAGGAAATTCCAGATAAGCAGGTTAAAAAGTGTTAGACTCTGTTCAGGAAAAATAATTGAGGTCCTAATCCAAGCTGTGAGAACCACAAAGGCTGCTTTCAAGTTCATGCTAGCAATTCCCACTTGAATCAAGTGAAGGTTCACGTTGACACAAACGCACACTCGACATTGTATGCTGAGAGCCTTAGAGGACATAAATGTGAGTGTATTTCACTGAAATAGAATTATAAGAGTTGTGCTTGTCTAATTCACAGAACAGATATGGACTGTGTAAACTATTTGCCCAGTCATAATTTTGTGGCACAGCTCTGTGTCAAGAACTTAAGAACAGTAAATTAAAACAAAATAATTATTTTTAATATATGACTGATATTTTTAACAAAGGATTTTTTTTTTTTCAGAATTTGGGGAGGGATAACACACAGAAAACCATTAATTTTCAAAGATTGTTCCTGTTCTCTAGGCTCACTTAAATATTCTACTTGAAAATGTAAATACTAAAGTAAGTGCAGTGATAGTATAAGAAAACATTTTTGAGCTCTTTCGTTTTTACTTAGTGTGTGGTATCCTCACGTGACAGGTGTGTTGACTTTAGCTCCCAAGAGTAGAATCTGGACTTTCATGCACTCACAGAAATTATACCTCCTTGAGAAGCAGCTGTGACTCCTTGGCGGTTCAATCCATCTCTCTTCTATTTCTTTCATCTGCAGCTTGTGAACAGAGTGAAAATTCAGTGAAATAAACAACCTTTTAAAAACAGAATATTGCTCCATAAATGCAGAAGAAACCAAACACAATAAAAGATATTTCAGCAGAACATCCGAGGTATCTAGGTTCCACAGGCTTTATGCTTCAGAGCTCAGAAATCTCATATTTAGAACAGGACATTCAGTCACTTTTTCCATTGTGGTGATTCATTCCCAGGTTGAGGATTCAAAGGCCCCCAAAATTCAAAAATCATCATTTCAGTAGTCCTACTTGACTTCTCATCTTTCTTCTACAACTCCATTGAAGCTGAAGTAAGCATGATTATTAGGTTGACATGGTTATTATTCTTCTGACCATCTGTAAAGATTCCTTATTTTCTTCTTCCTTGTGTACATACAAAGCACACCTATAGCTTCTTCAAATAATTTCAGTCTGGAGTGCACCGGGAGGCTCTAATTCAACTAACTGGAATATAATGATCTTTCTCTATATGTCTTTTGTCATCTCAGGGGTTTGGCTACTGGTATTGAAGGGCAGCTCTGGCAGGGTACAGTTATGTCACCTTGTGTGAGACTTCTATAAATATAACAATGTTGCAAGAAAGATCGATGAGAAATGGAAACTGATAAATTGTGGAAGACTTGTCAGGTTACTTTCCCTGGGTCTTCATCTATGCATGTTGTTCCTATTGGCCTGGGACCCATATTTAGGCTCAGTCCTTGCCTGAGCTGTCATCATTATGCAGTGCTGTGTTCTGTTTCTTGGAAAGCCTAAACTTGCATGATTGACTTGACCTCCTAGCTCAGCCGGCTTGGTCACTGAAGACTTAGAGATCAACAGGCACTGATCTCATCTCTCTCATTTTCCCCAGCCCAGCCCTGCTCTTCTAGTGGGGCACCATGGGGCTTTGCCCCTCAGTGAGTTGTTCCTTCTCACCTTTGGCTTCCCTTGCCTCTAAAGGCAGCCCAGCCTCACTGTTCCCTGGCAGACAATACTCAAAAAACCTTCTCAAGTTTTCTTCAAAGAGCTGAAATTGCTAACATGCCATGTCTATGAATAATAAACTGGAATTCAATCAAACTATATTGTCTAATAAGCTAAAGTCCTAACATATTTAATCACTTTTTGGAAATACTTGATGACCACTGATACAATGAGGTTTAATTAAAGCCACATTGATTTTTACAGTATCTTTAGTTTGATCATACTGATATCTTTTTTTACCAGATAAGTTAATTCTTCATTGCTAAGCTTTAAAAGCCTGAAACTTCCAGCAAGAATAGTTGACTCCTTGTGACTTTGTTAATAGGTAGTATGGCCATTATCTGCTGATGAAATAAATGTCTGCTTGTGTAGTTAAGATATCAATGACTTTTATATCTATAGAAGGATGCACCTTTTCAGAGTGAAAGCAATCTATAATGATGCATATATATTTATAAATTCTATTTGTTGTGCAGTGGTTTTTAATAAATATCTTTTAGTTCATGAAAGCAACATATCCTATACATTTTCAGTGGTCATTATTTTAAAGCTATGTTGGCAGAAAAATAGAGGACTGCTCATTAACACGTTTTCACAACTATCAACTAGGACTGAACAATCAAATAAGAAAAAAGGACTTATGAGACCAAAAAACAAACAAACAAACAAGAAGTATTTAACTATGGAGAAAAAGTGTTTTGAAAGAGTTATAGTGCAAAACACTTCTGTATGTTTTCTGAATATTCAAGTTGTGATAATTTTATAGGCAAAAAAATCTCTTTTTTTTTTAGACTCATGGGTGTGTAGAACAATTCAAGTAAGGAGGTACCTCGGGAGGTCTTTAGTCTCTTTAGCCAACCTGCTCCACTGCTCAGCTCAACTCATGGGGAAAATGGTTTTCATTATACGCAGTATGAATTTCAGCTTTTTCAATTTATGTCCACAGTTCCTTGTGAGGCCACCATGTACCACTGTGAAAAGCCTGACTTTGCCCCCTTAACCTCCCTGTAGACAGCACGGAGCTGCTGTTAGGTCAGTCTTCAGACTTCTCTTCTCCATGGTGAACAAGACCCAGTCATTCAGTCTCTGCTCACAGGCTAAGAGCTGCAGCCACAACCATCATGGGTTGAATCCATCTCAGTTCCTTGATGTATTTTTTCCCATATTGCAGGACCCAAGATGGGATGTAGCATCTAGCTGTGGTCTAATGGATGCTAAGAAAAGAGCAAATATCCCTTGCTTTGACCAACTGCCTGTCCTCCTGCTAACACAGCCTTAGATGCTGTTGTCTGTTTTACCTGGATATACTGATTGCTGTACTCCGGGGCCCTCAGGGCTTTTTCCCCAGATCTGCTCCCCATCCCATCAGTCCCTAGACTCTATCACTGCCAGAGAGTCTTTCCTCCTGGTAGCAGGATTTTGCATTTGTACTAGTTGAATTTCAGGAATTATCCCATACCTCTAGCCTGTCTGGGTCCCTCTAGATGGCAACCCTACTCTCCACTGTATTAACCTCATAACCTTTTATGAGGACATAACAAGGTGGATAGATGATGGCAAAGCAGTGGATGTGGTCTACCTTGGCTTCAGTAAAGCATTTGACACAGTCTCCCACAGCATCCTTGCTGCTAAACTGGGGAAGTGTGATCTGGATGATCAGGTAGTGAGTTGAACTGTGAACTGGCTGAAGGAAAGAAGACAGAGAGTCGTGGTCAATGGGGCAGAGTCTATCTGGAGGCCTGTATCTAGAGGAGTGCCTCAAGGGCCAGTACTGGGACCAGTATTATTCAATATATTAATCAATTACTTGGATGAGGGAATAGAATGTACTATCAGCAAGTTTGCTGATGACACCAACCTGGGAGGAGTGGCTGACACACCAGAAGGCTGTGCTGCCATCCAGCGAGACCTGAGCCAGCACTGTGCCCTTGTGGCCAGGAAGGCCAATGGCATCCTGGGGTGTATTAGAAGTGGGGTGGTTAGTAGGTCAAGAGAGGTTCTCCTTCCCCTCTACTCTGCCCTGGTGAGACCACATCTGGAATATTGTGTCCAGTTCTGGACCCCTCAGTTCAGGAAGGACAGGGAACTGCTTGAGAAAGTCCAGCGCAGAGCCACAAAGATGATGAGGGGATTGTAGCATCTCCCTTATGAGGAAAGGCTGAAGGGGCTGGGTCTGTTTAGTTTGGAGAAGAGGAGACTGAGGGGTGACCTTATTAATGTTTATAAATATATAAAGGGTGAGTGTCACGAGGATGGAGCCAGGCTCTTCTCAGTGACAAGCAATGATAGGACAAGAGGCAATGGGTACGAACTGTAACACAGGAGGTTCCACTTAAATATGAGAAGAAACCTCTTCTCAGTGAGGGTAACAGAGCATTGGAACAGGGTCCCCAGGGAGGTTGTGGAGTCTCCTTCTCTGGAGACATTCAAAACCCGCCTGGATGCCTTCCTGTGTAACATCATCTAGGTGTTCCTGCTCCGGCAGGGGGATTGGACTGGATGATCTTTTGAGGTCCCTTCGAATCCCTAACATACTGTGATTCTGTGATTCTGTGATTCTGTTATTCTGTGATTCTGTGAACTGGTCTACCCAGTTTGGTGTCATGTGCAGGTTTGATGGGAGTTCATACTGAGGGAAAAGAACTGAGTAACTCAACTTCATCTTTCTTTTCTGTCAACATCACCTGCTCCATGCAGCAATGACAGCACATTTTCTTTGTCCAGACATCTAGCCTTTGTTACTAATGTAACCACTGACAATCTTTTTTCACTTTGACCTCGCTTTTAAGTGATATCTCAAGTTGAGCTTTGGCTTTTCTATCTGCCCAAGCAACATTTCTAAATTCCTGCTTTATAGCCTGTCTCTGCTTTCACTTTCTATGTCCTTTTGTCCTTTTCCTTTTTTTTTTTTTTTGCACTGACGCTTAGTCATGTGAAAGGTATTCCCCTGATATATGTATTTTAATTTCCTGAAGGCTGATATGGACCATTCTTGTTCTTGAAGGATGCTGTCCCTGAAGACTTGCCAGCCTCCTTATGGCTGCCTCCAATGGAATCCTGCTTGCTAATTTCCTGTAGAAGTCGAAGCCTTTTTTTCCTAAACTCCAGAAATGTTAATACTTGCTAATTTATGTATAGCAATGGGTGATGTTGCACAGAGATTTTACTGTTAATTTTCACAATATAAATTTTATATATTTTCATTAGAATCCATAAAGTCACCATTAATCTTTGCATTTTACCTGATACCAATTAATAAATTGGTGTATTCATAATCATTTTAGGCACTGTTATAACACAGTTATTATTTATCTAGCCCCAACAAAGCTCTCAGATTTTGAATCCCAAGGTTTTAGAGTTCTTCCTAAACACCTCAAAATATATAATTATTATTGGAAATGAACTATAATAGTTGAAGGAATTTAATGAAGGTCTTGCTATATTAGCAGTTATATTGACTTTTAAAAGTTCAAAATCCAATTTTCAGGTTAAGTAAATAATTTAGATATTTTCTAAACTGTTTCTGGTCTTCCTTTTTATTTTACTATCTGACTTTACTATTTTACTATCTGACTATGCAGATTTTTCAGTTGTTATTTGGAAGAAATATTCAGAAGTAGGTGGAAGAGGCATTGGATTGAACTTTAGTCACTTATTTTTTCTTCCTTTTAATAGTTAAAAAAAAAAAAAAAAAAAAAGAAAAAAAGATTTCCAGAGATGCAATGTGATCTATAGGACTTGTCTAAATGCTGTGCTGTAAATCACATGCAGCACTGAGAACACGTCATTACAACTTCAAGGTCAAAACCAAATCAAATCTTGCTGTTGTTGGATGCTAGGATCAAAGAAACTTTACAGGCTCACTTATGTGTAAAATATCCTCAGTAATACATAAGCAAAGAAAACTGAAGATGCTGTTGATGAAGGGGAAAACAGCACAAGCAAATTGTCTCTTATGTTTTGGTGGTCTGTATATCTTAATTAAAAAAAAAAAAAAAATCTTCCACCTATTCAAAGTTATTTTGAAAGAGTATCCTAAAAAAAAAAAAAGCAACAAAGTAGAGGCAGTATATTAATACAAAGGCTGTCTTGACATTTTTTTCCTAGGCGAATGAAGGAAATGTACCTATGTTTATGTACATTTTTGCATTACGTAGTTATTAGACTTCTTAAAAGTTGCAAGAAGCAGAATCCAGATCTTCTTATCAATTAGGAATAAGGATAAGTTTAATTTTTTTTCTATCCTGTTGTTTTTCAAGTGCTGCCAGTATCTAGTTTCAATGGTAAATGCCATTTCTTAAATGTCTTCTAGGCATGTCTTTCAAACATATATCCATTCTCTTTGCTTTCCTGTATCCAAAGTTCTATCTTCAAACCTTTTCAAAAACAATAACTTTCAAGTATATATTAGATTTAGTTTAATTTCTCATACTTGCCTGTAAGAGGTGAAACAGAATCTTGATAAGCTCTTTTGTTAAGCCTGGGGAGGAAAGTCATCTTCATTTGATCTAGCATATAGATAGAAAGTATGATTTGGAAAACAAACCAACAAACACACACAAAACAAAATAACAAAACAAACAAACAAACAAACAAAAACCCCCACTCAGTTTGCATATTTTGTATCTTGACTTCCTGTTTTACTTCTGTATAACTAGACTGCATTATTCAGTTAGCAAACGATACATTGCATTCAGTAGTAAAACCTGAGGAAAAAATAGTAATTTCTAATATTGGGAAAAATTAAACAGTCTTTAGAAAAGTTATTCAATAGTTCATAGTTAAAGAACATTTTCTCATCCTTATGCAAATTTTTTAGTATCTGTATGATTCAGCAAATGATCTCCTTTGTTGTTAAAGGTGTAGGCCAATTATGGCTAATCAACTATGATTGCAAGATCATAGCAAAAGTTTTGGCAGTTTGGCTGTAGGCATTTTCATGTAAAATTATTATTCTTCATCTACACTCTTAATTTAATAAGCATTGCTAACAAATGGAAGATCTGGAGCTCATCAGGAGCTATTTTACTTGCTAGAGAAAAAGAGCATTACACCAAACTGAGCAGAGAATTTCTTCAAAGTGTGAGCAAGCACTTCAAGGACAATTTTTTCCTTTTTCTTTTTCTTTTTCTTTTTTTTTTTTTTAATAAATTTATTTGCCCAAGGCTGTAGTCATCACTGATAAAAAGATCTAAAAATCATTTGATCTGTAAAGTTGTGCCATGCTGGTAATTCTTATTTCCACTCTCTTCTTTCTTGTTTTGGAACATTCGGCATAACTAATCAGTGTGATTGATTGATACATGGTTAAAAGCATTAAGGAGAGGAAGGTAGCTGAAAAGAATGTCTGCATGCTAATATTTTCTTAAAATGACTTATATCCAGCCTCTTAGCACAGACTGCATAGATGCAAGATCAATATTTTAATAACAATATTTAATAATTTGTGATGATGTAATGCATGATGGAAAGAAGCCATTTCCTGATATCTGATGGATGGATGTAATAGTTTAGGGCCTGAGATAAAGAATCATAGAATGATGATAGAGAATTAAGCAGCACTTTATTTACAAAGTTCTATTAAGCTCATAATATTAAAAAGATATGTGTAGTAATAATAGTTCTACTTTAACACTAGATTTAACTGACTATTTTTCTTCAATAAAAGAATCTTTCATGCAAGTAAAGGAAGAGGTATCGCATTGACTGTGTGGCTGTTCAGCATGTGGAACTCAGATTCTTACTAGACAGAACCTCAAATGAGATAAATCTCCAAGGTTTCAACTGGCATGTTTATATACCTGCAGTGCTTTCTGTTTTTAGCTTCTGTTGACAGCTTTACAGATCTGTTTTCTCTGGAGGCTCTTTTTTTTTTCCAAGTTTTTAACTCCAACTTTTAGAATCTTGTTTTTAAGGCTCATTCCATGGCTATTACCTAATAAAGAGAAAAATTAGAAAGGAATACTCAAAAACACTGTATGGAAGAAGCAGAAATAGGATTGAACTCATGTAGGTTTAGCTACTAAAACATTTTTACTCTAATCAGACTTTAGATGACTACAAAATAGATGTCTGGAGATGGCAGTCACAGTAGGATGACTTCCTTTATAGACAAGGACAAGAAAAATAAAAAGGCACTTTCACATTATGGTTCATTTAGCTTGGTTTAGATATCTAGCTCAGAATAAGAATCATGCCCTTGACTTCTCTAACTATATTGACCACACCTTTATGGACTATATAGGTAGCCAAGGGTGAAAAGTTCAAACATAGATTTAGATGTCAAAATCCACACAGTTAAATTTATGTTATCATTTTTAACCTGCAGGAAAGATGAAGAAAGAAAATAGTAAGAAATATTCCCATATGCCCTGTCCTGTTAAAAACATTTCTCCAAATAGGATAATTATAGTCTCTTTATTTATACAAAAATACATACAAGAAATATATACAAAAATATATATAAGAATATAATAATAGACATCAAAAAAATTAACTTTGAAACAAGAGGTTTGAAGTTATGGGTCTTTCCTTGTTAATTTTCTAATAGCACAACCTGGCTGTCAGTATAAGAGAGTTCAGATAATGGCATGATGAGTCAGAAGTAAAAGAGAGCTGGCTAATAGAGACATTGAGTATGTTTTTAGTTGTAGCTTTGTGTTTTATTGGTACTCCATGTTTCTTCTTTTCACTGGCAATTCATAGCTTGGCAGTCTCACCCTCAGATATGAAGGAACTCTTTGAACACCCGCATGACATCGTAAGGATGGTATTATGTCATTATGTTTATGTGATAACTCAATCAATTGCTCATCAACAAGGTAGGAAATAATTTTTTCTCATTTTTGCAGTTTTTTTCTGTGGAAAAGAGCTGAGGGGCAGTGGCATGATAGAAGTGTGGGGAAGAAGAGACAGATTAGGAGAAGAGATGTGTGTTTGACTCAGAAGCCTCGTGTTGAAGAAAGGCTTAGGATGAATTTTCTTTTTCTAGGATTATAAAAGTATTTCTTGATTAAATATAAAAACATTCCTTTCATCAAGGACTGTGACTTCATCTCCCAATGACAGATCTATCTACAATGTTGCTTCATTACTGCTGATTTGAAATCAAGACAACAGCTCAAGATTGAAATGATTTTGAGACAGATTAATTGTACCTTAGGCCAAAATACATGATGCAGACAACATTTAGTATAGTTTCTTGACTCCAGCTGAACTGGGGTCTGAACTATGTCTCTGATATTTTTAGTACTGCAATAGAAGGCACAAGACAAGAAAGTTTGATTCTCCAATCCTCAAGCTAAGAGGCTTGCTGGACCCTGCTGACATTTATTTCCTGACTCTACCTGAAACCTAAACTACTTTCTCTATCTGCATTTTCAGTACAGGTCACCTTTAAGGATGATGATACAAGTATGTTTTTAAGTAGCACATACTTGTTCATTTGATATGATGATTCACATACTTCAAAGCTAGCCACATGGTTGAACTGAAACCCAGGAGACAAAGAAGTTTCCATAGCACTTTCAATTGTTAAAGCAATGTTTTCACAGTATCCAGGTTTTTCTCTGCCTATTTATGTCTTCAGAGAAAAGAGGAGTTTTCTAAATGTTTCATCAAAATTTGAAGGAATAAAAAAAAAAGAAAGACCTAATCTGATACAATCTCTGGGTATTTATGTGGCAACAGAATATCTGTAATAATTGTTATAATAGTTACTAATACTTACTATAATAAAAGAAACAGTATTTTGATTTTAATTTTGTTTTAAAAACCTCCCTGTTCCACAAAAACTCTTTTTGTTTATTTTAAGAATATTCACAATTTTAAAAAGATAAGGCAGTATAATAGACTATATTGTCTCATGCATAGAAGTGCAAGATATTTTATAGAAATGACACGGTTCTTTGCAAAAGGAAAGAGATCACCTCTTTAACAAAGACCAAGTGGAAGATCTGGGCTGAATTTTAGCTGTCTGTGGAATATACAGCAGACCATCATACACACTCTTGTCTTCACTGTTTCACCACTCAATACCTGTTTACATTTACAACATTTGGTTTTCATTCTGAATCTGAAGGATTAAGGGGGAAGAGAACAGGAGGAAAGCAGTACAAAATGGAGCACGTTACCAATAGCTTGCTAGACATATGTCTGGATGCCATTTAAGTCACATCATTGTAATCACAAAGATGCGTGCAGGATACACACAGCTTTCAAGGGACTAAGAAAGGATATAAAGGATATAAAGCTTGTATTACATAGTTGAAGGAGATTCCGCAGGTTCTGAGTGGAGTTTCATAGTGTCTCTTCTAGGCCTTCTCTGAAGATTTAGTATTAATATAGTTTCCAAGGAAATTTAAAAAAAATTAAAAAAAATAAAAATCCACATCTACTGCACTATTACTCAAATTCTCCAAGAGGCAGTGAAGAAGCAGTCTGTCATACCTTCTTATTGTCTGTTGACCAAAGCAAAGGTACTGCTTTGTACAGGAACTCAAGAACACAATTCATGATGTAGAGTTATATCAGTGTCACGATGATTTGTTGCATAAAAATGCAAGTGAGTTGAAGAGTGTTGACAAAATTAAAAAAAAAAAAAAAAAAAGGAAAATAATAGCGTGTTTAAAGTAGGAATGTTTTAGTCTTACAGTGCCTAAAATACTAATAATTAACTTGTCTTCAGACAAATTCATGAAATACTCACAGAACAGAGCATTATGGCTCACTTTATGTTAACGTTATAATCAGCTACGAACAAATAATTCAAAGCAGCCCATGAAATCTTAATGGAAATCAGCTGCTGAGACAAACAAACAAACCAAACTAAATCTAACCAAACCAAACCAAAAAAAAGGAAAAAAAATATAATGAACCAAAACCATAAGATATATGAAAACAGGTCACAGACAGAATACACATAAACTAGATATAGAAACAACTTCAGAAAGGAAAGGTATGAAGCAAATACTTTTGGGAATTTGGGTTCTAATGCATTTTATTACCTTTAATGAAATAAAAAAAATACCCAAGGTACATACTGGGAAACAGTATCGTCTCTTTTACCATTTGGCATACAACAACTGAACTATAAACAAAGTCAAGACAATGCAACAATAGCCAAATACCAGTTTATACCCATCATTCATGAACATTTCATTATCTACTTGGGACTTCCTTGTGAAAGAGTATGAGTTCAAGATTGATTTATGATTATCTTGATGGTCAGACAAAAAATTTGTGCCAGTCTCTCTGGAATTTATGTAAATTCATACTCAGATAAATATTCATGTACTATAGATGGTTAGAATGAATGAGTTAAACTGGTAATTTGAAAACTTGTGCTTCTGATTTGTCATCACAAACTGGAAGATTAGAAGGAAAAGACCAAAAAATATGTAACAAAATTGTGTCTTCAATGCAGTTCTTTTCAGCACTCGAGAGAAAGATTATAAGTAATTTATTTTAATTTACTGGGAATAGAGTATAATCTAGAAAGCAAGTTTTAGTGAGTCTCTTGGCTCACATTAGATTTGGAAAAAATGTTATTTTAAACATAATTTGTAACATTTAATTGCAAGTCCCTGTTCTGCCAGATATTTAACCTTTTTTGTAATTATTAACATTGTTCCTGAGAGGTCTATACAACCCGCAATCTCTTAATTCTTCCATTACCTTAAAGGAAAGGAATGAAAAAAATTCCAATTATTTCCTGTTAAAAGTTCTGAAATATTTTACAATAATATAATGAAGCGAAGGGGGAATACTACCTAATAATTCTGGTACATTTGAAAAAAGGATTTGTTCAAGAAAATGAACCTGTAATAAATTCTGTTTTGATAGCATGTCATAATAATATTAGCTAAATCGCTCTTTCTTTCAGTTTCTTTCTCTCTCTTTCTCAATAGTATTTTATTTTCTATTAATTTAAAGGGAGAAAATCATATTAAAATATTAATATTAATTTTAAGTATTTTTAATCTGGTAATGACCTCAGGCAGTTTCATCTGTAGGTCCTATTATCTTCCATTTAAATCCTATATCCTGAAAAATATTGATGCAAAGTTTAATTTGTACATATAAAGAGCATTTACTCAGTCAAGAAGGATACTAATAAATCCCAGCTTTTTGAGTGTGGGACCAAAGAATATCATGTTGACTTCTACTCAACAGAATCAACCTTCAAGTAGTTCCACACCATTAATTTCTGGGATGCATAGTTTAATATTCAGGGATCTCAACTGTCAAGTTCAGCTGTGGATATCAACACCTCTTCTTTAAAGTAATGATACTAAAAATACTGAAAGGGCTCTGGACTTCTTACATTATATTATAATAGAAAACAAACCACAACACGATGACTTCTGTGGAATGGAAGATCAGAGCAGGTGGGCCAGATAAAAAAAAAATGAAAGCAGTGTTAGAAGCCCTCACTGCTCACTATTTTATCTCAGAGGCAGGTCGTTCATTTCACTTCAGCCTTGCTTTCAGTACAGTAATGTTTAGTTACTTTCTGAGTTGTGGTGAGGACCACTGGAAACTCTTTGTGTATCACCTCTGCATCTTTATAATGTGTCCCTTCTTGTTCTTGGGAATATGTACTTGTATACACACTTGGGTGTCCTCCTGCTCTGCCTCCCTCTCTCAGATGAGGACCGTGGCTCCCCTCACTCCAAAGGACTCTGCATTCATCTCATGTTTGACAGCCAGCAGTGAGCAAATAGTTGGTCATTCTCCCTTCTGCTGAGCTTCACCATCTGACAAAATGCAACAAATGGTAAAAGAGGAAGCACAACAAATGGTAAAAGAGGAAGCACAACAAACTAAAGGTATGCTATTTGTCACCCTTAATGTGAAATAACTTATAGGTATATCAAGCCATTTCAGAGTCTGCATTGAAATTGTCATCAGTTGAAGTGTTCTGTGCCTCCTGATAACACAGTCTCCCTGCTCAAACCTGAAAGTGAGCATTATAAACACCATTTACAGAGAGCTGATTAATATATGTGCTTTAAAGCTATCCTTAATGAAAGATAAAATCCCATAATAACAGGATATGAAGTTAGAATAGATGAATATTTTAACCTTTGTAGACTGGAAAAGCAAATGCTCTTAAAAATAGCTTTTAAAAAGTTCCATCTTTTTAAAATATAAAAAGGTCACTCGTTGAGTTTCCTTGAGGAGATTAAAGCCTGATCAGAGATTAATTAAATCACAAACAAACTTGAATTACACTTTTACTTAACTGAGATATTACCCTTGCAAGTCTGTTTCACTAAGGCATCATCAGTGCCCTGTAAGCACCACGAGGCTCGGCTGTCCCTACCCAAACCCCTGGGTCTCTTACCAGCTTGCCACAGCCCAGGACCTCATTTCAGCTCTCCTAGGTTGTCAAGCCCTTCCTCAGCAATGCCAGAAGGGCCGGTATCCAGCTCTCCACAACCCTGCCCTGCCTGGCTATTGGCCCTGCTCTGTCAGGCCCACCTGTGGGCACATGTTCCTGCCCAACCTCAGCCCATCCCTGTCCGTATGGAGGTGCTTGATTCCTGGGGCTGCCATGATGACCCCCACAGCTGCCCTGCTCCTGTCTGGGTTGGAGCGATTGGCTCTGGCTGCCAGGCCCTATCCTGACAGGCCCAGGTGAGGCCCTGACACCTCCAGTCCCCCAGTGCTGGGGAGCTGACGGCCCTCATGGTACCTTTACACTGATAATGTGCTTGGGACACCATTCAGACAACACAGAAGAAGTCATGACTCCTTTTGAACCAAACAAGTTATAGTAACTTAGAATCATAGAATTATTCGATTGGAGAAGACCCTTAAAGATCATTGAGTCTAACTGCAACCTAAAACATGACTAAGTCCACCACTGAACCATGACCCTAAGTGCCGTATCTACACATCTTTTAAGTACCTCCAGTGATGGTGGCTCAACGACTTCCCTGGGCAACCTGTTCCAATATAAATCTCCCCTGGTACAACCTGAGGCTATTTGCTCCCATTGTATCGCTTGTTACCTGGGAGAAGAGACTGACACCCTTCTCACTACAGCTTCCTTTCAGGTAGTTGTAGAGAGCAATAAAGTCTGCCCTGACCCTCCTTTTCTCCAGGCTAAACAATCCTAGTTCCCTTATCTGTTCCTCGTAAGACTTGTGCTATAGACCCTTCACCAGCTTTATTACTCTTCTCCAGACATGCTCCGGCACCTCAGTGCCTTTCTTGTAGTGAGGGGACCAAAACTGAACACAATATTTGAGGTTGTTGTCTTTATTGTGAACCATTCTCCTGGATATTATGTCATTTGAAAACTCTAAAAACTTTACCAGCAGTAAATACTTCTTTTTTTTCCATGTATACTTATTAGTCCTGAGTCAAGAATAAATCTTTTTAGTCACCCTGCCAGGAACTTCCACAGTTTGCTGCTTTATTTCAGCAACAATTACTTCCTGAGTAATGCTAGATACTCAGGTTTCTTGACGGAATATATGGTGTACTGCATGGTTAGGTTAAGGATCACCATTTCTGACTGTGTTGTTACAAGGTGCCTTAACCTATTACTCTTATCTTCTTTAGGAAATGTAAATAAATGTACTTTTCATGCACATATCTTCTGTAAATATAAATATATACACTAAACATACCTATAATGATATTTCCTCCAAAGTAATGTTTTAGGGAAGGCATCAGTACTGACAGAAGAGAGATTTATGAGATAATAAGAACAACTCTTCACACTTTAGGATAAGACTACATTTTTCACTTAGCTTCCAGACTGAAGTTGGCCGTACTTTCTTCACTTAAGAATGTGTGCATTAAATGTGTCTAAAAATAGAATAACGTAAAAATGAGATTAGAGCAATAAAAAGTAATAAAATTTTAAATTTCTTCCTCTACAAGGAGAGAACTGTACTACTCATGGGCTACAATATTAAGTTTATTATTTGTCTCTAGTACTTGGAGAATATATGAGATCCTTCAACCATCCATTTGAAAATTGCAAAGGAGTTGAAACACTGCATAGATGTTTGTGCAGCAGATACTAAAATCATTATATGAGCTTTCTAGCCAGTCTTTTCTGAAGTTGTTGCTATACAGCACACAGGTTGGAAAAGATATTTCTGGCAGTATAACTATTGTGACGTGTTTGTTGTATTAAACATGCAGTAGTCTGCTGTAATCAGGGTTTTGGTACTCCTTCAGAAATTCCTGGACACCAGTCAGAAAACAAAAAAAACCCATTTTTCACACCAGGTAAGAATTGCTGTGACTGCAAATCTCATTCTGGTGCAATATAAATCCAGTTTTTATAGAGCTGTCATCTTGAGAATGATACTTTTTATGAAAAATAAAGCTTTCCGCAAAACTCATGATGGTCACATTTCCCAAAGCTCCAGTGTCCCAGTAATTCCTTCAGTAATGTGGAACATCCTTGCCCCCTATAGATGCAAATAAGTTACTATTTGCACAAACTAGCAACACTTTAAATAAGAAGTGCATGGTCTTCCGTAAGCATTCCAGCTGGTCTTAAGCAGCTAAAAGTATGTAATTTTTATCCTGATTCCAACACTTACTTCAGAAATGGCAAAAGTTCAAACATAGTCCTAACAGTTCTGCTAGGATCTGTTCATCATGTAGCATTTCTCGCTGATTTTTCTCAGGTGGTCAGGATCAACCAAGCTGAAACTAGAGGCTTAATTGTGAGATATTAGCAGACTATGCTTTCACAGACTCGCAGAATGGCTGAGTTTGGAAGGGATCTCTGAAGGTCCAACCCCTTTGCACAAGCTGAGTCTCCTAAGACAGGTTATTCAGGAATGTGTCTAAGATGGCTTTTGAATATCTCCAAGGAGGGAGACTTCACAACCTCTCTGGGCAACCTGTGCCAGTGCTCTGTCACACTCACAGTGAAAAAGTGTTTTCTTACGTTCAGTTGGAACCTCCCATGTTTCTGTTTGTGCCCATTGCCTGTGATCTTGTCACTGGGAACCACAGAAAACAGTCTGGCTGCATCTTCTCATCTGAAGTCCCTCTGGTGTATTAGCCACTCGTCCCAGTTTTCTGTCATTACCAAACTTGCTGAGCGTGTACGCTGCCCATCTTCCACATCATTAATGAGGATGCTGAACAGGATTTAACACAGTATTGCCCATCATTGCCTAGAACTGTTCCGTCTGTTCTCTACTGATTGTTGCAGTCCTCACAATGTCTTTAATAGAAGTGGAAAAAAAAGCTGTTCAGTTTTCCTGGCAACTTTTTGTAGCATGTCTGTGGTGTTACCCAGGAGAAGGTAAAGTACATACTCATATACATATGTGAAATATATATATATATCTTTCAATACACTGAGGTGTATAATACAGTGTTTAATATTTTGTATTGGCCACAGTAGGGTGCAGAGCTGTAGGCATTCCTTTGCTCTGTGTTTTCTCTGTGTAAGAGCCAATCTGTGGTGTCTCTCTTCTACTTTCCAATGTGCAAAATATTGTCTCCTAAAGGAGTTCAGAGTCTGTCAGAAGAGAAAAAAACATGTGAAAATAAGGAACTGAGAATTCCTAATTTCTCAGACTGAAAAGAGCCTTCATTATGAGGGAGGAGTCAAATCCTCTTAAATATATTTGGTTTATTCCTAGTGAATGTACAGTAAATAGTGATATGATGATGTGCCTTATGATCTCCATACATTGCAAATTACAGTGCTGAGCATAGATTTTGTGGAAATTGATATACAGTTTGTTTTGGCAGCATAATGTTAGTTAAAATGGTAATTGCCTATAAATCTGAGATATAAGGTTCATGTTTTAAGTAATTTCAGTTACAAATAAATATTAAATATTTTTTTTCATGTTGTCCCATTTTCTGCTTTGTGTATATACTTTTTTGTGTTTTCTTCTCTGATGTAAAGTAGAATTTGAAGTTTCTGCATTTTTTTTTCCTAAACTGTTAGTGAATTCCTAATACTCACTAAAATAGATACTGTGAAACATGTCTGGTATAATGTTGCTGAAAGGTTTGGTACATAATTTATATCTAGATGTACATGCCCTTTCTATAAGCCTCATTCTTGTCACTTCCATCAAATTAGTGAAATAATGTGTAATATCACAATTACAAATAATATGTCAATTAAAGCCTTATGCTCTGTCATCCTGCCATTTCATAAAATCAGTTGACACTTCCATGTGGCACACAGGTTCCCACAGAGGCTAAGAAGCTTGCCAGTTTGTAGAATAAATTCTACACTACACCCAAGCTTGGATGCAATTCAGAAAGGTACTGAACAATCTCTGTTTCCACTGGAGATTAATCTGTTAGTCTTGTCAAGCTATGCTCAGTTCACTGGGGCTGCATGGGGTTCAGCTGAAAACTATTGGAATCCTTTTATGTGTTACACTTATACAGCCAGGGAGTTGCTTAAGTATCTTTTATTTCTAAATAGATTACTATCACTAGTCCCACATTTCTGGAAAATGACTAGATTTACAGACTACAAAAAAATAATGTTGGGTTATTTGATCTGAAGTATGAATTACTGGGGGGAAGTATAAAGTAAAAACCATGCAATAACAGGGAAAATAACTAGAAAGAGCTTAGTAATCTGTGCCTGACACAGGGTATCTGCATTTTTATTTAAGATTTGAGATCATGGTTTTGTTCACCTTCATGCTAGTTTGACACATGTATCTATACATCTAATTATTTGCCAAGTCAACAGTTTATTTTTAAATTGTTTTACTTTTTTGTTTTGTTTTTTTTTTGTGTACATTTAATCATATTCTGATTAATAATCATCACACTTCCCTTCTTCTCACCATTTTCTCCACATATACTGAGCATATTCTCAAATTTCTTGACTGAAATTATGCTAGAGATGATGTCTGGGGGGAAACACAAGATTATTCTGATAGTCGGTTTTTCTTCATTAGAACTTGATAATTGCTGTTACACTGTCTAACTTCTTCATTTTCATCCGTCATGTTTAGTTGGAAACAGATTTAGATTTCCTCTTCTTAGTACATTTTTTGTCTGAATACTAAGTCTATTATTTGAACAAACTAATGTGATACTCTACATGTTTTAAAAATCTAAACATACACATTTCAGTCTAACCAAGTCTACAGTTCTTCAGATCTGTAGATCTACATTTTACATTTAATGAATGAAACACTAATTTTCAAGAGGAAACAAATCAAAACTGTTCAAAACAAGCTGCTGGAAATTTTACAGTTAAAATGTTTCTATCAAACTTTTACTTGGAAATGTTTTTAAAGGATCCATGTTCTTAATCTCCTGATCTCTTGAATAGTCAACTTTAATTTTGATAATAATTTTAAAATGAAAATTAATAATCTAATAGGCAAAATTTTAGGTGTTAGTTTTGTTAAGGCTGAGAACCTATGAATCCAGATAGGAGAAAAGAGTGCAAGGTGCTAAAAGCATTGATCTGTAACAGAAAGCAGCAGAATTTGAAAATACAGAGTTTAATAGCTGGTAATTTGGGCTCAGATTCTGAAACGAAAACTCACAGAGCAAAATTATTTGTTATGTAAGTAAGCATTTTTCCTATGCACAAGTAGTACAAATTTTGAATTTACCATGGAAGGCCTAATTCACTGTAAGCAAGTAGAAGAACATGTATATCAAGGTTTCATCTAAGTTAAATAATGTCTATTCTTGGGGGAGGGGTGTTGGTGGTAGGGGAAAAAGAAAAAATGTAGGGCTGGAAGGGGTAGAAATAAAGAGTTTATTGACATGAAAAAGCATCCAGCTGATGTAAAGAGAGAAATAAAATATTTTATGGTTCATTGAGGTTTCTGTTCAGCAAAATAATTGGTCTTCTGCATCTCTTAGAAATTGAAGTTATGTAGTATTCTGCAAATATTCTCAACCATAATATTTAAAGCTTAAATTCACTGGCACATTCATATTCACAAATATGCTTCATTCCCTTAGAGATGTGTGTGGACTACTCTGTGATAATCTTAAAAGTTATTCTTCTGACTAGTTACACTTTTTAAGCCTGGAGGGAAGATATTACAAATGTTCTCTTTAGATTGGTTCTTTGATCCTGTAACAGAAAGCGGTGAAATTCTAGTCAGGCAAAGCAGCAACAGCTTTTACCATACACAAAGTAGTAGCTGTTCATATTACCTCCCTGAATTATGCTCAGTTTGCTGTAAAGCAAATTATAGTGGTCATTAGTATGTCAATTCCTTTGATTGAATTCCATGTAACAGAAGATATATAAAGAAGAGCTAACAAAATAGAATGTGTATCTTAAATTAACTATGTTAATTTTGGTGAATTTCAGTGCAAAAGGGTCTTATTGAGCTGAATGATGCTAAGGATTCTTTTAAATGTAAATATCCTGAATAGATTTGGAAACCTAATTTTGATTGCTCCCTTTTTCTTTTGTATTTGGCTGATAGGTTGATTGCTTGATATATCTTTTATAGCCTATAGCATGTAATTGTGTTCTGCAAATCAGCATTTCATCCATATGGAATTTAATAGGATATTACCTTCATTTTTTTTTCTTGTTATGAAAAAAATACCCACCTAACTCAAGTTGCCGAGTGATAGTTATATTTTCTTAATTTACTTACAAAGCAGTGTGATAACAATGACCTTTGGTTAAGCATGACACTGACGCACACTTTTTTTTTTCCAGAAAAAAATTCAATCACAGAAATATATAATTTTTTAATGAAGGAATTGTATTTAGATACCCTTAGATTATATGTCTGCAATATATTTAAATACAGAATAAAAACTATTTCTTTTTGTGTGCATGATGAAGTTATTTTACTCCTATTAATATTAACTTGATGAAGGATGATATGATGAAGCAAAAGTTGAGATAAAAAGCTTCAGGTCTGAATTTCTTAAACAAAGTTTTTGATGGACAAAATGTGTTTTGCATTACCAGAGAGGAAATAAAAAGTTCTCATTTCATATGTTTCAGTAGAAAAAAGCTAGAACACATACAATAACTTGTTGAATTTATGTAAGTAGCAGTAATTTCTCCTCTGAGACATAAGGAAGCATGAAAACTATGAGAAGGTCATAGATAAATCCATTGGATATATTTGTCTGGAGAACAGGCCCATATTTAATAGACTCAAGATATGGAGTTTGTCTTAGTCACAGAGGACAATGATGTAAATAGAAATATCTTCAGAGGTCTTTAAGATATTAACATTCAGTTGTTTTGTAGTCTAAAAATGTCTTTATTGTGTTATGACATGTTATACAAGTAATAAACTCAAAACCTCAAAAACTGATGTCCCTCAATATGATGTGATATGTCTCCATATGCTTTGCAGCAACAGACTTTTCTTCTTCCTTGACCCAATTCTTTCATTTAGTTATATGAATATTTAAACTATAAAGGCTCAAATGAAAGATGATGCTTATAATTTTAAAATGTATCTAATGATTATCCTTGTAGGTTACTCTGCAGTAATGTATTCTTACATTATTCTTCAGTGATAACGATGTGCTCCAGTTTTTAAAAACCTAGTATATAATACATTTTCCCTGCAAACCCTAGGTTATCTTGAACCTGAACATTGATGGATTTGGCTTCTGGAAGTTTCTTGTTAAAATTTCAATAGTAAGTTAAGAAAGATAATCTACATCCATTTATTTGCTTATAATGATTTTAATTTCCTGTTGAAGTAAACATTTCCAGTAGGAGACGACAACAGAAAGAGCTTTTTCAAATACATGGCAGATAAAACTAAAGCTAGAGGCAATGTAGGCCCACTGATGAATGAGGTGGGTGCCCTGGTGACAGAAGATATAGAGAAGGCAGAGTTACTGAATGTCTTCTTTGTCTCTGTCTACTCTGCCAGAGGCTGTCCTGAGGAGCCCCATACCACTGAGGCCACAAAAGAAGGCAGGACAATGGAGGAGTTTACATCCATTGATGAGGACTGGGTTAGGAACCAATTAAGCAACGTGGACATCCATAAATCCATGGGTCCAGATAGGATGTATCGGTAGGTGCTGAGGGAGCTGGCTGAGGTCATTGCTAGGCTACTCTCCATCATCTTTGCTAAGCCATGGGAAACGGGAGAGGTATCTGAGGACTGGAGGAAAGCAAATGTCACTTCAGTCTTCAAAAGGGCAAGAAGGAGGACCCGGGTAACTATAGATCGGTCAGCCTCACCTCCATCCCTGGGAAACTGATGGAACAACTTACCCCTGGTGCCATCTCAAAGCATATCAAGGATAAGAGAGTCATTAGGGGCAGTCAACATGGATTCACCAAGGGGAAGTCATGCTTGACCAACCTTATAGACTTTTATGAAGACATAACCAGGTGGCTAGATGATGGCAGAGCGGTGGATGTGGTCTATCTTGATTTAAGTAAAGCATTTGACACAGGCTCCCACAGCATCCTCACAGCTAAACTGAGGAAGTGTGGACTGGATGATTGGGTAGTGAGGTGGACTGTGAACTGGCTGAAAGAAAGAAGCCAGAGAATGGGACAGAGTCTCATTGGAGGCCTGTATCTAGTGGAGTGCCTCAAGGGTCAGTACTGGGACCAATATTATGCAATATACCCATCAACAACTTGGATGAGGGAATAGAGTGCACTGTCAGCAAGTTTGCTGATTACACCAACCTGGGAGGAGGGGCTGACACACCAGAAGGCTATGCTGCCATCCAGCGAGACCTGGACAGGCTGGAGAGTTGGGCAGGGAAAAATTTAATGAAATATTACAAGGGAAAGTGTAGAGTCTTGCATCTGGGTAGGAACAACCCCAGGTTCCAGTATAAATTGGGGAATGACCTATTAGAGAGCAGTGTAGGGGAAAGGGACCTGGGGGTCCTGGTGGACAGCAGGATGACTGTGAGCAAGCACTGGGCCCTTGTGGCCAGGAAGGCCAATGGAATCCTGGGGTGGATTAGAAGTGGGGTGGTTAGTAGGTCGAGAGAGGTTCTCCTTCCCCTCTACTCTGCCCTGGTGAGACCACATCTGGAATATTGTGTCCAGTTCTGGACCCCTCAGTTCAGGAAGGACAGGGAACTGCTTGAGAGAGTCCAGCGCAGAGCCATGAAAATGATTAAGGCAGTGGAGCATCTCCCTTATGAGGAAAGACTGGGAGAGCTGGGTCCCTTTAGCTTGAAGGAGATTGAGGGGTGACCTCATTGATGTTTATAAATATGTAAAAGGTGAGTGTCACGAGGATGGAGTCAGGCTCTTCTCAGTGACAACCAATGATAAGACAAGGGGCAATGGGTATAAACTCCAACACAGGAGGTTCCATTTAAATTTAAGAAGAAACTTCTTCATGGTGAGGGTGATGGAGAACTGGAACAGGCTCCCCAGGGAGGTTGTGAAGTCTCCTTCTCTGGAGGTATTCAAAACCGCCTGGACACCTTCCTGTGCAACCTCATCTAGGTGTTCCTCATCTAGCAAGGGGTTGGACTAGATGATCTTTCATGGTCCCTCCTTGTCCCTAACATTCTGTGATTCTGTGAGAGGTCAAGGAACTCATAAAAACGTGTCTGAAGAGAGGTGCTTTGCCCTCAGTGCATCACCTTTCAAAGATTAGTTGTGTGGAAATTAAATGAAAAAAAAAAAAAAACAAATCCATATCCCTCACAAGGATCCATATGTTCTAAACTCCATTTCACACAGCAGCAAATGTGCTTCATATAGTGCAATGTGACACATCACAAGGACACATGCTGTCCCCATGCCTTCCTTGTCACCTCACTAGTTGCATGAACTGTACGTGCATTCTTACGTCATCTTGTTGGAAAATTCAGACCAGTGCTTCCAGTTCACTTTTTTATGTATGTTTTAGTTACTGACTTTCAATAAATATGTATAATCCAAAGTGCCTTATAAGCTGTGGGTTTGTTACTATTCAGAAAAAAAGTAAATATTTAAGTGTATTGGTGCGGTAGACTTCAGTGACAATATTAAGTCTCCACTAAGCATGGTGATGATTTCGATATTTAACTCGCAAAAAGACACCAGTATTCAGCCACTTCGAGGCATACATAATAGGGAGCCAAAACTTTCTAGAGTCATTGGTTCAATTCTGTTACCTAATGCAGGCATCTACTGACATTTGAGGGATTATCACATATACAAGACATGTACAAGGGGAGCAGCATATTTGCCAGAAGACCTATGGGTGACCCCTGTCTTTCTGGGCCAGTATCTTGAAGTCATGCACAAAACCTTTTGTTATCTCAAATAGTATAGATTTCCATGTTTTGGCAATTGAACTGAGCTGCAAATTTGAGCATGTAGAAGCCTAAGTCCTTTTCTTTTTCCTTCCTTTTCTACAATAATCTTTGAACATAATACAGTTATGGATGGGTGCCAGAATGCCTTTTCAGCATAAAAGATAGAATGAAGAGGGGAAACTGGAAGATACATATACAGTGATAGATGAATAAAGGCTAGAGAATAAGATCAAAAGTTCAGTTCCTGACAGATCACATTGCTCAGACAGTAGCTTACTCCTTGGATCTGTTTTAAGCAGCTCCAAAGTATTCTATCCAATACAAATTTGCTTATGAGCCAACAGTCTTAAAAACTGTGGATGCACAGTCACCATTTTTTTGCTCTGTTTTATGTAACAGGACAGATACACATAAAAGATCAAAAAATAGATGTGTAAATAGGCCTGTAATTAGGCTGCTACCTCTTCAAAACAGTAACAACAAAAAATAACCCATTTTATCTAAGATAATTATATCATTATTGTTATGTGAAAGAAAACCTGTTCAATGCAGGCATGCAAACATTTTGAAATGTATTGGTCAAGGTATCCTTCAGATTCCTCTCTATTCTCTTTCTCATTCTGGTAGCAAATGTTAAAGTATATTGTTGTCAAGACTGACAGTATTTATCAAATAATTAACACTTCATTTGAGAACCACACATGAGATGTTTAAAACTACAGATTTTAACCATTCTGCCTGAGAAGCTCCATGTCAAATCTATCCTTGGAAAATACCAGCCTGCCTGAGAGCAAGGAAAGGAGTTCCCTATTCATTACTGCTTTTGTTCTCTCTGACCCCGAATGGATTCAGGTACCACAACTTTTAGAACTTAGCACTTAGTTATTTCATTAACTTTTATATAGTTTTTCATAGTGAAGAGCAGGAGATAACACAATGCTGATGGCACAAAATGCTAATGACAGAAATTATGTATCTCAATTTTCAAGAAGATCCAGGAGAAGATAGAAAGGAAGAGATAAAAAGGTACAGGAATCTGATGATGAATCAGGGCCAAAAAGAAAAAGAGGGTGTCCTAAGGCAAAGAGTTTGAAACAAAAAGACAGAACAGCTGAGTGAAACAAGAATTGGATGGGCAAAGAAGTCAAAATTTATGCTATGAGTAGGTCAGTGTGGTGTCAAGTAGATTTTACTGGACTGTGTACAGGAATAAAAGGCCAGAAGAGTGCAGTCATGTGTGTGTAGAACAGAGGAAAAATGGGGAGCTGGAATCAGCAAGGAGTTTGGCTGAGAGAGAAATGTACACTAAACAAAGCAATTTGGTCTGGATTGGTTTGGTCATCCTAAGGAAAAAAAAAAAAAAAAAAAAAAAATCTGCTACATTAATATAGCACATTCTTCCAAGGCATATTGTAGAAAATATCTCCTCCATCTTCAAAAGTCCACACAAAACACTGCAGATATAATTTCAAATGGCTCATGTTTGCTGTCTATCTCAAGACAAGCTCAATCATTCTCTAGGGGACTCAAGTCAGCTACCCATATATACATATCTGTGCAATTTGAAAATTTGAAGAGTATTTGACACTCATACAAGTGGCTGGTAGATACCACAAATTACTTACAGATGACATGTGTTCTTCTGGAACAACAACTGCAGACCAAATAAGATACCTCACCGTCACTCATCCAGCAGTTGACATTTACATATGCAGTCAGTTGGATCCTGCTGAAGAGATTCCCTCTTTAAATTTTAGAATGAACTAACAGCTCTCCAGCTTCCCTCAAATAAAATGAGTGGCGGCTGAGATTCAGTCGTGTGTATTCACGAGTGTCTAATCACATTTAGATGCCCTTGCAAATCCTACCTGGATTCCAGATGCCAGTGCAGACAGGCATAGGTCTGTTGAAAGTCTGTGTCATGGGCTGAGTCCTCACACAGTTGAAGACATTTCAAGTGGCCCTTCAGACCCATATTTGGGAAACACAGTCAGTCCTCAGAACTTCTGAAGACAGAAGGAACTCAGGTCCTTAACTTGCATGTATCTTAATCTGGACATTTAAAATTAGGTCCAGACTGTGGATCAGAACCACATCTTTAAATATAGATGAGATTCTTATTCTATTCCAGATTCTTGAGACTAGTCATCCCTTACAAACTTGATTGTCACAGCATACAATCAGAGCTGGAAGTGAAATCAATTTTTTTTCTGTACTCTGAAGAGATAAATTACAGTTTAGTTTGTTGTTTTTTTTTTTTTTAATGTAAAAATCGGATCATGTCTCTCAAATTAAATTCTCTCACAGAGGATAATATCTCTGTGCCTTTGTTCCTCATACGTACAGCGGAGAGAATGATGTATATGTACCTCACATAGATGTCATTAACATGCATTCACTAGTGTTTAATGTAATGTTGTATATTATAATAAAGAGGAACATGAAAAAATTCTTATTTTATTCTGAATCTGCTTTGAATATTGTGTCATAAATAAGGCATATGTTTCTCAGGGAAAAGAAGGAAAATTATTGAGCTGTTGCTTGTCAAGTAGGCACAGCCTTTTCCATCATGGCCAGTGATGCTGGCAGCTTCTGGAAAAATCGTATGACAGCATCTATTAAAGACCACACATACACACAAGGATCAAAATAGGGTCACAGACAGTACCTTAACTGTAGCTTTCTTAACTTTTGTGAATGTTTGACTTCCTAACCCATACAAAGAGTCTTTTAATCTAATTTGTCTAAGTCTATAAAATTACTTAACTCAAACTAGGCAACTAATGCAACCTACAAAGGAGTGATTGAATGAAGCGTGCTTTTGAAACCCACAGCTATATAGAGTAACCCTGGTTGTGTCACAACCCGCTCTCTTTCCTGTATTACTTTAAATTGTCTAATGCACAAAAATTGCTGAAATTGGTCTTTTCAGAATTTCTTTTGGCACTAATGGACTGACAGGCATCTTTTGAAGTTCATATTTATAGCAAAGTTACCTGCTCTTAGTTGTGCTTTTCTAAAGCCTTGTTAGAAATCTGAAGCTCTTGCTACTTTCTTCAACTCAGCGGACAAGTCCCTTTTATGCACTGAACTTCTTAATGTTGCAGAACACCTTCTGACAGTTATGTTTCTTGTACAGCTGCCCTTGTCTTCCTCTTCCCATTTACACTGACTCTAAAAATCTCTCAGTTCTGCAAGCACATTTTAAAAGTTGAATAAAAAGCCAATGTGTAAGTCTTTCAGTCAGCTATAAATGCGATGACCTAAACTGTCTCAGGTTCATTGAAAACCATTGTCCAAGCTCACCTTTTTTTCTTTATTAATACTGATGTAAAGGTGATGTCCATAGCCAATCTGTCAAGGGTGTCTACCACCTTTTCCTATGAATTGTGCAGAAATCACATTGAAAGCATGTGATTTTTTTTTTTTTTCTTGTCTTGAGGAGGACATATGACAGAACAGGTGTATTCACTGTCAAGTACTTCATTGCCTTTGACTAAGAACACCACCCACAAACCCCAAGAGAAACAGAAAATAGATCCAAATGTAAATCTAATGCTTTTAAGAAGCACAATGATTAAATGTTTTTTACCTCCTCCTAAAGATAAAATAATAGATAAATTAGTCTCAGAATTATATGAAAAAGTTGTAGTATTCCCAGGATAATTCATACAATTTGAGAGTGAGCACTAGTGGTACAATAACAGCATGATGATAAATGGAAGGATGTGGTAAAAATCACTAGTCACACACTGTTTTTAGAAATAATATTATTAGAATTCATATAAAATATTTGTTAAACGCATAATAACATTATCAGTGGGGACCAGGAAAGACTAAAAAAAGACAGAATGTAGGCAAGCCAAAATCTTATGATGGCAATCCTCATTATCAAAATGATGTAAGTTTTTATAAATATCTACTTCACACAATAAAATAAAAATACTATGGACCTCAAATCAGAAGTCTTAAAATGTTCCTTACTTGAAAAGCTTACCTTACACTCCTGCTCTTTCATCTCTGTATATAAACAGATGAATGAAGAACAGGGCATGAATTTTAACATAGATAGATAGGAATCCTTTTCTACAACTGTCCTCAGATATATGTGTGGATATACTCCATTATTCTAACTGAGATAATTTAACTGTAAATATTTACACCACCATTGCATTTACAAGCCTTATTTGAGACTGAGATGCTAAATGGTTGAATGCTACACAAACATATAATAATGCAGTAGTGTTTCCAAAGATATTACACCCAAAAAATTTCGGATGTAGGTTAAAGATTTAAAGTTTGGGACACAACACCTTCTAACTAGTGTAACAGAACAAATGGAACTGATTTATTAATTAAATTTGGTAGTAAAGAGAGTGTTTGTTCTAAGTATTTTTCCATCAGCAAGGACAACTAAAATAAAGAAGTTTGAAAAATTAAAAAAAAGAGAAAGACATAGATCAGCATGCGTTTAATCTGAAACCTACTACATAAACAAAATGTTTGGTAACATGCACCAGCTACCACAGGCAATAATGTGATGAAGATGAACATGGCTATTATCAATAACAGATAACATTCTGCTGATTAGTTTTGCTGAAAACTGTTATAATTAGGATCAATGCAGATTCTTTTTATGGGAATAATTATGTTATGCATTTTAATCCCTCCAAAATTATTTTGGAAGAATTAGTTTTAGGAAGAAAACTGATAATTAAATAAATATATAAATATATTAAATAAAATATATTAAAAAATTAGAATTTGTTTTTTAATGGCATCAAAAATGAAAATCTTTTCCATTGTAAATTCTTGTTGATAATAGACAAAAATTACTCAGCTGGGAGTTGATTGCTTCTTTCCTTGAGACTTTAAGTGTACATTTCAGGCAACAAAAACATTTAACCAACATGAAACTGCTTCAAAATTACAGGCCTCCATCAAAGAAATTAGCTGCTTAATTTTCATTCTGAACAGTTAAAGCAATTTTAGTAAGGTTACATTTAAACTGCTAAGTACAGTTTGTACCATGACCAAGAGTCCTGGTCTCATGATCATCCAAGTGTCAGATTTTGCACAGCAGCCCTAGGTGTACATGCACACTGGGGGATGAGATGCTGAACAGCAACTCTGTGGAGAGGAATCTGGGGGTTCTGGTCAATGGCAACTTGAACATGAGCCAGTGGTGTGCCCTGGCATCCAAGAGCAACAACCATGTCCTGGGGTGCATCAAGCACAGCATTGCCAGACGGGCAAGGGAGGTGATTGTCATGCTCTGCTCTGCACTGGTGCAGCCTCAACTGGAGCACTGTGTGCAGTTCTGGGCAAAACAGGATAAAAAAGATATTAAGTTACTGGAGAATGTCCAGAAAAAGGCTATGAAGTTGGTGAAAGCTTTGGAGCGGAAGTCATATGAGGAGCGGCTAGAGTCACTTGGTTTGTTCAGCCTGGACAAGTGGAAACTAAGAGGAGACCACATCATGGTCTGCAGCTTCCGCACAAGGGGGGAAGGAAGGATAGGCACCAAACTCTTCTCTTTAGTGACCAGTCACAGAACCTGAGGGAATGGCAGGAAGTTGTGCCAGGAGAGGTTTAGACTAGACATTAGGAAAAGATTCTTCACCCAGAGGGTGGTGGAGCACTGGAACAGGCTCCCCAGGGAGGAAGTCATGGCCCCAAGCCTGATGGTGTTGAAGAAGAGACTGGACAACACCTTCAGACAGATGGTGTGAACTATGGGGTTGTCACATGCAGGGGCAGGAGTTGGACTTGATGATCCTTGTGGGTCCCTTCCAACTCAGGACAGTCTATGATTCTAGAACAAACAAAAAGTCTTTTTTCTTTGTTTAAAGACTTCCAGGTGAAGCTGCAAATCATCTAGAGACACACTTTTTAGGTAAAGCTGCAAATAGTCTAGAGACACACTTTTTAGGTAAAGCTGCAAATAGTCTAGAGACGCACTTTTAAAATATATTATTCATGATCCTTGTGGGTCCCTTCCAACTCAGGACTCAGATCCAAATAAAAAACTTCCTGTTGTGCACCCTTTCTCTGTTTTTCCTTGGTTAGTCTTTCTTCTGATGCATTTTATGCATGATAAGAAACTGCACATGGCTTTATGACTGTCATGAAATATAGAAACTGTCAAGATGAGTACTTGGACTTACAGGATGGAAAATGTGCCTTTGTGTCACAGTTCAAATGTAAGCAAAGTCTTGTTTCTATCCAATAAATACTTTGCCCATATCAAACTTCTTTTAAATAAAAATGTTCTGGCAACCTGAAAACAAAAGATGTCACTAATGTGAAATATATAGGAGAGACACTGATCAGAAGCTTAAAGAAGAAAATGTTTAAGTTCACTGACCAATTGGTTATACTGAAAATATATTCCGCCATTTCTAGGGGGAACCAGCAAAGGGCAAGTAAAGGTAACGGTAAAGAGAGTCTGTATTTAAACAGTGAAAGAAGAATATCCCTGATACAGCATAAATGTAAGTCAAAAGAAGTCTTAATAGAGATTTCAATAGAATCTAAAGTAGTTTTATAGATTTACTTTTGAAAAGGCCTTTTTATCATAGATAATTGACTTAGAATTTTACTTAATTTCTAATGTAACTAATTGCAGTAAAAGTCTCATCATGACATGCTAAAACTACTTTTGTTTTCTGATTTACTGTATTATTGTAACATACTTTCAGGTTTATAATCAAGCTGTTCAGGTTTCAGTTGATTGTGAGTAAAAAAAAAATAAACAGATTGAGAAATATCCATCAAAATCACTTTAAAAAATTATTGTGACATTATGATCTAAAGATGAGACATTCTAAGTAACAACATTAGTAAATTTTAAATGAGCCAAATGACACTTTATTTTCTTAATGATTCATTCACCTCACCATCTTACAGAAACTTTCATGCTCTTTTTTAGCTTGAGAATTAAATGAATCACAGGTTTTGTCACACAAGATTTCAGATTTTTATATAATACAGTCATTTATAAATATTTATTTCTGGAGAGGAAAAATAAGAAAATCCTTTTGCGAATATGGTGTTGTTTTGGGGAAGAAAAGCCTTTGTCTTTTCCTACTAAGATTAAACAGAGAAAAACCAGTTACCTTGTCCTCTTTTTTCTGTAGTTTATCCCAGTGTTCAGCAGACCCAAATCTTGCCTTTGTAAAGTGCATAAAGTCAAAAGGAAAATCTTCTGAGAAGATTCTATTGCTGTAAAATTTGTGCAAACAAATGTGAAGTCAGGTGTTATGACAAAACTATGATTACTGTTCATAAGGAGTAAATGGCAGAAATAACAGGAAAAAAACATTTAAGAAAGAAGGTTCATATTGAGCGACAATGTTGAAAGCTACAAGTACTTCTTAGAACAGTAGATAAGTGGGAAGAAGTTGACCTTTGAATAATTCTGCATTGACTACTTAGTATCAACAAACCTTGCTACAAATGTTCACTGGAAGGTCAAAATTTCTATATTGCATTATGCCAAACGGGAGTAGCAACGCAGGACTAAATCTTCCAAAATGCAAAATGAGACACGGATGACCTTCAAGTGCCTACATCCACTGTATGCCACCACTTTCTGGAGTCTTCAAAGCCAGAACGGTGCCTTAAGAAACAGCTCACAAGTACACAGGGTATGGAATGAACAACAAATCAAGGCTGTGGGAAGACTGAATAAATCAGGAGAGAAATGGTTTAGAAAAGAGTGGGCTTGTGCTTGAAAAGGATTACATGGTCAGAATCAGAACATCTCTTGGCCATGAAAAGGAGTGTAGTACAGAGTCAGTGGCAGAGTCTACATTCATATTCATAAAGAAACTTGTATCAAAAAGCTATTATTGATCACCAGCCCAAGATTTTCAGAGTAGATTGTTCATACTGAGTATCATTCTGTTTAGGTCTTCTCTGAGAGTTTTTCAGTTCAAAGACCTTGACATTACCTGGGGATCATGTCTGAGCTTATCAGACCAGTGATTTTACAGTGTGATGCCAAAACTATGTGTTGCATGCCACAGGGCTTGACATAGCAATGTGTCAGTGATGCTCAGTGGTCTGAAGCTTGAGTGTGCAGTGTTGGAGGGTTGTGAAAGCCAGAGTTAGTCAAGCCTAACTTATGAAGCGTACAGAGTTGTTGAAGGAGCAAATAATAACCAGAAATGCAATCAGATTTAAGCTCAAGGAAGCCAATTGCTTCATCCAAAGAATGAACCAGGAATTAAGCAGTATACATGATTTTTCAGAATGGAATTTCACTTCAAGTTTTAGTTTATTTCTTTTCAATATTTTGGTATATTTCAAACACATTTTAGCTATGCTATTGTTATGTATTTGCAACTTCTAGTCCAGCCCGTTTACCCTGAAGATATTTCAGCTTCAGAAAGTATTTTTCTTCTATTTTCTTTTTTTTTTTTTTTTTTCCTTCATTTTTACTTTGAAGAATAAATATCTGGCTAATAATATCCAAGTTTTGCATTAGCATTCACAGTACTAGTATTAATGTTATTCTGCACTTATACTGAAAAAGCAATCTTCATTACAAATCAGTTAAAACTAGTGAGAATCACTAGTTAAATCAGTACCTTAGCAGTAACACAAACATGCATAACTGATCTTTTTATGGCACGGAATGTGAGACAATGGAAATGATAGAAACAATAGTCATGGAGTCTAGCTTTGATTTTTTTTTTTTTTAAATTATTTAGAGATTTGGGATTGCCTGAAACAATTACCTATTAACTAAAACAAAACAACACAAAACAAAACAAAACACCCGTTAATAAATGCAGGGCTATGGACCCAATATAACCAATGGACACCAGTAACCAGTAACATCGTCATTGTGGTGCAACCTACCCACTTTGCTACACATAAGTAAAAACATATTAGTGTGTTGTAAAAAGTTAAGTAAACATAAATTTTGTGTAAATGTACTCTCTTCCCTTTGAAAGTACTAGATTCTTTTGATATAGCTATTATTTCAATTAAAGACCAATACTGTCTTATTGTGAAAACACAGACAACTAGTGTAGAGTAGCTGAAGCTAGTTTCTTTTACATTACCTTTTTCCCATAGATATCCTCTGAACTTTAATGTCAGATTACCTGTCTCAGATTGCATGAACACCCACAGAAACCCGCTATAGACTCCTCAAACCAGAGCTGTTGGCTTGAGAAGGTGGTAGAACTGAGAACTGTTCCAAGACTGTGGCTGATGTGTCCAGGCTTATGCAGGAGTAAGCCCAAATTCCTTTAAAATGCTTAGGTATGACAAGGCCTGCTTCCTAGATATTGACATGAAAGAGTGAGTTACTCCATCACGTTATTACTGAAGTATTGCAGTTGCCTCTGGCTTTGTCAATAGATGATGAACAAAAACCAAACAAAAAACAACAACAAAAAAGAGCTCTGTCTTTAGATTATGTTATACTACATTATGATCTATATTGTAATTGTGCTGTATCTTTATTTCTATATAAATGTAATGACTTTGATTCATATATTTATTTTGTAACATAGTCAAAAACTAAATTTTGGAATCACAGAATCACATAATGGTTGAGGTTGGAAGGGACCTCTAGAGATCATTTGGTCCAGCCATCCTGCCAAAGCAGGGTCATCTAGATTCAGTTGTTCAGGAACACGTCTAGATGGCTTTTGAATATCTCCAAGGAGGGCGACTTCACAGCCTCTGGGAAACCTGTGTCAATGTTCAGTCAGCTTCACACTAAAATTGTTTTTCCTGAAGCTCAGGTGGAACCTCCTGTGTTTTAGTTTGTTCCCATTGCATCTGGTCCTGCCACTGAAAAAAGCCATGCTCCTTCTTTTTTACACCCTCACTTCAGGTATTTTTACACAATGATGAGATTTCCGCTGAGCCTTCTCTTATCAAGGCTCAAGAGTTCAAAGTGTCTCAGCCTTTCCTCATAAGACAGATGTTCCAGTCCCTTTACCACCTTTGTGACCCTTTTTTTGACTGTCTCCAGCATGTCCATGTCTCTCTTTTACTGAAAAGCCCAGAACTGGGCATAGGACTCCAGGGAGATAGTCACAGCCCCAAGCCTGGCAGTGTTCAAGAGGACACTAGACAATGCCCTCAGACACATGGTGTGTACTGTGGGGCTGTCATATGCAGGGACAGGAGTTGGACTCAGTGATCCCTGTGGATCCCTTCCAAATAATTCAATGATTCTAGGTGTGGTCTCACCAGTGATGAATAGATGAGAACTACCACCTTCCTTGACCTGCTGGCAACACTTTGCCTAATGCAGCCCAGCAGACCACCTCCCTTCTTCATTTCAAGAGCACATTATCATTTGTCTTTCCATCAGAAATAAGAAATACTTATTTCTCTCTCAAAACTACACCCTCATAATTTTTACTTTCCATGTCGGGGAAAATAAACTTCCCAAGCAATTTATCTATCATGATTATGTTTTATTTAAAATGGTTTTTAAATTTGGAAGGAATGTCTGGTCAAAAGAATAGACTTTATTTTAGAGTTGCCTGTAATTTTGTGGGAATTATCCAGAAATGAGGGAACACAAACTCCCAAATCCCAGAAAGAACCTTATGTAAGGATAATACAATAGACATTTTTTTTCACCCTGAAAGTAAAGTTAAAAGGTACAGGTATTTCAAAGTTACAGAGGGGGAAAAAAAAAAAAAAAGTCCTTTTTTAAAGTAATATTTTTCTATCAGAATTGAAGACTAATCACTCCTTTCCTATTGTCATCTGCAATGTCCTATGTTATCATTACTCACATTCATTTTCCTCTGATAGCTAAGAATAAGCCATGATGGGCTTGAATGAAAGCAGAACAGCAGAGATATTCAGCTATTGGTTCTATTTCCAAATGTTAATTGCTACATTCAGCCAAGCTTACAGAGGTGTAGAGCAGTTGGCTCAAGATAAGACCAAGACAAGATCAAAATGATGATGACTGGAAGAAAACTCTGCTTCACTAAGTTGAACAAAATAGAATTTCCACTTTTTATCAAAGATCTGCAGCCTATTCACCAGGGCAAGGGCTTTGAATTTTCATTATCCTCACTAAGCATAGTTGGTTAAATAGCTTGTCTTCTTAGTCTGTATCAAAAAAGTCTCACAGCTAGCTGTCAGAAAGTCAAATTTTTGTTCTAAATGCTCACTTCAGTTCCAGTCAAGGACTTTATCGATCTTCATTTACATTTGAGACCAAACACAGAAAGTCATAGCAACTGTAGCTATCCAGGTGGATGCAAACCACCCATTGAAGTCAGAAAACATGTGAGAGTTTTTTGACAAGACATAGTGACTTGCATACTAACAAACTTTCAGAGAACTACAGATGAATTAATAATCAAAGAAAAACCTGAAGATGTTAATATTATTTAAAACAAACATTAATAAATCCAATATCTATAAAAAATTTCCATTCCAGAAAAAATTCCAAGTCTGTAACAAAACATATATGCTCCATGAACTCTAACAAAACCTTCAGACTTATTGTTGACTTTTTAGGGACATTGCTAAATATCATGAAGATAGGTAAAAAAATCTAAAACCTGAAAGGAGGTTTAAGATAAGTCAAAAAATCTGCATTGAATTAGATTGTAAAATTACAAAAAGAAAATAAAAAAAGAAAAACAAACAAACCAACCCAACAAAACACCAAAAAAAAACCCCAAAGACTTGCTGCAATTCATAAGTGTTTCAAAATTCCAAAATTAATCAAAGATAACATAATTTTTTAAGCGAAGGTGTAGCTAAGGACCACATTGCCAAACATAGTAATCATGATTTTTACAATATTTATGGGCTCTAAAAAAATTAGTTTTATTTACAAATATCAACCTGTCACCACTAATGAGATGAACAGTGTTATCTTCTGAGCCAAATCTAAGCATAACTAAAATGAATGACTACATCAGTTTATTTGTGTTTGGAAAGGAAGATGGACAGCACATTTTTGTCTTGCATTAAAATATAGTAGCAGTCTTGAGGAGGCATCTGAATCTTCAGGAGAGTAAAAGGGCTTTAATTGAAATCGTGTTTAGTTGCTAGAATACATTCTTCACAAGAGGAAAAGATGGTGTATGCTTTTCTAAAAACAAAACAAAGCAAAACAAACAAACAATAACAAAAAACAATACCACTTTGTTCAAGAGAAACTTGACGAAACAAAATCTCCTATAGTGTAGAGTTGCAAATGTGTTCCTTGGTGTGATAACAAGGCTCACCAACTGTTACATGTCCTTTAAACACTAGAATGTATGTTATGCGCTATACTTACTATTACATGTATTCAGATCAACATCCCATTTCTAAGAATTTTAGATGTCAGTTGTTTCCAAAAGAGAAAAAGAGTACCCAGTTGTCCTCGCCATTTTAACTGTCCTACAATTTCTGCTTCAGAAAGATGAAGGTCTCTTATCAACCCTGTGTCACATTTGACAGTTCTGTCTATATGTCTCAGATCCTTTTTTGGCCATGATTTCACAGTATTGGAGATGTTTACATAAGGATGCATTGATTCAAAGAACAGTATAGATGACAGATGGTGTTAAGCTGCTGCCACAGACATGTGGTGGCACTGCTTTCAGACTCTAATTGATACACTTAATAATCCATGCTGCACAGTTATGGCTCATTCTCTGTTGGGGTGAGGATGTCACTTGTATTTTGTATGTTCTTATTCTTTTCTCTGGTCTTGAGCAGTGTCTAATATCTCATATTTCAGTGAAAGAAAGCTTGCTTCCCCACCTCCAGACTAAAGCAAAATGCCAAAAAACTTCAAAAATGCCAGCCAACTATGTAGAATGATTTCCTCCATATCTTGCACAATGAAAAGTAAGTTTATTTGCCTTATTATCTGAAGAAAATGTCCTGATGATACCTAGGTTAGCCAGCTTTTTTTCTCAATCTGAATATTGAACAGCCTGAATGATAACAAGAGTGATTTTTGAAATGTGTTTGAAATGATGAAAACTTTGATATACAGCATGAGTTTTGGGGTCTTTGGTTGTTACTTTTCCTCCTTCTGTTTTCTTTTAGATCAACTGATGCTGTTGTACATAAATGAAAATAAAATTTACTCTACATATTATAATTTTAAATATCTCAAATAAGTTTCATATAACTCTTCTCTCAGGGTCAGTGATCTTATTTCTTGCTGATCAGGTTTTGATTGTCTTCCTATAAATCTGCTATATATGTGTGCATAGTTGCATTGATTACATTATTTAGTGTAATAGTTGGCAATTTGGCACTGACACTTATGAATAGTAGAACAGAGCACACAATAATTCAAATATTTCAACAGACATAAAGTTATCAGCTAATTGTAATGTTCAATGCAAGCATACATTGGAAATTGCCTCAAATTAGAAAAGGCAAAACTCTTAATCGATGTTTGATTTACATTATAATTCTGAGTGGTTAAATTATTTTGACTTTGAGATTGCTTTTAAGGTTCTTATCATTACATACCCAGTGGTTTCTCTCGCGTAAGCATTGTGCCCTCTTTCACATATTTTATTTGGCATAACTTAAATTCTACGGAACTAGGAACTCCATTCTCACAGATTAATGAGAAAAAAAAATAAAGTTGGTAATATCAAGGAAAATAACTGGTTTAGTCTTCTAGGCTTCCATCTTCATGGAATAACAGAGTCACAGAATAGTTGCTGTCAGCAGGGACCTCTGCAGATCACCTAGTCCAGCCTCCCTCTCAGAGCAGGGTCAGCTACAGTGAGTTGCTGATGGCTGTGGCTAGTCAGGTTTGAATACCTCCAGGAGTGTAGACTTCACCACAACTTTTCTGGGCAACTTGTTCTAGAATTTGGTCACCATCACAGTAAAAAGTATTTTTTTCTGATGCTGAAACAATTTGCTGTAGGTCAATTTGTGCCCATTGCCTCTTGTCCTGTTACTGGACTCCATCTTCTTTCTCCTCCTTTCAAGTATTTATGCATACTAATAAGATCCCCCCTGAGTCTTATTTTTTTCTGGCTAGACAGTCCCAGCTTCCCCAGCCTCTCCTTTTATGACAAACACTCTGATCCCTTAACCATCTTCATGGCTGTTTTCTGGACTAGCTTTAGTATCATAGAATCATAGAACCACAGAATACCAGGTTGCAAGGGACCTCAAAGATCATCTGGTCTAACCTTTCTTTGCAAAAGCATGGTTAAGACAAGATGGCCCAGCACCCTGTCCAGCTGAATCTTAAAAGTGTCCAATTTGGAGAATCCATCCCTTGCCTGGGGAGATTATTCCAATGACTGATTGTTCTCATAATGAAAAATTTCTTGCACTTGCATCCATTAACCCTTGTCTTTTCCATGTGATTCCTTGTAAACAAACCAACAAACAAAAATGTGTGTCCATGTTGTACTGGACAGCCCAGACAGGTCACTCCAGATGTGACATTACAAGTGCAGAATAGAGGGGAAGGATCACCTCCTGTGACCTGATGGCTTTATTCTTTGTAATGCAATTCAGGAAATTGTTGGCCACCTTTGCCACAAGGGTGCATTGCTGGCTCATTATCATTTTATTGTCCACCAAAACCCCAAATCCTCCTCTGTCAAACTTTTCCAGCCCGTTGGCCTCCAGCCTTTACTGATGCATGAAGTAGTTCTTCTCCAGGTGCAAGACTTTACATTTACCTTTGTTGAAATTAAGAAGAATCCTCTTGTCCCGGTTCTCCAGCTCATTGAGGTTCCTCTGAATGGCAGCACAACCATCTTTTTAAGGGATGTCAAAAGCAGCTACCACCTTCAGCAGCTCCAGGCCCAGGACTTCCTCCTGGAGGAAGGAAGCTGGAGCCCTGCCTGGTGCACCTAGGGAACCAGGCCTGAAACACAACTGCTGCCTTCCCGTTTGCAGGTTAACACAGTAGCGAAGCTGAACATGTAACCCAAACAAAAACATGCACACATGTGCACACACACACACACACACACACACACACACACAGAGGACACTGATATGGCTGGCTTCATATTTATTGGACTCCCATAAAGCATGAGTACGAACAGCCATGTCCCCTTCCTCATCTTCGACTGGTCAGAATTGAAGGTCATTAGTGCAGGCACACAGGACACCCACCAGCTTCACAAGCACATGCATATGTACAGATTCCTCAAGCACCAGGCTACACTTATGTCTGCCTGACACCCCTGCCTGGATCCTGGGGCCTCCTAACCACCACACAGGACCCCTACCTGCCAAGTGATCCAGCTTGATACTCTCTTCAAACACACTGCACTCATACACTTGTCCCACATGTACTCTACATTTGCAAGTCCCCTGGGCACTCCAGCATGGAACTTTGTCTATCAGATATTCCATGCTGGACCTAGTCCCTGCCCCCATCCCCCCTCCCAGTACTTGTGGGCTGATCCAGTTTGAAGTTTGCTAGTGGATACCTATGCACACCCCATGCACACCAGGTATGGGGGTGATACAGACACTTACCCACAGCAGCTGTTGTCATGTATATGGGTTGTGATCCACGGTCCCACTCCAGCCACCAGCACTGAGCCCCTCACTCAGCCCAGTCCCGCTCCATAACTGAACCTAAGACCCCCACTCACTCCAGTATCTGATCTTACGGGCCAGAGGCACCTACATGTCTGGTCTCCAGTAGCTGACACCCTCACACTGGCTCCTCCAATAGCTACCATTCTGGGCACAAAGTCTGTAGGACAGGACTCAGGAGTATGGAACCTCCCCTCTGAAGACAGGCTGAGAGAGTTGGGGTTCTTTAGCCTGGTGAATACAAGTCTCTTGGATGACCTTATAGCAGCCTTCCAGTACTTAAAAGGGTGGCAGAGGGGGGTTCTTTGTCAGTGTAATATAGTGATAGGAAAAAGGATAATGGTTTTAAAGTGAAAGAAGATAGATGAGGTACAAGGAAGAAATTATTTACTGTGTCGTGAGACACTGGAACAGGTTGCCCAGGGAAGTTGTGGATGACTTCTCCCTGGAAGTGTTCAAGGCCATGTTGCATGGGGCTTTGAGCAACCTGACCTAGTGGAAGATGTCCCTGCCCATGGCGGGGGTCTGGAACTAGAGGAGCTTTGCTTTGCTTTTTTCAAAGCTCATTGTAGTATTGTGGTTTTGATATAATATGGTGGGCTGAGCCACATATACATTTCGCCCATTCTAGTATAGCCAGCTCAGGAAGACATTTGCACCTTTTTGATTAGCTCATGGAAGGCTATTTACACAACCAGTTGATCCACTCAGTTGATACAGCCATCACCTAAAATAAAAGTCATCTTTTGGTTGCATTTGTGTTGAGATAAATTCAGCTTTTTTGCAACAGTCCGTCATTCCCTTTTTCTTCCTTGAGCTTCATAGGTGCACCTCTTGTGCCCATCTCCTCTGTGCCCGCTTGATTGTTCACATTCACTTAACAAGTCTTCTCTGCTTCTTCATTAGAAAGGCTTCTAAAAGGAATAAGGATGTTTCCTCATTAAGATTCTTCATAGCCTTTCATAAAGAAAGTGAAATTTATTTGAGAAGTTTGAGAAATACTGCCTTGAGGAGGGGAGGGCACATGACACACAACACCACTGTTCCTATTAGCCTACTGAGTCTTAGGTGTCCACCTCATGAAGAGAGTAAACTAGTAGTTTTGCGATTAATCTTCCACCTCTTGATTTTGTGAAATAAATTATATTTCAGCCAAGCTTGCCTGTGCTGTGAAAGCAGTTCTGTCAGATGGTGAGGGATGATGCATGGAAGACACATTATAATACTACTCTTGTAGCATGGAGTCTGGCTGTTATAGGATAAATGCTACTTATAAAAATTAAGGGAAGAACTTTGTGATTATATTTCTTTTAACTGAAAATCAACCTGCTAAATCATTTCTTATATCATTTCCCACCACATCAACAGCAATTATAATGAACCTGTCACTACTGATGAACAATGCAGGGAAAAAGCAAGGCCAAACTCATTGTTTTCTGAGTAGGTTTATCTTCCATATGATTTAATAGGAAAAGAAAATGGAACTGAAAAATTGACTTGCTTTCTAAAAAGGAAGAACATATCTGCACAAGCACTATTTTTTCTTGGCGTCTTCTCTCAAATATTTTAAATTACTAAAGTTATGGACTTGTTATATCTTATTTTTTCCTTTTTTTTTTTTTTCCAAAATCATGACAAAGAAAGGAAAAAAAAAAAACCACAACATACACAACTGCTTTAAAGTCTGTTTCAAATGAAAGTCCACAGTATATTTTTGACTGCTTGCTGATTATTTTTGTGTGAACATGAACTAAACCATCTCTAACACTTAAAAGAAATGAAAAATAAATAAGATAATTAAAAAAGGGAATGAAAGTATCATTAGGAAAAAAAAAAATCTCAATTTCAGCACTATTTGTTGTAGCAAAATATTTGTGGGGTTTTTTTGTTTTTTTGTTTTTTTTTTCTGTGATAGCCACTTATTTGAATGTATTGCTGTACTGATACAGAAAATTGAATTCATATGTATTTATTTTTTTTTTCCACTTCATAGTTTTTAAGGACTTTGCTTATACAGATTTTTATTTTTTCACAGAAAAGGTTTTACATTAGTACAAAACTTGATATGTATTTGCGGATATGAGACAAAATCGTGTTATTCAGATTTAATCTTTCTCTGATTTAATCTTGTGGTAGTCTAATTTCAAACAGCAACATTTCCATATAGCCTGAAGTCTTACAAGGGTTGATAAAAAAGTCTCGTTGACAAAGGATTACAATAGTAAATACTTTATGTGATGAAGACCTGAACAAAAGATTTTGTATCAGCTGGGGATAATAATAAGGTTGGATGAAGCTTTGCTACACATGTACAAGGCTCTCCAAAAAGAAAAAGAAAAAAGCCCAAACAAGCAGTATTTTTCTTTAAATGCTAGCAGTGGACCATTAAAAACATTAAGAAGTGCATGAACATACTTATATTTCTGCCTCTGATATTAAATGACAAAACAAAACCCTAATGATGCTCAACAGAACCTATTATGAGAGCAGGAAAAGTTATTAGTTGTTGGTCAAAGCAGATATGAAATTATGCTAGGTTGCTCTTACATAACCTTCCAAATACTTATGCTGAGAAGAAATATCTGATAACATGTGGAATTCTAATTAGATTCAGTATTTATTATGCCTTACTGCATATCAAAATAATATAGATGAGACTAGTTAAGGCAGATGGAAAGGCAGCAAGATCTAACTTAAATATTTAACTTAGGAGCCACCGGGAAGAGTTTTCTCACCTAATTGTCAAGGCATCAAGAATACCACTCAGCTTCACTCTTCCTGATAAACCTCACCTGAAACATTTCCCCTGCTCAAGGCCAGGACCTCATTTTGGCTCAATAGAACCCCAGCCTGGTTCCAGTGATAATGTGGTTGTACCTGTGTCCCATCCTCATCTCTGGCCATGCTTCTGGCTGGCCTCTGCCAGCATCATGACAAGTTTGTCTCCTGGATGAACCCCAAGCCCAGCTTTCCACTTGACAAAAGTATTGGAGAACCCTATTACCAGCTGCAGCTCTGCTCACTGCACTGAGCAGTTGCAGAAAAGGTTTTAAAATTGAGGCAGTTCTTAGTTTCAAAGTCATAGAGATGTATTTATTAGTTTCTCAGATTAAACTGCATTTGTTTGATTTATAGAAGCCTAGCTGGTTTTAATTCTAATACAAGTATTCACAAAACAGAATTTTTTACTTGTGTACTTGACAGATGCATACATTATTCCTAATGGGCCAATTAAAAGCTTTAACATATGACATCAGCCAGATTAAGCCAGTGATTTTCAGCTAACTATGGAGTAAACAATAGCATGTTAATTTAAAATTGCAACAACATATCAAGTGAGATGCAATCACTTAGTCAAGTAACCTACTAACTAGAGCATCAAACTTATTTTATAAATCCCATGATAAAATATCCATCTGAGAGAATGTGTAACAGATTTGCAATTTCAGGGATCTTAATTCAGAGAGCAAAATAACTCAGGCCTTCTGTGTCCTGATAGGGTGTTCTACAGATTAGGTATAGCATGAAGAGACCACAGTGCTTTATTTCCCCTTTCCTGACTCACAGAGGTAATCCATAAGGTAACACAGGGAAAATTGTTTCTGGCTCTGAAATTTCAGTAAGCATATAAGATTTTTTAGAGGAAATAGTGTTATGCTGGGATGACTTGCCTGCTAGCTGTTTGTTTCCCATCTTAGACACATAACTCTCCTCCAGTCACTATTTGAAGACCTCTGGGAACCTGCTTCCACAGCATGATTGTTCTTGGAGCTAGCTCCTGTAGTACTGAGCTGGTGGTAAGTAGTTCTTGTATCAGTACCCAGCATATTTTTTTTAAAATCTGGCTCAAGAAGTTCATTGAAAATCCAAGGAAATTAGGGGATTTCCAAAATGTCTCTTAAAATTCCAGAATACCTTCCTGACCCTGAATGAAGTATGCAGGCTAGTTGCCCTCAGAGTTCCTATCTCAAGCAGTCAGTTGTATTTCCAAGGATAACCTCGTAGAACTACCTTAGCTTTGGAAATGATGGAATCCAAAGAAAACTGGTTATGGCAGTTTTCCTGTTGCTTTTCACTGTGAGAGCAAGGTAGTAGTTGGGATGAACATGTTTTGCAGCTATCTGTCATGACTACAAATTCTTTGCTGACATTTCTAAATATAATAGTTTAGTCCTCACTACTCACAAAAAGGAAACTTTATGATGGCATAGGTAATTTTAAATTTGTTTTATCTAAAGAAGAAAAGAACTGGATAAATGGAGGATAAGAAGGAAGAAAACTATTTCAGAACATAAAATTCTGACTTTGAGTTTAGGCTACGGTCAGAATAATAAATGATGTAACAAGTTTGCATTTCGTAAAATCATATTTTCTTTTTATTCTTTTTTTTTTTTTTTTTCCCTGGGTCCTAATACAAAAGAACAAAGAAACAGTTTATTTTAAAACAACAGTATGGCACTGTACACAACGAGTTGTTTCTCCAGCAGTTGAAATTCAGCTAATTAGTTTCAAAAGAAAACAAACAAACCTAGAAAATCCTATCATGAAGACAGAATCTTTGTTAAAAACAGAACTCATAGGACACAGGACAAAAGTAGTCATATTAATAGCAAGCAGTTTTGCAGATAAGTAATCTGTCAAGAACTTTAATGCTAATACGGCTGTAGAATAACCTCAGCTGCAAAGAACAGTCATCAGTCTAGGTGACTGGAGATTTCTTTCTCCTACGAATTCTGAGATCTCAGGTCACTTCTGTTTTGTTATGGTAAACAAGACAGTGAAGGCTGCACTTGAATTTGATGCTGTTGAATCCTTAAAAGTTTGCTTAAAGAGCAAGACAATCTTCCTTTAGGAGAATAATTAGGGCTAATGACCACTTATTAGTAACTACTGCTGCTAACAAGAAAGGAACAAAACCAGAAATATTGATGTGCTAGGTATTTAAATCATTGTACTGGATCAGGGATTTGACCTTTTAAACTCATGTACTGTGTTTCTAAAGATGTTTTGTATGAGATGCTATCTAGAAAGTGAGAAAAAATTCTACAGTAGGCAGGTGCAGTACATGATTGGGATATATTTTCCTTTTGAGGATTTAATCGTATGAGATTAAAACAGGTTTTGTTTATAGAAGTCCAATTTTAATATAACATCTTTTCTGGATTAGCTCAGTTCTGTCCTTATAATATATATGTATCTGAGATCAGAGTCAGCAATTCACCCACTTACAACAAGGAAAAAAAAAGACAAGAAAGCTTACAAAACCAGTATTGTTTACAAGACTCTAATAAACAAGAAGTTCTGTGTCATTCATTTCTCTGCCTTCAGAAATACATCCCTGCCTGCCAGTAATGCAGATCATTGTCTGTTGCTGGAATAAGAAGGAGAAAGTAGAGCAAATCTTATTTTGTTACCCATTAAAAAAAAAAAAAAAAAAAAAAAGGAGACCCTGTAGCTATTATTTGTCTTTTGACCTTTTCTACAGCTAATGCTACTTCTACTGACAACGGAAGCAGAGCAGTCTTTTTCAACTTCTAATAAAAAAATAAAAACAAGAGGTAGCTAGTATAGTTAGGGCAAAGCTTAAAATACTTCAAGGTATCTCATACAAAAGATTTTTTGTTTATGGTTTTTGGTTAACTTTGCAATCTATAAACTTGGACAGTGCTGAATTGTTAATAAGTGTTTCTATAGCATAGTCACTCTCCCCCTTATAACCCAGCTGATCTCAAACAGTCCATTTCCTTCAGTGTCTTTGTTACTGTTTTTAGTACTGTTAATTTGTTCATTGTTATCTTTATATTACAATTGGCTATTTTGAAAAAATTATTATTTATCTTAGGTTTTTATTCTTATTGATATTCTTGCCCTCTTCTTCATAAAGATGCCTGAGCTCAGTAAAAAGGGTGGTAGGTTTTACACATTAGTAGAGATCATAAAGTTACCTCCAACCAGCAGTTAAAGGTAATAGAACTAGGGAAAATGTGGGTGTAATTAAGTGGTTAAAGAGATCATAACTGTTAAAGCTTTGATGTTTTCCACTTGAAGTTTGTGTAGGAGTTTGATCAAAAATTGCCACTAATTATTTTTCCTCTCTAATTTTCTCAGAAACTTTTTTTTTTTTTTTTTTTTTTAAAGTCAATATTCTGGGAGTTTTCACCATGTTTCTTTTTGCATTCTGCTTGCCTGTCTTTTGGCCACTGAATCGCACCAGAATGAATTGCACATCTAATTTCAGGGTTGTTTTCTCTAACAGTTGGTTTTCTTATTTTTTTCTCCTTCCCTACCTAGTTTTCATGACATCCTCACTAAGAAAATAGTATAGGTAATAAAAAAAAAGGAATTTTCAAAGACATCTTTCCCAATTTTTTTGGTGACACTCATTAACTGCAGCAGCAAGTAAGAGTCTAAAAATATCTAATGCACAAGCAACAAAATAATAAAGTCATTCCTATATTATCATAAGAAAAATAAAGATCTGCACTGATTACAAATAGTATCTCTGTAAGGTAAATGAGCATAATCTTCCTACTAAAAATACATATGCAATCAAATTATTTTCAGAAACATTGGCATCATTTTGTGTAACGGGAACCAACAGAAATTTTTCAAAGATAGTGGTGGACTTCGTTGGTATTTGTTTATTTATACAATTTTTACATACTTTTTCATGCAGAGATAAACTGATTTACAGGCGTAGCTGATTCTAGGCTATTTTTTCTTTCTCCTTTTCTTTTACTTTTTCTTTTTCTTTTTTTTTCTTTTTTTTTTTTTAAGAAAGGATTCCAGCTGTGCTTGCCTTATGTTAGAATGACCTTGACATTGTTTCTGTTGTTTCTGTTAACATTTTACTTTTATGTTTGTCTTATTCATGAGATATGCTACAAATATGATTTATTCACTTCACTAGGAAAAAAAAAACCAACAACCTCTCTCTTTGTTTTAATGAGCATCCTGATAATCTTCTAGAGAATACTTTTTCCAAGTAGGCCATGCTGCAGTATTGCTTTGATATGTTGTTGGTTAACTTTATGTTTTGATTCTCTTCTGTTACGTGAAGGAAGCTTCTGAGCATTAAGGGACAATTCAGCATCAATTCTATTTCTACAGATGAAAAAGAAACATATAGGTAGTAAAACAATAATGGGAGAATAGTTTCAACAAATAGTGATGAGATTCAAATCAATGGAAGCGGAGATTTCTAGTTTAATTTGAGCATCACAATGTGATTACAATTTTACTAAAGAAGGGGGGAAAGGAAATAAAAAAGAAAAAATCTCTAGAAAATGAATAATCAAATGTCCACAGAAAGATTTAAAATAAGCACCAGAGAGCATTGCATAGACCTGGCACAGAGACAACCAAAAGAAAGAATAGGGAAGAAAGAAATGATGTTATGACTACAACCAATATAAGTTTGTCTGTTGCTAAGAACTAGTAAGAAACAACATGTTTCTTTTATTTTAAAGTAATTATCCTAAATAATTATTCAGAGAAATTGAATTGAATACTGAAAGATTATGCAGAATGGTCAAGAAATTTTGAAAGTAAGAGTTGCAAATCTAGTGAAAGAATTAAAGTATCAATTTTTTAGATATCTGGGAACATATTTGTAAAGTAAGGCTAATTAATGAATATGCAAAAGCTGAGAAAAGACTTAACACACTTTGCACAGGAGCCAACTTTTTCGTCCCTTCTGGAGTTTAGTAAGAATAGATGCTGTTTGGCATCTCTCCAGAAATACAGATGTGTTTCTGTATCTATAATTTAAAATATTATATATATACATTTGTTCATATCTGGTCATTAGAGATGTTAATTCAATTGAAATGGTTAATCCAGTTTTATCCATCATTTCAACAGGAAAAAACTGCTACCACTGAGCAACTAAAGTTTTGGTACACAGAAATAATGTGAAAATGCCTATCTGACCTCCAGCTTTTTGTCTACAATAGTGAAGTTCTTGTGTGTTATCAGGCAAGCCTGCTTATTTTGTAAGGTGCTTTCAAAAATTTTTCCCTGAAGATAAATGATGAAATCCTTTTTAAGAGAGAGATGCACACTTTCATATACACAAAAGGGGAGAAAATTCAAGCCGCAAATACTAAGCAAAGATAACTTCAATGATTATCCTGCTGATGGGTAAATACCATTATACAGCATTATAAACTTCAATTCATTCTGCAGTGGAACACCTATAATCAAAAAGCAGAAATTATTTTATTACAATCCCCAAGAAAGAGGACATGACATGTATTACATTAATAAAAAGGATGAGAAAATTAATCTAGAAACGATTCACATAAAGTAGTGTAGTATGAATGTATTTTACAGCATGTACTGGGTCCAAAGTATTTAATAAGGGAAAAATAACACATGCTAAAATAATTTTTTTTAATGACAAAATTATAATGATAGAGAATTTTTAAGAAACTGGAATTATTCTATTAATGCATTACATACCAATAAGAAATTATGTATATTCTTTCCTCCACTTAATGATGAACTAATAATTGAAGAGAAATGGTCTCTTGGGGAGTGCTGGTAGTCTACACAGAAATAACACATGCATTCTTTTTCACATGAAAGAAAAAAAGGGAAAAACAAAAAAAAAAATAGGAAAAAAGAAAGGAGAGAAAAAGAAAGGGGAAAAAAACCAGAAAAATATAAAAAAAAAAAAAAAGAAGGAAGGAAAAGGGAAAAGGAAAAAGGGAAAAGACAACATTAACGGTTCATTGATAATAGTCAAACTCTTAGAAACATTGAAAACTAACATAATTCAACAGTCCACAAAAGAATATTTCCACCTCTTCATCCTTGGGTAAAGCAAACTCCAGTATTTCTCAAACCTCTATCATCTAAGTATCTTCTTCAGTGAAGAAGAAATTGCCCAATACAGGTAACTGTGAATTAACTAGGAAAGAAGCGAGATGGCAAAGTCCCGACTTCTTACCTATTAGTTTATTCATTAATTTTACCCTGAGGAATTTCTAGACAGCTCTCTCCCTGACAAGAAAGCATGAGGTGAGACCTTGACTTCACATTCTGTCTTCTAAGGAGAAGTTTAGCATCACTGAACTTCAATCACAAACCTATGTTGACTTTCTCATTTAGATACAAATCTTCTCCCCTTGCAGCTCTTCTTTATTTCTCATAACTGGTTTTATTTCCTATAAGATCAATTCTCTGTTAAATATTTTACATTTAATCAGCTGCTCAGAAATTTGCAGTCTTCCTCACAGACAAAGTTCTACAATACCCATGGGGTCCTGCCTATTTTCTCATCACTCCATTCATGTATCTATTCCACCTTATTTTTCTGTTGGAATCATCTGTTTTTCCTTTTTCCAGGCTCATTATACTAATTTTCAGAGGTGCAAAGGAACAACACAGAAAATTAAAAAATAGTATAAATTTCTGAAACAGAATATATTTCTTGAAAAAAGGAAAAAGTTTGATTTTTGTGAGCTAATAGCTTGTTTTTTAAGATTAAAAAGATAGTTTGCAGCAGACATTAAAATATACATTTTCGGGTGCTGGAGAAAAAGACATTCGTTACAACTGTTTAATGTCATGATTTTGTGTACTGTCCTTTTTTTCAGTTCCTCCTTTCTGTTACATGCAATCCATTAAACTGCATCCATCAAAGTAATATATTGCTTATTCCACAGCAAATTAAAGATTTTCTGAATTATTTTTTCTCTTGGCTTGTTTCCTGTTGCAGTCAGATTTAATAAGCAGTACTTGGGGGGTGGACCAGATCATCTCATCTAACATATGTGGGCTACAGAAACACTTCCTATATGTGAAGCCAAAGTCTATTGTAGTCTAACTGATATCATAATAGTTTAATCAAACAGTTATTACTGTAGGCCCAATCATTATAGAAATGGAAAGGAATTTAAAAAATGGAACTTCAGAAAAAGTATAGATAATAATAACAGTTTTAATCCTTATCCATACACTTCCTTTCCCTTCCTGTTTGGTAACATGCTCACCCTTATCCTTTAATTCTGGGTCCTAAAGAATGTTTTGTTCTAGGAGAAGGAGAATAGAGTGTCTGGAGTCCTTTGTAGGGAGGAATACAATGTTGATTGTGGTAGTTTCTTCTTCTTATGCTTCAAGAGTCTGATGATGAGGTTAAGGTCTCTCTTCTTGTGCTGACTCTGCTTAGGGTCATTTTTGTATTTATTTTGTATTTACACAAGTACACAAATGGTCAGTTACTTATCACTAGCAAATGCAACCTTGTAAACCAAATAAAAGCAGTTTAGGGATAAGATATGAAGAAAAAACAAATAAGCATACACAGCTTGTCTCTAAAACTGTTTTTACTCAGTTTGCAATGATTAATTTATTAGTGACAAGTAACTGACTATAGGTGATTAGTGCTTACACCCTTTGGGGCCTATTAGCATTCTGTGCATGTACCTTGAGGGCTTCTACTATCACTTTGTGCTTGCATTTTTGGAAGGTCCTATTAGCCACCTCTCACTTTTCTTTAACAGACTTCATATTACTTTTTCCTGGTAGTGTAACTAATGTTCTATTACCATAACCTAATCAGACATGCATCCTTGTTTTAGGTCACCGAGTAGTTTTTTGTTTAAAAATAATGGTCTGTTAAAAGACTTGTATATATTTATATATGTTTAAACATATAGAGAGATAAAAACCATTGATAACTGCTAGTTATTGCCATCTACTACTTATAGCAACATACTTTTTAAAATTACTCAACAATGGTTTACACTTTGAGTGAATTCTAGGATACATGCAAAGTCATAGTCTTCAGAGTCCCACTAGTAGCATTCCAACTGAGCTTGATGACAAGATCCAAATATGCACCATCTCCATACATTGCCTGATACACACGTGAAGAGAGAGCAAAAGTGTTATTTGGTAAGGTAAGGATGTCAGGATGATTGGGAGACCAAGATGCTGTAACCTGGTAACTGTGTTACCTTGGTTTTCTAGAGATGTCTATACACAAGAGTCTCCAAATTACAAATATTTGTATCTTTTCCTCACATTTTCAAAAGAACTAATGAAATAATTTAGCATGAGTAATGAATTTTCTCAGTCAATTATTATGTAGTTATCTTTTTAAGCAGCTGCATAGCTAGTTAAATAAAAAATGTACCTTTTTTATTTTGCATACAGCAAATTATTTCTTAATTAATATAGTTTTCCATCATCCAGCCAATTCCAGCTGATTCAAGATTTATGTATAAATATGAACATAAACAGAATCTTATTCACTAGACTTCCTACAGAATAAAAAAGATTAAAATAATATTAACTTCTAGCTCAAATATACAAACCTCAAGATAAATTTAATTCCACAGAAGATCCACTTATATAAATCCCTGAGAGTAAAATAGTCATTGGTCGGATTGTATTTTTTCAGGTGGAATGAAAAGTAACTGGTTGGTTGGTTGTTTTGTTTTGTTTTGTTGTGGGTTTTTTTTGTTTGTTTGTTTGGGTTTTTTTTGTGTGTGTGTGTTTGTTTTCTGTTTTTTTATTTCATTTTATTTTGGTTTTTTTTTTTTTTCCTTTTCTTTTTCTGGCTGGTAATTAACGAGGCTTCTTTCAGATCGTAACATGTGGCTGACAAGACTACAGACATCTGAACAGATGCATTTTCTGAGCCGTTTGAAGCATGAATTACTTAGGCTAGTCCTATGCCTTTGGGATTTGGTTTAGCTAACCTCTAGGCATTTCAATGATTGCATAGGATGCTCCAGCATAACAAGCCTTTCAAGATGAAAGAGCTACTGTTAAGTTTGTCATTTTAATCCCACAGTGTGAATTAAAATATTACTTCTATAAAAGTTATTTTATGTCAAACTGTCTTAATAATGTGGGCCAATGAGTCATGTTGAGGACTAGTAAAATATTATGCAAGGATTCGTATGAATCTTTAGATGATGTTTCATAGGTCTTTGACTCTGGTGTTCCTTAGTGCTAAAACATGAGTTATGTAACAAGAACTTTGTAAGGAAAGAGCACAAGTTTAATTTTTTTCTTCTTAATGAGTGTTTGTTTATCGAAGGACACTTATTTGTGGAAAGCCATGGGGAAGATTACTAGTTTGTTTGAGATCTAAAATACTTTATCTATGTTAGAAAAGCTGATGATGCAATAATATTGAAATGTTCAACAAATTATTGACATATCTTATTAGAGTAAAAATCTTGTCATGGGAAATAAGTATAGCCCTCCTCAAGAATGATAATGTTGGGGAACTTCAGTGTATTGTCATAATCCTGAGATTCTGAGTTCTTCACCAGAAAAATATTTTTTATATATTTTTCGAACACAATACAGCTTTTTTTTTAATTGATTCCATACTAAAGTCTGATTATCTTCATCCATAATATTAGTTTAAAGTTACATGATTTATATCCTCTAGCCAACTATATATATAAAGGATTAATAATGTTTACTTATTGATTGCATACATTTATTTGATGTATGTATTCACACAGTTAATTTTAAACTAACTCAGGCCAAGACAAACCCAAGCAAGTCTTGAGACCCTGCACTCTCAGGTCAAGACAATGCCTGTGGACTTTTACAGGTAGTGACAAAATCATACTTTCTGATCAACAGTCTAAACTGGACTAAAAGCTAGGGGGGAGGTATGAGGCGTTTTGATTTTTTTTATTATTTTAAGATATGTTAATTTCAGCAATAAAGTAATGAAAGTAAATGAGAATTAGATGGAACTGATGCAATTAAATTTAATATTGAAATCAAAGAAAGTGCCTCAGACAAGTTGATACTTGACTGTGGGGCACTTAGATTCACACTATTTACCCTTTCTGAGTACAGCAGTTAGATGTCTTTCCAACCATGTCCACTCTCTCCAACCATATCCATAGCAGACCTGAGTGGTCCAACACTCACTCCTATGCAGATGTGTCAGGAATTTTTTGCCTGAGCTCCCTGAGCAGCCTGCTTCTGAAGGAGTGCAACCCATGGAAGGGACCTATGGTGTAGAAGTTCACAAAGAACTGCAGCCCGTGGGAAGGACCCCACATTCAAGGAGTTCGTGAAGGACTGTGTCCCATGGGAGGGACTCCATGCTGGAGCAGGGGAAGAGTGTGAGGAGTTCTCCCCCTGAGGAAGAAGGAGCAGCAGACACAAGGTGTGATGAACTGACCAAGACCCCAAGTCCTCCTGTGCCTCTGGGAGGGAGGAAATAGAGAAACTGCAAATAAAGTTAAGCCCCAAAAGAAAAGAGGAGTGGAGGGAAACTGTTTCAAGATTTGGTTTTCTTTCTCATTACCCTACTCTGATTTATTTGGCAATAAATTAAATTAATTTCCCTGAGTCAAGTCTGGTTTGTCTTGCCCAGTAATTGGTTAATAATCTCCCTCTGTCTTTATCTCAACCCATAAGACTTTCATTATATTTTCTCTCCTCTGTCCAGCTGAATAGGGGGAGTGATAGAGTGGCTTTGGTGGGCATCTTGCATCCAGCAGGGTCAACCCACCAAAACTTCTCACATTATATTGAATACATATTTCTTTTTTCAGCTGAAGTCAAAGAATACCAGATTAGATATTTATATTTTCTGTATTTATGTAGGAGGAGGCAAAAATACATCAGGATACTTTCAACATTAGGATACTTTGTCAGGATACTTTAAGATTAACAATCATTATACATATGTACTATTTTCATTGTCCTAAGTAAGAATATTTTATCAAAGTTTTATTACAGCCCTTGGTCATAGAAATTGGTCATCCAATCTAACCTGATTTATGCTACTACTAATGCATAAGGTCTACAGAAGGAATACACAGCAAGTGAAAGTGTTGATACAAGTCTGTAGTAAAATATTGACTTCAGTTTGCAGAAGACTTCAGAAAGTACATTGCCATTGTGTTTCTGGGAAGAGTTTTGGAAATATTCAGTAAAAGAAGGATCTTTAAGACAAATACTGGCTTTCTCCCTCTTTTTTTTTTTTTTTTTTTTTTTTTCTCCCTCTCCTCTTTCCTCACACCCATATCCCCCAGTGTGACTGCTCAGCTGTAAGAGCCTTAATTGGTGCTCTGTGTCACATAAAATGAATAGATGGATTGGATCTTGTCAAACAGAGATGAGGAAGGCAGATAGCAATGAAACTATTGTGAAGGGACATTACCTTCCACAGATGAGTACACTCAAAACTACACAGAAACAACACAATTGATATATTTTTGACATGCAGATTTTCGGTCTGATCCATGTCTGTTGTTCTTATATTGTTAGAGATAATTGTACATGATTATTTATCTTTTATTCCACTATCCAGTTAAAATTGTTTTCTTCATTGTACACATGCTGTTCTAAGGGTATGGGCATACATTAAGCCAGTGTTTTCATTGCCTCGATACAAACCCCTTTACAAACACATAATACATATGATGAAATAATTGCTTAGGTGCTAATCAGTTCTTTATAAAATAAGAAATTATTTCTAATGAGTCAGAACATTGAAATAAGCAAAATCAAGGTCTTCATGGATAGTCTGCTCAGGTATAGTGCAGAAGTCGTCTTTCTGAGAGCCACAGTCTTTGTGTACTCTAAAAACATTTCTAGTTAGACACTCACCCTCTTTGACTTCCAGAAAAGTACATATAAGATACTATTAAGTTTACTCACATAGCAACCTAGTCCAAAAAAGCAGCCGCCTCACTGATTAGTCCTTTCCTCATGGCCTTTTTTTTTTTTTTTCCTTTTCCTGATCTATTTTATTGAGCTATCCTGGACATTGAGGTGCTAAAAACGTTAAACTATGGCTCCTAGATTTCATCCCTTAATTTACTTCTTTTGAAAGTTAATTTAATATACATCTATTAAATCAAACAAAACCACAAATATTCTCATATAACTATACAAGCCTTCTATCAGAATTAGGATATGATATGGAAGTAGTTCAAAATTTCTAGAGAGTCTGGCTGACAAACAGTTAAATGGTACCTAAACACCTCACTCCATAAAATTTTGTTTTGAGATAAAGCAATATTACCTTTTTTTTAATTTTTTTTTAATTTATTTAGTTTGATTATATATGCGCCCATTTTTGCTCATATTTGATAACCTAAATTTCTCTTATCTTTGTAGTTAAGAGAGAAGCAACAATGAAATTGATAAAAAAGTCCTTTAACGCACACACATGCACACTGGTAATTGCATACTTCTATAAGCTATAGAACACTTCAAAAATAGTACACCAGAGGTGGGATTCACCTTACTGAACTCTACTATCCTACAGTATAGAAATCCCCACCTGAGTTGGCAGTTTAGCCTTCCATTTAGTTTGGCCTATTTTAGATATCTATTTTAAGATGAGGTGAACTGAGCTCTAGTACACCCACCTGAAAGCCAGTTACCTTGAAGAATTCATTAGGTACATGAGGAAGGAGACATTCCACTGAGGCAACATGACTGAAAATTAGATAGCAAAAATGAGGAGTAAGGGCATGAATTACCTTCACAGAGCTAGAATGTCAGTTTGTCATATAGGATGCCTTAGGTAAGATCTCATTTAGCTTTACATAAAAATTAGATTAAAAGTGCCTCTCTTTCCCCATTAAATTTGCTTTGTAATGCATACTAATGCTGGTTCTTGTAAATTTTATTAGGAAAGACGAGTTTTCAGTCTATATGTTGTACATGTTTGTTTTTCAGACTAGTTTTTAAATATACACATACTTGGGACAAGTTACAAACAATGCTTGTGCAGGGTAGTTGCAGAACACAGGAGATGCATCTTCCAACCAAAATGATTCTATGGTCTTCTGTGTTCTGGTATCCCAGAGAAAAATCTTTAATTAACTCTTTTGTCCTGAACTTTTCATCTCAGGATGATGTTTAATATCTCTGTTTTCCATATGTGCACCCCGCTCTGTCTCTAATTCAAATATTTGATTTTTCTTTGAATAATTGCAAAAAGTAAAAAACCATTTAATGTCATCTGCATCATGATGAGACATGTAACATAATCCGAATTACTCAGCCCTATGTAGCACATCTCTGACACCTAACGCAACAGAACATACATGCTTTCAATATCTCCTCTCCTCTCCTCTCCTCTCCTCTCCTCTCCTCTCCTCTCCTCTCCTCTCCTCTCCTCTCCTCTCCTCTCCTCTCCTCTCCTCTCCTCTCCTCTCCTCTCCTCTCCTTCTGTAGCATTTATATCAATGTCCTACTGAAGAGAATAAGAATTTAGCTGAATATCGATTATCAAATATTGCTATTAGTGTTCATGTAATGCTTATATTTGGAAAAATCTCATTTAGGGTACGCAATGGTTAGTCTCACCTGACTTCAACTGCCAAAATGTGAATGTCTTGTACAAGTCATTTAAAGTGGATTGAATTACCTTTCAAAGGTGCATATCTTTCTCTACCAACTATGTACAGACCTCAAGTGACTTCAATAATCCAGGCTCCTACCTTTTAGTTCATTAAAATTTGTTTCCAAATACTGTTCTTAAATTAAGATGGCAGAAATTGTCCCTATTCGGGTTTATGAAGTGACAAGTACATTTTTCATTCAACTGTTGAAGGAATTTAATGATGTAATATTTTATTATTATCTTTATTGTTAATATTATAAAAAACAAATATAATTTGGAAAAGTTTCAGTAGAAAAGAAAATATATATTTAAAAACCTTTGTTAAATGATAGGCAAATTTAATGCAAATAAAAAAGTTTAGTTATTAATTGTTATTTACTGGTTAATGTACAGGGTTTTCACAGCTGATGTGTAATTTTATACACAATAAAATAAAGACATTTTAACTCTTCGTGGTGGGTTAGCCTTGACTAACAGCCAAACTCCCACCCACCCACACCTTCCCTCCCTCTCTTGGACATGGCAGGGGGAGAAAATAGGATGGGAAAGGTAATGTGTTGACATAAAGACAGAGACATTGCTTACCAATTACCCTCACTGGCAAAACAAACTTGACTTGAAGTAAATAAATTTAAGTTATTGACAGTTGCAATATATTTGGGTAGGGAAAGACAAAGAGAAACAATAATGTCTCTCCTTCCCAGGCTCAACTTCACTCCTTCTCTTCCAACACCTCTCCCAGCACAGACCACCCCTGCAGCCCCCTGGTGGCATCGCCATGACATCTGCAACCAAAATGCTGTTATTTCACTTTCTGCTTGATTTGTTTTCCTGTTTTTATTTTTCTCAGTCTAAGAATGGATAAAGAAGGCCTTCTGGCAAATAGGTCCTGATGTTTCTATTTTAACATGTACGATATGAAGAATTGTAAATAAAATCTGAAAATAAAAGAAGTAGAAAATCACTCCTATTCAACATTTTCTGTTCAGCACAGTGAATTTCAAAAAGATTGATACCAGCTCCTAATACTGGCTCTGATGTGCATGTGCAGCTTTAGGAGATCCATGCATACCTACAAGGAAAGATTTACGTTCCTGAGGAGGAATAAAAAGGTAAAAGTGATATTACTGTATTTATATTCAAGTGTGAGTGGTGTATGACAAGTTCACTAATGACAACCAGTACTCTGAATACTATTCCCAGAAGAAATGGGAATGTATTCTTACACTGCGTGCATGGAAAACAGCATCAGACTGAAACTAGTTTCTCACATTGCTCGCCTCAGTATTTGTGAGCTGCTGGCATTGTTTTCCATTAACCTCATGCATTTTATTTATTTATTGCTCTAATGTTATATGTCAGCAGAAATCTTTATTATTCCCAGAATGCTGATGCAGTAAAGCGAAGATGAAATAAAAGCTCTAAGTTTGTATTCCAAAGTTCAGGCTGATCCAGTAATATAAATTTTATTTCTAGAGCTTAAACTTTTACTGTGTTTTTCATAGGCATTTTGAGGCTACTTATTTCTGTCAAAAAGCGACAAGGCCTGCCACTCAGTTGTCATATTTAATTTCCCAGCAAGGATTTTAAAAAAAACCAGAAGGATAACAACAGTCAATACTCTCTTAATTTTAGAAATGTTAAATTTCAGACACAGTTCTTATCAACATTTTCAAAAAAACATCACTACACGTAATTTCCCATATTTTACTTCTAGAAATGTCTTAGTAATTTGAGTTATTTAATTGTGAATTCACAGAGTCTGAAGAAGTTTTTGGAGGTACAAAACATGATAGACCTTCGCAGAGAAAAAGAAAAAAATTTAACACAGCAGTTTATATATATTTTATCATTATTCTCAATACAACGTTCTGTATGAACAATATTTTCCTTCATTTCTGGCTCTTCTAAACCTAGAGATTTGTCATGTTCTTGTGTAGACTGGTGTCACCATGTAATTTCTAGACTGCAATAGGATGATGTTATAGGTATTTTCTACAGTTTGGAACACCACACAAAACCAATAACTTGAAAAAATCTTTTAAGTTCTCTGTGGTGCTCTTAAAAACCACAAAACCTAAATTCCAGATTTGTGTTACTTCAGCACAAAGTTCATCATGTTTAGGTCACAAAGCTATTTCAGTAATGACTCCTTAATGTAATATCTTCTCATGAAAGGTACAATGTGCCCGATTCTAATCTCACTTATCCCATATTTGCATTTGTTCATTATTTTTAAAACAGTTTTTCTTTTAGCATTGTTCAACATGTGTAAGCTTTATAATACTTCAATGTCATGATTCTAATGCACTTCACATAATATTTATTATTTATGGAAAAAGGGCTTTTTTCCACCTAACATTACAAAAAAAAAAAAAACAACAAAAAAAACCAAAAAAAACCCACCACACAAACATAAGAATGAGTAATTATTGAAATGGTTAATGCTGTATCAGAATAATGCTGAAAACAAATCAAACATGCACGAAAATGCAGTTACATTTAAAAAGAGATTGCAAAGAGGCAATCAAAGAGGTAATCAAAACGAAGCTTGAGTAAGCTGATCAGGACTGGGATGATCACAGTTTGCTGCCAGTGATTTTAAATTGTGCAAGGAGTAGGATGATAAAATATCAGAGTAGAAATGTGTGAGTATTCAAAAAGAAAGGCTGCTTCCTTTTACCTGCCTTCAAGATAAACCTTCAAATGCAAGGAAAAAGACAGAGCTCTCTGGGGGCTGCATTGAGATATATGTGGCAAGACTGAAAGAGAAAAACAATCAGTTTGAAATAAAAAATTTTAAAGACATTATTATGTCACCCTTCAAGGTGGGAACAAAATTTGCACATGAAAACAGGGGCATATCTGAAGCTAAGTTAATTTAAGTGAAATAAAATTCACTCAAGTGAACAACTTGAGAAAACAGAAAGGAGAAACCTCTAGAACCTTTTGTTAGTTGTAGTGCAGAAAGGAAAAATAAAACCAGCATGTATACATATTTTTAAATAGACTGTTGGATTATATCTATAATTTGCATGGAAAGCATCTGGAGGTCTCAAGATTAACTTTCTGAAAAGATTTGTCTTGAATTCTCATAGCCTGGCTTTAGACACTCAAGCATACCACATAGAGTATTTTAAAGTTATCTTAGACAAATATGCATCACAGGTTAACACACCATTGAATATGCCCAGATGGACTATCCTCAGGCAACCCACAAGTAATGTACTGATGAGAAGCAATCATTGAGATAGGATGTGATCACAAGGCAGGTGGAAATCCTTGAAATGCTTACTGCTGTTGATTTGAAAAACACTATTTAACTGAGCACAACTGTGCACCTGCTTCTGAGTTTGCCATAACAGGACATAAACTAATTATATTTGCCATTTTTTGACTTTGAATTTAATTGAAATGGAGCTAGGAGAATTTTTTTTTCCTTTAGAAAAGACAGAATTTGGTTTTACATTTGTATATGATTCATCTACTGTGTAACAGCATATCGTAGGAGTGCAGTGTATCTTTACATACCAGCTAGCTGATAACTACATTTCAGACTGTGAAATGCAAAGTTCACATAACCTGAAGTGTCTTCAGCTGGTGCATGACTGGCCTAATCACTTTGCCTTCTCAAGAATTCACACTGATTTTTGAAGACACTTTTAAAGATTCTTTAAAACATGTTGTGTTGGTAGTGTTCATGCCCTTTGTCAGTTTATGTTATTCCCTGATGACTTTCCTATCAATGCTGTGGTTTTGGTTGACAGGAGTGATATGTGTTTCTCATGAAGCATATAGGTGGTCCAGGAAGCTGCGCCTTAGGTCAAGTCCCCAGTGCTCTTACTGTACTCTAATTTTGCAAGTAATCCAAGGAAAAAATGGTCTCAGACAAGATTTACTGAAATACAGATTGCTATTTTTTCATTTATAGTAGTCAGTTTTTCAGCAACTTCTTACATTATGATGACATCTTTATAAGAGCACAGAAAAATTGACAATATGTTAAAACTAAGTATAGATGAGATTCATTTCACCTGTTATTTTAAAAACACATAAAACTCCCATTAAAAATCTGTGATGAACAGACAGCATACTCTATCTTCCCTAATGAAAACAGAAAATATTTTCTATACTGTTTCTCTCCATGAGATATAAGTCTTAACCCTCTGAACCTAAAAAAAAAATTAAATTACAATAATAAAAATGGTTTAAAAAGCAGTCAGTTTTCAGTTGCTCCTCTTTGTTTGTTTGTTTGTTTGCTTTTGTTGCTCACTAGTCTAATGGTTTTGGTTGGAATACAGCTAGTTTTTTTCATAATAGCTTCTATGATGCTGATTTGAATTTGTGACCAAAACCGTTTTGATAACAGAGGGTTGTTTAAGTTATTGCTGAGGAGTGCTTACACATCATCAAGGCCTTTTCCACTTTTTATACTGCTCTGCCAGCAATTAGGCTGGAAGCATATAAAAGCTGTGGAGAGGCACAGTTGGGACAGCTGACCCTAGCTGATCGAAGTGATATCCCATGCCCTATGTATGAAGTTGTGCTCAGCAATATAAACTGGGGAAAGGGGGTATATTTGAAATTACGACTTATGTTAACCCAGATAACCTTTATGCGCGATGCAGGCCTGCTTTCCTGGAGATGGCTGAACATCTGTATGCCGACAGAAAATGATGAATGAATTCCTTATTTTGTTTAGCTTGCATGTGCAGCTTTTGCTTTACCTGTTAAACTGTCTTTACTTCAGCCCACAGGTTTTCTCACATTTACCCTCTGATGTTCTTCCCCACCCTGCTGTGGGGCAGTGACTAAGCAGCCGTGCAGGGCTTAACTGCCTAACAGGATTTAAACCATGACAATTAAATAGGGGTTTTGTATAGTTGCCATAAGGTAGTTGAACACTGGCAAGGCCTCATTTGGCCAAGGACATAATAAAATGGAGATATTAATTATTGCCATAAGGATATATGCTCACTTTAGTTGAAACACTATTGCCTGCCTTCTACATGAAGTCTGCCTTTAAGCAACTTGTCAGACTGCCTGACATGAAAATGTTATTTATATATTCAAAAAGAAACAGAGTTTTGTTTTAGTCTACAATCTGTTCAAAGAGTTCTGTCAAAATAAGGATTTGGACAAAAGTGCAGTGACCAAAAGTAAATTTCTCAGACTGTTCCAGCTTTTGCTATAGATATAATAACCTCTTGAAGTTTACACATCCATCTCTTGGCACCAAAAACTTGTCAGTCAAATTTGGGTGCAGCAGTTATTATAGTTCATGTCTGAAATGAGAGCTAAGGTGTTAACCAAGTAATAAATGCTTGCCTAGAGACGTGTGAATACAATGTCTAAAAGTAGTATGAAAAAGTAAACAATTGTGCCTGGAGATTATGATTTGAAAGTAACATGAAGAAGGAATCAGCAACAGATGACAAAAGAGATAATGACTTAAAATCATTCAAAGTAATATTTGATTGTAAAGCCCATGTAGCTCTCAGGAAACAAACAAACAAACAAACAAACAAAACATTGGTGATAAAAAGCTGTCATGGTAAAGCAATATTGATACATGCATTTGTATGTGTGTGTTTGAGAGAGACAGAGAGATTATAAAATGTGTGACAGTAAAGAGGGATTCTCCAGAAGGCCTGTAGAAACAGGTGCCAGCAGCCTGACTCCTCTGCAGAATGATTGCATCAGAGGAGGAAGCCTTACCCAACGTCAGGAAGTATTGGAGCCTCATGTGTTGTATCATAATTCATAGATCTTGTTGAAGTAGTATTTTATTCAGTAGCACTACTGTAATGTTTTGCAGTTTTTTGTTTTTGTTTTTGTTTGTTTGTTTATTCCTATGTATTTTTGCTAACAAATTTAGTGGCCTTCTATGACGGGGTTACAGCATTAGTGGATAAAAGAAGAGGGACTCACATCATTGACCTGGACTTGTGCAAAGCATTTGATACTGTCCCACACAACATCATTGTCTCTAAAATGGAGAGACATGGATTTGATGAGTGGACCTCTCAGTGGATAAGGAATTGGCTGGATAGTCATGCTTAAACAGTTGCAGTTAATGTCTTGATGTCCAAGCAGAGACCAGTGACAAATGGTGTCCCTCAGGGTTCTGTATTGGGACCAGTATTATTTAGCATATTTGTCAGGGACCTGGACAATGAGATTGAATGCAAACTTAAAAAGTTTGCTCATGACACCAAGCTGAGTGGTGCTGTTGATACTCTATAAGGAACAGATGCCATCCAGACAGACCCTGACAGGCTTGAAAGGTGGACCTGTGAGAACCTTGTGAAGTTCAACACGGCCAAGTACAAGGTCCTACACCTGGGTCAGGGCAATCCCAAACATGGATACAGGCTGAGCAATGAGTGGATTGAGTGCAGCTCTGCAGAGAAAGACGTGGGGATGTTGGTGGATGAAAAACTTAATATGAGACAGCAATGTGTGCTCACAGGCCAGAAAGCAAATTATATCTTAGGCCACATCAAAAGAAGTGTGGCTAGCAGGTTGAGGGAGGTGATTCTCCTTTCTACTCTGCACTGGTGTGACCACATACAGAGTGCTGCATGGAGATCTGGGGTTCTCAGCACAAGAAAGAAATAGATCTGTTCAAGTGGTTCCAAAGGAGGGTCATGAAGATGGTCAGGGTGCTGGAGCATCTCTCTTATGAGGATAGGCTAAGGGAGTTAGGGTTGCTTAACCTAGAGAAGAGAAAGCTCCAGAGAGACCTTGTAGTAGCCTTCCAGTATCTAAAAGGGCGCTTCAGGAAAGATGGGGAGGGAGTCTTTATCAGGTAGTGTAGTAATAGGATGAGGGATAACAGTTTTCAACTGAAATACGGTAGATTTAGATTAGATATTAGCAAGAAATTTTGCACTGTGAGGGTGGTGAGACACTGGAACAGATTGTGCAGACAAGTTGTGGATGTCCCATTCTTGGAATGAGGCTTTGAGCAACCTGATCTAGGCAATAGAGTCCCTGCCAATGTAGGGGGGTTGGAAATAGATGATCTTTAAGGTACCTTCCAACTCAAAGCATTCTATGTTTCTACTTTATTTTTTTTACCATTTTTTTAGCTATTTTTGCTTAATTAATATTTAATTTAGTTCAGACCTCATCTATTTCCTTAGTATAATCACACCCACACTAGCTGACTGTCGCGGCCCCTATGTGGCACTCAGTGTACAGGTACAAGGCATTGAAGATATCGATAGCCAGCACCATGGTCATCATATGACAAACATGGAAGCTAAGATGTCAGGGAAAATGACAGCTGTAAATATGAACAGAGTCACTATAAGTAAATATATTATTTAAGTAAAAGGAGAACAAGAATACACATGTGCTAATTCATCAGAGTAATCTACTATGTAATCTTAGACAAGCTTGAGTTTCCAAAAACTCAAAGATAATAATGTAATTTTTTTTTTCATACTTAGACCGTGGTTCAAAAGCTGGAATTTCTTTTTCTTGAAACAAGACTTTTCTGTTTACTGATGAGTCATGAGTGTCAACAAAATATTACAGATTTATCTGGGTTTTTTTTTAGTTCCCTCCATCAATTCTTCCACCAGCAATAGTGATATTTTTCAGATAAATACAAAAATTTACATATGAATTCTGGTTCAATTTTAGTGACTTTTTTGGCATGGATAGGAAGGACAAAGAGGAAGCTTTGAAACAAATAGTTCATGAATCAAGGAGAGCTGCTATGCAACTGACTATCATGAAGTTGCTAAAACCTTCTGTAGGTGTAGGATGACAAAGCTCATCACCGATGTGGTAAAGCAGAGCCAGTATTAATGAAAGGACAGTGCAGCCTGACCTGGGAATCTTTAAAAGGATTGAAGAAATTTGCCTACAGCTCAAGTGCCTGGTGTAAAGCCTTGCAGAAACATTTTACTGGGTCTTTGTATTAGTGTTCCAGGCTATAAAAACTAAGATGAAAATATCTGTAATACTTTTGTTAGCATGCACTGTACAATCTATATGAGAATGATGAAGTGAATGGGAGACAGTAGTATCTTAGATTGCCACAGTTACATTTTCATGAGGTTTAAGATACTATTATCATGTATAGTCTTCCTCCCCCTATGACATATGTGACCTAAATTTCAGCTCTTGTGGCTCAGTAATTTCATTCCAGTATTTCAAATTTCATCAGTAAAGAAGATAAATTTCATTGTTTTTTTCAGTGTTTCCACAAAGTCAAATTATTGTCATTATTTTATCATCATAATTTGATAATTTCCTATTGGCAGTCATGCATGTTTTAATATTGCAAACCACACTGTGGCACAGTTACAAAACTCAAACTTTTCAAAATTCTAATGGTATTTAATTTGTTTCATTTAGATAAGTGAATATGTAAACTAAACCTGTAAATTCAACACAGAATGTAATCAGTATGAAAAGTCTAGTTTTCCATAAAATAAGGCCAAATGATACTCTATAACTCTTTACTATAAAATCACACATCATCATTTCCATAGTTTTACCTTGAAACAGGTATCAGCCTATCCAAGTATTAGCTTGATTTGTTCACTGGAATTTTCAATTACTAGCATGTTATTAGTAACTGGTAGGCCCAGATGTGTGATGCTGGAATGTTGTTTCTAGTCTGGGTGACTTGTCAAGGTTACACATGTGCTTTGGTTCACATAGCAAGTCAAGGGTCTACTTATATTTTGAATTAGGGAAAGGCACAAGGTTATCATTCACTGAACAGTTTTTCAGCTTTTCTCTGATTCCCTAAATCTGCTTCATGGGATAGAGACAGAAGTCAGTTCTCAGGATGCACTGGGAAGAAGATATAAATTGCCAGTGTCACAGTAGGGGAGTGGTCAGCAGGTCCACCAACAGAGGATTCTAGGCAAGTTCTGTTCTCCGTACCTATATTCAACAGTTTTAAGCAATTTGAGGCTTTCTAGCTTCAACTACATTTATATTTCTCAGGAGTTCCTACAGCCCTTAATCAAAAGACAAATGTACTCAAGAAGTGTGTGATTCATCTTACATAAATGGATATCTCTTATTAAACGCATAGATCTGTGCTGGATAACTTAGACACCATTTGTTCCCTTTTTTGAAGCAAGTAGATACCCATGAAGTTCTAGTATATTTTCTATGAAAATGAATAATTTATTTTACTTTTAAAAGCCTAGCACTGAGCAAAACTCCCTAAAACCCATATAAACAGAACATTCACAATGGGGAATATTTAACTTTGAAATTACTTCTGCATTAGCATATTATCACAATTTGATGCATGTTTTCTGATGCCGGTTAACTTACTTTTCTTTTCCATTTGGCTGTGGTATTTTTCTCTCACATGAGCAATGCAAGTGAGAAAGTGATGAGCCATCTATTTTGGCTGAATACCAAGTCTTGAGAATTTGTGCTTCACGTCTGACAGTTTTTAATATAAGCTGGATTTAATCCAATTTTATACACTAAAAAGAAAAATAGAAAACCTTTTTTTGCTAGAGTTAGTACTTACAAAAGCACTGTGTGAGCACTATGGTTAACATTATTGACCAGTGGCTTCTTAATTTCAGTCATAGATCTACAAGTAGCAGCAGTTCCAGTTTTGCTGTTTGGCCCAGACTATTCTGGGGAGTAAAAAAAAAGAAAAGGCTCGTAAAACTCAGAGGTGCTGAGCTATCTCAGGGGTATTTAGCACATGGTCTCTTTTATGAAATTTTTAATAGAAATGCTAATTAAAAGAGTGACTCTGTATCAACAAGTCAAATAAATTCCATGTTATATAACTCCATCAATAACACATTTTTTGCCAACTCCCAAATATTTTAATCTAAAAATTAACTGTGTTGGCTCATCTTTCTCATGGCAGCTCATTCCATGACAGGTGGTTTCTAAGAAATAAATCTGGTGCAAGCTCTAGAGTGCAGAATTTCAGTACTCCTTCACATGATACAGCAAACTAATAAAATAATAACACTGTTTCAAGCTTCTGTACAACCTTTAAATATTACATCTTATTAAGGAAATTGAAGGGCAAGGAGTGCATGGAAAATGATGATAGAAGAATGGAAAATGCTCAGAAATAAATTTTCATTAAGGATACAAATATAGGTTGCAGATGTATTCAAAAGCCTAGAAGATGTACCTGTCTTTGTCTCTTCATGTCAAATAGAAAATGACTGTTTTAAATACAGACAACAATTCATTGTCTTGCTCTCCCTCCTGGTATGTCTCTAGCTTGTCTCAGCTGAATATCAACTAATTTACTCTTTTCAGTTTCCAAACTCAATTAGACAGTAAGGACCAGACATTTAAAGGCATATGAATGGTATTTAGCATTCACAGTATATTTTATTATGTGGCCTAAGATCTAGATCAAATAAAAGGTAATTCTGGCAGAGCAATGGCCACAAGTTATATTCAGTAGCTGCAAGTGCCATTGAAAAACAAAAACATGGACTTTCGTTATAAAATGAGGCATGAGAGGTAGATATTGTCAGCCATTTCAAAAAGGAATTAGACAAATGTATGGACTAAAGATCCATAAATGTGTACTAAAAAGACAAGATAGGAACATACCTTCTAGGATTCCTAGTACAACTCTGGATGCTGGAGGGGTATGAGAGGTAAAGATTGAAGGAAGTAGACAGGCTCACATGCTTTGCTTAATAGCATCTTCTATTGCTATTGTTGGAGACAGAATAGTATGCTAGCTGGACCACCGATCTGACTTCTTGGAGTGCATCTTACTCTTTCTAACAGTCCTTTCTAGACTTTTTTTTTTTTTTTCCTGAAGCACTTAGCCGTACTGCCTTTTTTTTGTTTGTTTGTTTGTTTTAATTCCTGTTAATCTAGCTACCTATGACACTGATAGGGGTTTCTTCGCCATTGTTTTATTTTTTTTTTCTGTGAGACTTAGCTAACTTATAACGATAATAAGAACAAAGGTCTGTTCATTAAAGGTCAGGTTTGAATACAGTTTTGTTCCTTTATCTTCAGAGCACAGTGAAGTTTACAACTATTTTTATATACACAGTAATTATGGATATAAAGGTAAATGATCATATAGCATATCTCAATATAGTATGTGAAGGTCTTTAAATCAGTAAGAGCAAGACAAGTAATCTCTTACCCTCACCCATATTTTTTTCCTGTTATAGCTTCATTTTCCAAATGCTGAGTATTCCTCTCCATTATTCTCTTTTCTCATTATACTCTTTTCACTTATTACACTTTCCAGTTTCCTTCTTTTTTAATCCTATTAAGTTATACCACAAGATGCATGCAGAGGAAACTCAAATTATAACTGTCCAGCAATGGCAATTTGTAATCAAAGAGTGATCTGGCACGGAGGACAAGAAAGCCCAACTGCAGAAGGGGTTAAACTGGCTGGCATCAGGAATGCCAGAGACAGAAGAACTCCCTGTAAAGGAGGGAATATTCCCTTGGTGATGAGATAAGGAACAACCCCAACATTGTCTTGTAGCCATCCTGGAGTGGGACTGCTCTGGGGCCATTTTTGGGCAGCAAAGCTGGTGCTAGGCGATGGACCCAAGGGCAGGCTGAGGCTCCCCATGCAACATTCACAGGACCAGTCCTGATGTAAGTGTATATACAGAACTGGCTCATGACACATCTTTGCAGACTCCTTGTAGAACCACTTATGGCGGTAGGACTCTCTGCAATACACTGGCTTTGATTTGTTTTGGTTTAGTTTGGTTTTAATTATATATATAAGCACAAACATGCTAATTTGCCTCAAGGGGTACAATAAAATTCCTCAATATGTATTTTTCTGTCTCCCTGATTCTTCCCATTTCCTCTCCTTAAGCTGACCTATTCTGAACTAGGGTGCTGGAAGCGAATAATTGCTCTGTCTTCAATTTTTCTCAAAGCCTGTAGATGTTCCAAAGTCAGTTTCATCTTTGTAAAAGTCTAATATTAATCACATTTATAACAAAAAATGTTTTTCAGAGTGATGTTTGAATTTTGACATAAAAATAATCTAATTTTTATCGCGGTTCAAAGCCATTTAAGTACAACATGTTATTAGTTAGCTCACTTTGTTTGTGGCTTTGTTTCTTAATTTAGGATTATTTGTTTAAAAATAATATGAAATTCTAAAAGGATTGTATTAAGAATAGCTGAATAATTTGTCATGGATAATGTTCCAGAAATACAAATGACTCCTAGAAAAATACTGACTTGTGTTTACTATGTGCTATTTTTCTTGCTTTCTTCTGCTGCAGTTATGATACTAAAGAATACTAATATCACTGACTCTGTAGGCTTTGTTCTTTATGTTTTGAAGATTCACTCTATATTAATGAGGTTTCCACCTATGTTTGTTCCTTTAGTAATTTTTAAATCAGTTTCCTCAGGAAGGCAAGTGTTACAGAATGATGTAGCAAGAATGCGATGGTCTACCTGTTCCCTTATCTCATTCTTTCTTTCCCTTTCTTTCTTTCCTTCTTTCTTTTCCTTTCTTTCTCTTTCTTTCTTTCTTTCTTTCTTTCTTTCTTTCTTTCTTTCTTTCTTTCTTTCTTTCTTTCTTTCTTTCTTTCTTTCTTTCTTTCTTTCTTTCTTTCTTTCTTTCTTTTTCTTTCTTTCTTTCTTTCTCTCTCTCTCTCTCTTTCTCTCTTTCTCTCTTTCTCTTTCTCTCTCTCTTTCTCTCTTTCTCTCTTTCTCTCTCTCTTTCTCTCTCTCTCTTTCTCTCTTTCTCTCTTTCTCGCTTATTTTTTTCTTTTTTTCCTTTTTTTTTTTTTTGTTGTTGTTGTTGTTGGGGGAGTGGTGGGGGAGGAGAAGGGAGAGGAAGGATGTGGAGGGGTGTATGTGTGTTTCTTCTACTTTTTTTTCTTTATTGTGTTTATCTGTGCATGCTTGGTTACAATGACCTAATCAGACAGTCATTCTGGAAGTAAAATGAGCATGTTCTGAAGGTATCCTTACTGGTATTTCTGTCATTTGGAGTATAGAATTGGTTTTGGACTATTGCACTTACAAACAGACAAATTTAAATTAATAAAGGTTTCATTGGGTAAACATTGAGTTTAATCCTATTACTCCATAAGCAACAAAAAAAATCCCTAGATATTGCTCATTGTTTGCACAGTGTACAAACCAGAAAGATCCAGCTTTCTAAAGTTATACAAAGAATTTAGTCATTTTTGTTGTAGCAATGTTGTATGAATGCTAGCAGTTGTTTCATTGCTAAATGCATGTATTTATGGAATTGAATTTCACTGCCTTTTCTGCAGAATCTGATTGACAAGGATGTGTTTTCCTAGGGCAATATAACCTTGAATTGGATGGTTTTCTTTGAGTGTCATCCTGATATATATAACAGCACTAACAGTGATGCTATCTCCTTTTCTGTTGTCCCTCATAAATACAGTGGGAAAATAATAGTTACATATCTGTTTTACCTTTAGTTACATGAGATAATAATGGATGTAAGAACATAGATTTATACATAACATTATGAAGTTAGATTGATGAATAATAGTTAATTATGTGGTATTGGTCTTCCTTTAAAATCTTAAGGGCATTTAATTCCTTGCAATTATGTAAATGCAGACTTTTGAATGTGTATTTCTTAATTATCACATTATGTAGAGTTTCTTGTAATTTTCTTATGAGGCTGCAGTCCTTGTAGACAATAGAAAGGTAGGTCAATAAAAGCTTCTGCCATTCATTTAGTGAGTTTGAAACAGTAATTTCAGGCTCACCATTTTTCAGATTCTTTAGCAAATACGATAGATAACAGAAAGTCATACTCAGCAGATTTAGCTTATGTTTTTGATTTATCACTTTAAAAGCTCTGTGAATGGCTACACATAGCGTCATGAAAAATTCTGTAATTTGTTCTGAACTATCACAATTGAGGAAAAGACTTTATAAATTACACATTATCTGAAAGCTGCATTTGGCGTCCCGGTAATCTGCCTTGGCATTTTACAATTTGATACTTGTCGAGTGTTTCTTTCATGTTGAAGTAGTAAAACTGTATGATAATTGGCCATTGTTTGTACTGCTGTACTTAGAAACATTTCACTGCTGCCATCATAGACCTAGTATTTCTAGGGCAGTATAATTTATCCATGAAATTTTGCTTTGGGTTAAAACTTGTTGTGCAAATTGTGTGTCCATTTTTAGATTAAATGAGCTTCAAAAAAATTGCTGCTGTTATACACTTTTTCCCCCCCCCATATTCTTAGTAACTAAAAATATGTTAGTGCCTGACATTTAGAAAACCGAAATACAGTTATGGGTCTGGGACCAAATCCCATGAAGGAATGCAAACAAAAACTCTATATTTGCAAGAGGGTGTGCATAAAAACATGCACACTCTTTATTATAAACAGCTCTCACTGTGTGAAAAATCGACTGAGTCCATGCATTATGCTGCATGCAAATGTGACAAGTAAGCATACAAACAGTAGTCAGGTTATTTGAAGATTTGAGTCTTCATTTGCAGCACTCTGTAATACTATCTAGTCAATTTTAGTACCAGTGCTCTAAAAAATGCACTGTAACAAACAAAATCAGCAGGTTACTGGTGTTAAAAGTCAGTTATGGCAGAGAGTTGCAACATCAGAAAACTCACTGTTTTATTATACTGAAGTTCAATCAATGACTTCCTAACACCACATAGATCTTAGGGGGTCTGTTAAGTCAAAGTATTCCAATTTTCTAGAAGAAGTCACAATATCTTCTAAATCCATGTCGCAATGAATAAAGTGAAAAACAAGAAAGACTTTGAATTGCAAAATAAACCATTTGCTAAAATACCACAGAGACTTCTGTGTTGAATTGTCCTCCAAGCACCAGCAATCTCAATGCAAGACCTCTCTGTGGCAAAGCCTACAGGCACTTCATTTCTTATGCCAAAAGTTTTGAAATGCATAAATGTACTCACCACTGATTAACTAGATATATATGTCATATTAAAAACCACATACAGACTAAAGATAGTAAAGATCAGCATAAGGGAAAATAAAAAAGAAACAGGAATGTGAGCACCTAGCCAGTGCTTTTATATGTTTATTGAAAGTGTTTTTTTATTTTGGTTTTCACATTCTCTCTCTCTCTCAAGAAAAAAAAAAAAAAAAAAAAAAAAAAAGGACTTTAAGAATGAGATACATTTGGTTTTCTATTACATTGTTCCTTTGGCAACATACATACTTATTTCAACATTAAAGATAAATCAGCAGTTGCAAACCTCAGTTTTCTTGTATCAGAATAGCTGTTATCCCATTCACTGTATTTCTTTTAATGTATGTTTAAAAAATAATTTCTAACTTAAGAGTAAGGAGAAAAATATGAGATTTACCTATTTAAATAATATCCTTCAAATTGGTGTCTTGTCTCAAAAAGTAGCTGTAAATAAATGCCTAGGAAGAACAATGAGGCAAGCATATACTGTGGTGAGTATTTTTCCTGCCTCACATTATTTTCACCTCATGGGGAGTCTTGAGGCTGATTAGTTGTACCCCTTGAGAAATTCTCATCAGAGCCATCTTTAAATACTTATTCAATGCCTCCCTGGACCCATATAAATTTTTTGTATCCAAGTCGTATTTTGCTAAGGAGTTTATCTCTTGCATGAGCAATGACTTCCTCTATTTGCTGTGCACTTAGATCTTACTAACTTCTTCAAACCTTTTAAAGCATAAAAAGTTTCCCTGTCCACTACCTTTATGCCATTTGTGATTTTATAAACCTCTACTATATTCATCCTTATTTTGTTTTCAGGCAGAAGCATCCTGCTAAAATGTCATGCAGAAGCTATTACCTAGTTTTGGATGTCCTTTTTGTTCTCCTCTGAACATTTGGCAGTTCAAATTGTTCTTTTTGAGATGAAGAGACAAAAACTGCATCTAATATTCTATGTGTGAGCAAACTGAGAGAAGATATTAAACTGCAATCAAAATTTTGTGTTACATATTTTTTGTAAGGAATTTATTTTGTTTTCAAGAAAACCTAAAATATTTGGTTTGATAAGAAGAGTTGGTGGCAGGTGTAGGTGAAAATATTTTATTTTTTTCTTTTCTTTTCACCTTTACATAACAATGTTTCCTGTAATGATTTCTACAAAACACTAACAAGTCAAATATGGGCAAAGCATTTGATACTGTCCCATACAACATCATTGTCTCTAAAATGGAGAGACATGGATTTGACGGGTGAACCTCTCAGTGGATAAGAAATTGTCTGGATGTTCACACTCAAGGAGTTGTGGTCCATGGCTCGATGTCCAGATGGAGACCAGTGCTGGACAGTGTCTCTCAGAGGTCCGTGATGGGACTGGTGTTATTTAGCATATTTGTCAGGGACATGGACAATGAGATTGAATGCAAACTCAGAAAGTTTACACATGACACCAAGCTGAGTGGTGTGGTTGATAATCTAGAGGGAACAGATGACATGCAGATAGACCCTGACAGGCTTGAAAGGTGGACCTGTGGGAACTCATGAAGGCCAAGTGCAAGGTCCTGCACCTGGGTCAGGGCAATCCCAAACAAAGATACAGGCTGGGTGATGAGTGGACTGAGACTGGACCTGAGGAGAAGGATTTGGGGATGCTGGTGGATGAAAAACTGAATATGAGACAGCAATGTGAGCTCACAGGCCAGAAAGCAAATTATATCTTAGGCCACATCAAGAGAAGTGTGGCTAGCAGGCTGAGGGAGGTGATTCTCCCTTCTACTCTGCATTAGTGCAACCACATATGGAGTGCTGCATGCAGCTCTGGGGTTCGCAGCACAAGAAAGAAATTGATCTGTTCAAGCGGTTCCAGAGGAGGGCCATGAAGATGATCAGGGTGCTGGAGCACCTCTCTTATGGTCAAGCATGACTTCCCCTTCGTGAATCTATGCTAACTACTCCTGATGATCTCTTGTCCTTAATGTGCCTGGAAATGGTTTCCAGGATTAGCTGCTCTATCACATCCCCAGGGATTGAGGTGAGCCTGTAGTTCCCTGTGTCCTTCTTTCCCTTCTTGAAGATATGAGTAACATTTTCTTTCTTACAACATTTGAGCACTTCTTCTAGACACCATGATCCATCGAAGATTGTTGAGAATAGCGTAACAATGACATTGGCCAGTTCTCTTAACATTTGTGAGTCCATCTGTATTGGGTTTTTGTGGCCCATGAGGCCCCTGCCCTTACGTATGTTCAGGATGCTTAAGTATACCCTGACCTGATCTTCGTTCACCAAGTGTACATCTTCCTTGCTCCAGTATTTCCTCCTGATATTTGGGATCTGTGATTTCTGAAGATTGGTCTTCCTAGTAAAGACTGAAGCAAAGAAAGCATTCAGTACCTTGGCATTTTCCGTGTCCTGTGTAACTTGGTCTCCCTTTTTGTTGACTGATGGACCCACATTTTCCCCAGTCTTCCTTTTCTGTCCTATGTACTTATAGAAACCCATCTTGTTTCTTTATCCCTATTCAAAAAGAAGTACTGTATTTAACTACTGGTATTAATAAAAGGAAAAGAATTAAATGTATAGAAGAAATAACTTGGAATTTAGCTATAAATGCAATTGTACTGTCAGAATAACATCTATAACCCCAGTAAGAGATTTAAAACAGATGAAGTTGCTTATACAGTAATAAATCAGGCACCTGTGATTGTAAGGGATAGAGTTTAAATATTACTTATATTTTAGCTTATTTTATTGTGGGGTAAAAACAGTACAGAAGATGATACTAATAGTTTATCTTTTACTCTGAATGATCTTTTAATATGTCATGTATAAGGTGGTGATCAGAGGGTCATCTTATAAAATTTTTATCCTGGAAACACCCAGTATACAATTTCATTGTTAATACTGTATAAAACAAAACAAAACAAACCCTACCCCCAAAACAAACAAACAAACAAAACAAACCCAGACAAACAAAAAACCCCAACCAACCAACTAAAACAAAACCAAACCAGACCAACAACAAAACAAACAAACAACAAAACAACAACAACAAAAACACCAATTTAATTTTTTAAATTTTATTTTTTGTAAGAGAAGATTATTTTGTTTTGTTTTGTTTTGTTTTTCAATGTTTTTAATATTTCTTTTAAATCATAACTGTTAGGAGTAGACAGTGACTGTGAGTCAACACTCAACATCCGTGATTGTATAAACTTGTACTATGCATCATAACATACTGTGGCTGTAATAATTTTATTTTAATGTGTCTTCAGTGCAACAGATATTTTAAAAAACATTAAGTGAAAGATTCACCCAACAACCCATGATGAACCGTTATTAACAAAGTATATATAATCAGGATGCTTTCACAATAAAACACAGATTGGGTAAACATGTAATTGGGAAGCTATTAATTTTAGCAAGACAGAACCAATGAAGATTTCTGTGCTTAGGCTTTTGTAGCTAGGCTTTACTAAAAAATGACCAGATACACTTCAACAACTGTTCCCACGTCTTATCTACTAGGTTTTGCTAAAAGTCATCCTGGTGGACTAAAAATGTTTGTTATTTTCTTTTACTCATAACTGCATATTCTATGTAGTCCACCTAAAACCAGAAAAAAAATAATTTGTACCTTTCCTGTGTTATAAGATCTTCTGCTCAGTGAAAGCCAGAATATCCTTGTTGTTTTATGGGTTGAAAAAGTGAATGAATCCGCATTTCCCCACTAGGTACCTTAACCTCGGGACTCAAATGTGAAAATTTCAACATATTAACAGCTCTGAATACGGATTTCTATTAAATGGGCCATTTTACATTCAAGTGGATATTACCTGAAAGACAGACTAAGCATCTGTGTGAACTCTCACCTGCTTTTTTAAGTCCACTGAGAGTCTCCTGGAAGTCACAGGTCCAAACATGGAAACTCACATGAGTGGAGCCTTATTTCACAAGTCCTAGAGCACACAATTCATCAAAGGAGATGGTAGAACTCTGTACAAAATAATACCTATTATAAATTTGTTTTCTTCTACTTTCAGAGTTTAATTTTTACTGTTTTTTCTCTTACTATTATTAAGCACTTATACCTCAGTATATATTTCCACTCTTCATGTTAAGCTTACTACAAGAATGTCTAAATTATTTGTGAGTGGTACATCTTATTAATGGTTTCAAAGAAATAAAGATATTAAGATGATTGTATATTAGCTTAATCAAAGGGCTACAAAAATGTAGCTGTACCATTTTTTGATTACACTCAGACTTGGAAGCACTTTTAGTTATTTTGCATTGGTTAGGGGCCAAGTTATTAAATCCTGCTGGACAAAATAGTAACTATGCAACATTACCTGAAGGCTGAAAAGCACAATAAAAGTTCTTGCATTGTGGTCCCCTGTACTTACGGGTATTATCTTGAGAGCAACACATTAATGCTAGACTAGGTTCATCCTTGTGCCAACATAATGATCACTTCTTGGAGGATGTAGTGCGAAGATAACAGAACAATTCTGCTTTGTCCAGGTTGTGTTCAAGTAGGATTACAAATGTCAACTCAAAGACAACTACACTAGACGTGTAACTGAACCACAGCCACCAATTTCAGTATTAGCAGGCTGATTTCATTCTGTAGCTATACTCCATACAGTGGAGAATTGACCATATCAAATTGACTTTAAACACATTTTGCATCTTGTTAGTGAAAATGCAGTCATTCCAGTCTCTTTCAGTGTTGCACAATGCTTATCATTTGTGGCGATATTTAATGTTGTGTTAAATATCTATGGTAAACTGAATGTAAATAATATCTTTGTATTGGAATTGCTATAACAATTCTATGCTCATAGTCAAATTAGACGAGAGTAATATTAAATGAAAAGTGAATAGCAGCACAGTAAATAAAAATTTATTCAGTATTTAAATGTATCTCCCTATATTTATGTCAATTAGATCCTATTAACACATAAAGTGGGTAAGGAAAAGAAGATATTTGATACTCTTTTGTAGTACAGTACAGTTCATAAAGTAATCGTCCTTTAATGTGTTGTTGTAGAAATATAAAATGAATTGTAAGGCTTAAGTTTTGCAATTATAGAAAAGTCTGTTTCACAGATAAAATCAGTTCTGTTTGAGTCTTTATACATCACAGACCTCCATGAAACTTTATTTAACAAACTATACCAAATAACCAGTGAAGTAGCTCCTGTCAGCTTCAATAGATTTAGGTTAGGTCTAAAGTGAAAATAGTTTGTTTGTTTGTGTTTGTTTGTTTGTTGTTTGTTTTGTTGGTATTTTTAATTTTTTTTTAATTTATATAACCATGTGAGATTATCCGTGCTTAAATGGAGGTTTCATGTGAATTGCAGAAAGAGGACAGACAAAAAAAAAAAAAAAAACAAAAAAGAGTAGAATATTAATGTTCTACAAATTTAAAGAAATGTGAAAGATAAGTTAGTGGACAAAATTATGTAGAGCAGAAACAGAAACTATATTAATGGAAAAATAGACAAGATAGAAATGATATATTTAAAATAGAGTATCTGGGATTCCATCCACTTTGGCTGTTGGTCTAAGATATCTACTATGAAGGAAAAATTGCTAAAATAAATACATAAAAAATTATCAGGGCAAGGGATCACTTTGTACAGAATAGGGGTAGACTGCTCAGATCTGCTGGAAAAACAGAAAAAAAAAAGTGGACAAAGAAAATAAGGACACAAGATGAATGAAGTGACAAAGAAGATGGTAGATCAGAGCAGGATGGAGTGAATTACCTAAGTTTTTAAAGTATGACTATACAAAAAATCATGCACCTACCATAAAGATTCATTGCATGTATGTTAATAACCGGATGCCACAAACTCAGACTCCAGAATACTGAACCTCATAGTGTTTGTCTGGGGTTCTTCTACTTGCTTTGTTCCAGGCCACCTTGCCAGCTGTAGTCTGCAGTCTGAATACTACTCAAATTCCCTAGCCACTCCTCTAGGTGAGATCCCACAGTAATAATACAAGCAGCAATTTTGTGAAGGGAGAGAGGAAGGGCTAGGCATTGCTTAGTGTACCACCCAAAGTGGTGGTACACAAATGATGATTGGAGATATGATTTAGAGACTCACTATACAGTGCTATTTTGAGAAGGGTTTGAAAGAAATTAACAGCTCCCAATAGAAGCTCTTAAATGGGCTTCTGTGCAGATACAAGGTTGGTCACAAAAATATAATCACATATGAGTCATGTTGCTTCATCTATGATTGATTGTCTGAGGCTAATAGCTAAGTCAGACCTTGTAGGGAGATGTAACATGTTTATTATACTAGACAATTAACTTGAGAAAAGCAGAGCTGCTTTTCAGTAGCAAGCCCTCCTACAGGTTTTATATATGTATGATACAGATTTGGATATATACCCAAAGCAGTGCTTTTGCGCATGAGAACCTACTGTTTTCTGCTGTTGGATAACTTGATCTAACAGACAACATCACCTTTCCCTATAAACCTGCCTAATAAAATGACTGTCTTCATAACTGAATAAAATTATCTGCTTGTTTATCCTCTGTTGCCTGGTGGCCAAAGATGTCTTTCAAAATATCCCTATAATGTTCTGCCTTTTCACATGTATTCTGCAATCCACATATAGTTGTGAAATGATTCTAAGAACAAGCTCTTTATATTTTTATAGTCCGTATTTTGATAAACAGCTTTAAGAAAATAGTAGCTGAATGTAACTCCTCCACAGTTTTAGAAAAAGGAGGGCATATTCAAAGGACTATTCCTTCACCTATCATTATCAGTGACTCATTTTGCCATCAAATGCAGAGCCATATGGAAATTATACCGTACAAACTGAAATAAACACATTAGAAATAGAGTGTAGCATTAAAGCAACTAGGCAACAAAAAAATGGGAAGAAAAATAACCCCTGACTCTGAAAGCAAAGAAGAAGAAGCATACAGAATTACAGGGAGTAGCTGCAACGCTAAGAACTTCAAATGTGACAGCACAAACAACTGCACTCTGCTTTTTAAACATTTATATGATGCTTCAAAGTGGTTAACACCTAGTTATTAGAGCTCCAGAAAAAAAAAAAAAAAACATTTAAATGCTTCATGTCTCCTCTACACCCATATATACCACAGAAATAGTCACTGATGAAAAATAATATGTTATTTACTTACTTTCTAAAGTGAAGTTTAATAAGTGTTAGACATGAAAATCCATGCGTACTGAAGAAAGAATGTACTCTATGGAGTCACTTTCAGCAAATGAAGACCACCTGGCCACAACCTTTCAAATGATTGTGGATTTAAAGAAAAGAATGGCATCCCTGGAAAATCAATTAGCAATTTTAATCTTAATCTTAATCTTATTTTTCTGCCATGTAGATGAGAATAATTTCTAGTGATTTTTTTCTCTACTAAAAGAGAAAGATCTTGGAATTAAAAACAAAACAAAACCAACAAAACCAATGACAAAAATCCCACCTTTTGGTTAACATCTGTTTTCATCACTAGATCAAAGCTCATTTAGTGCCTTTACTTTTTAACAATACATTACATAAGTTACTTTTGTGTAACACCAAGCCACTGTCTCCAAATTAGTACAAAGTAGTGGAGGAAGATGCATTGTATCAGGATGACAATGGAAAAAAAAAAAAAAAAGAGGGAAAGGAAATTCCACAAGTTTTCCCACTGCTCTCTGTAAGGGTATGTGGAGAGTATCTGCTTCTTCAAGGAGCCAGAAGCCAGAGACACACCTGAGCAATAAATGATAAGGGAGGTCTTGATAAGGACAAACCTGGTCGGCTGCACTAATTGGTAAGGAAATGTGGAGTGTGAAAATATTTGTGTTTTCAGCTGGGACGATAAGGAAAGAGAAGGAGACAACTTTCCCTTCCCTAAGCAGACCAGTCAACACTAACAAAGTAATTAGAAACAAACCTGGTCACTCACACTAATTCTTGGGCTATCAAGAAACTGCAGGGAAACCAGGACTTTGATAAAGGTGCAAACCTGAAGATCCAGAATGTTGGAAAGGGTTGGTGGGACTGTGCCAGCTGATGAGGCTATGTGCAGAGGAAAGGGACAGAAGTGAGGAACTTAGTAGGAAAAGAAAGAGAAAGGTATAAAACAGGGCCAGTCAGCACACTTAGCTGTCTGAGCCCTGTGCCTGATCACCACAGACTGGCCTGTCTTCTTACACTTTTTTATTAAACCTTTTCTTAATGATGTCTTTATGTAATCTCACTCTCTGTCTTGTGTGTGGGCATGTGTGTGTGCTGCAAAGATGCAGTTCCAGCTGCTGGAGATACCTGTGTGTGTGTAAATGAAAACTTTTGCCAGACTTTGGAGCCAGTTGGGTATCAGCATCAGCTACTAGAGGAAGTGGTGGTTTCTAACACCCAGCCACTGGGGCAGAGATGATGTGTGTTTCCAAAAACAGCTACTGGGGGAACTGAGGTGAGTGAGGGGCTCAGTTCCAGCAGCTGAAGTAGGACAAAAGGTGTGTGCGCCTGTTCCCAGCTGGTGGAGATGAGTATCTATGCCTTCCCCAAACTGTGTGTGTGTGGGGTCTGCCTGTGGATTTGCTAGAAAATCCTTTGAGCTGGACCAGACAGTGAGTAGGGGGCCTCAGGTCCAGGAAGGGTTATCAGGTGGGCAGAGAATTCATGCTTGTATCTAGAGGGACCTGCGAGTGTGGAGAGTCTGTGAGACCAGTGTGTGAGTGCTAGGTGTTTGCAGAGAGCACCCAGCTGGACCAGCCAGTGAGTCAGAGACCTTTGGAGTGGGTAGAAGGGGCTGGGATTCAGGCAGTGGTGCCAGGTGGGCAGAAGGGCCATGACAGTGCTGAGGAGATCCACAAATGTGCATGTGCTTGTCAACCTGTGGAGTGCGGTATGTGTCCTGCACTAGTGATGTCCTACCTCTGCCAGCACAAGAGGAGGAGGAGGCATGGCTATTTGGGCTTGTGTCTGGTGTGAGTCCAGCACATGGGTGCTGCTCAAGGCAGTGGTTTGTCTGTGGTTGGCTGGGTGACCAGCTGTGCCTGTCACCTCTTGTGTGTGTGCCCATGGCACTGGAATATATTTTCAGGTTTGCTGCTGGTTAAACTTGCAAATGTCATCAGCCATGTCCCTCAGCCTGGGCAGAGGCTTGGGTTCTTGGGCACTGGGTTGGGCTCCAGCAGCCAGGCAGGAGGTGTCCTGAGCCAGAGCAGCTGGAGGAGGTGGCCCTGCTCTTAACACCTCTCTAGGAACAAAGGAAGCAAATCCTGTTACTATGCTTTTCTATTACCTAGTTCTGCTGATACCACTAGAAAAAAAAATAAAAAATTACACCTTTCTATGTCCTTTCCTCTCCTAGTTCCAACGCATGGAAGGATTTTGAGGCACATGAATTTAATAGGTGTTCTTTAGACTTCAGTTACAGATGAGGATCAAGAATGGTCTTTTTCTCTCTAACCTGCTCATGCAACTTACGGCTGAAGGACACAATCTAACTGTTAATTTACCCAAGTCTACCAAGCAAGGATGGCTCAGAGCTGCATAGTGCTTGCAAGCACTAGAAGAGAAAGAACATCTCTGAATCAAACATCAGACAGATTAATTTTTTTGGCTTTTGTTACCTAGCCCTTAATGTTTCTGTCCTTCCCATGCACCCAGCTCTTCACTACTGGCTGCTCAGAAGAGCTATAAGTTGTTTCAAAAACATATTTTATATATATATGGCCATTCAGAAATATTTCAGACAACTTCCAGTAACAGAACATGATCTCTTATTGATTAATAATCAGTATTTTTTGTATAGGCAACACACTGGAAATTGACTTGTTGGTCTGGTAGCATTAACATGATATTTACTGAACATGTTCAAGAACACCTTCAGCATCTTCCAAACACAGGTTTGATAGTTTTCAAGCCACTTTGGGACTTGATTACTTCTCAAAATATCTTTGTTTAATCTTCTGGCATGCTGGAAAAAATTCTATTCTAATGTCAATCAGTTTACAACTTTACAAAAAATCTCCAGATATAACATTTTTCACAATGTAAATACTTGACACCGCAGAACATTGTCTGGCCAATATATTTATTTTTTCGCACCACTAGGAATGATGTGCATTCTTCGTAAATGATAGAAAGAATTAATCTCTCTATACATTAGTGCTGAATTCTGTCTTTCACAAGATTATTTTCAGATTTACTGTTAGCTATTTCTAAAAGTGTAATGTGGCTTACAGACCTGAATCTAGTTTTTTTTTTTTAATATTTTTTATTGTTTCCTGGGACATATGAATAAAAAAAAAGTCTAAAAACCTCCTTAAAGAAATTCTTGTTTCAATGATCAAAAGGAAAACAAAACTAAACAAAACAAAGAAAAAAAGAAAAAATTGTCTGGGTAATTGTGAAAAAAAACATGCAAAAAGAGCAAGTCTTCTCTATGGCAGTGGGTAAAATACTATTTAATGTCCTCCAGGGTGCCTATATTGCTGCAGCTGTGAAACTTTGTTACTAATCAGAAAGCCTAATAATGTCATAAAAATGCTGCTATATCCAATCCAGTACTGAATATAGTGTGCTTTTGGGAAAAGATAATATAATGAAACACAAGAAAGCAATATGTCTACAAAAACTTGACCACACATACAAAGAATGTATATATGTATTTATTTATATGTATTGTATACATGCATTACTCTAACTCCATCTAAAATTATGGTAGTCCAAAATGACTAAGAAGTTGACTAATCAAAATGGAGGACACCCCACAAGCAAGAGGTTTCTGTTTCACTTCATTTTAATTTCCTTTGGAATCCTGAAATTATTACTGTTTTGATCAGACCTGAGCTACATTCAAGGAAGGCATTAGTTTTAAGGGGTTTTAATACATTCTTAAAATAATCTCCTTATAAAAGGATTTGCTCAGTTTGAAATAAAACTTTGTTTTCTTACAGTTTTCACTGAAATAATATGGTGGTCTTCTTAAAACAAGGCACTGCATGATTGCCTATAAATGACCTACTAGGTTATAAAATCAACCAATATGGAATGTTCTGAGTATGCTTTTAACTGCTACATAATGACTACTTTCTAAGTTTGTCGAACGGAAATTAAATACCACCAGCTGCCTTCTCAGTGTAAAATATTAAATGTAATGTTTTTAGGCAATAAAAGGAATTAGTTTAACCACCTGTGGTGGGTTGACATCAGGGCCTTATCAAAGCCACTCTATCACTCCCCCTTCTTAGGTGGATAAAGGAGATAAAAATGTAATGAAAAGCTCATGGGCTGAGATAAGGACAAGGAGAGATCATTCACCAATTACTGTCACAGGCAAGACAGACTGAACTTGGAAAAAAAAAAAAAAATATATATATATATACACATAACCAATCAAATCAGAATAGGATAATAAGAAATAAAACCAAATCTTAACAACACCTTCTTCACCTTCTCTTCTTCCCAAGTTCAACTGCACTACCAGTTTCTCTACCTCCTCCCCCTGAGTGGTGCAGGGGAACAGTGAATGGGGATTACAGCCAGTTCATTACATTTTCTCTGCCGCTCCTTCTTCCTGAGAGAGAGATCTCCTCATGCTCTTTTCCTGCTTCAGTGTGGGGTCCTTCCCACAGGATACAGTCCTCCACAGACTTCTCCAATGTAAGTCCTTCCCATGGGCTGCAGTTATTCACAAATTGCTCCGGCATAGGTCCTTTCCACAGGGTACAGTCCTTTAGGAACAGACTGATACAGTGTGGGTCCCCCACAGGGTCACAGTTCCTGCCAGGAGCCTGCTCCAGGATGGGCTTCCCACAGAGCCACAACCTCCTTCAGGTATATACACCTGTTCCGATGTGGAAACCTCCACAGGGTACAGGTGGATGTCTGCTCCACCATGGTCTTCACCTTGGGCTGCAGGGGAATCTGTGCTCTGGTGCCTGAAGCACCTCCTTCTCGTCCTCCTTCACTGATCTGCAGAGTTGTTTCTCTCACATATTCTCAGTCCTCTCTCCAGCTGTAGTTGCTGTTGCACAGCAAGTTTTTCTACTTCTTAAATATTTTATCCCAGAGGTGCTACCACTGTCACTGATGAGCTCAGCCTTGGCCAGCAGCAAGTTCATCTTGGAGTCAGCTGGCATTAGCTCTGTTGGACATAGGGGAAGCTTCTAGCAGCTTCTCACAGAAATCACCCGTGTAGCCCCCTTGTTATCAAAACCTTGTCATGCAAACCCAATGCACGACGTTACCACTGGGATTATGAAGAAACTATGGTTATGAAATTATCATTGCTAAACATTGCAGTCACCGATGATGCAAGATCCACTCTTGACTAAACGGAGTAATCTACCCTACTGCTAAAATACCAGCACCAGTCACCAAGCTGGATGCCTTCCAAAACCAGGTCTAATCCGATTGCATGAAGGAAAACAAGTCAAAGGTGAGTTTATTGAATCTATAAGTAACAAATTGTTTGATTCACTGAATGCGGAATACAATGCCCTCTCTGTATATAAAATGATATTAAATGTAGTAAAATACCTTTAAACATTAAGGTTGTAAAGTTATGCACTTAGAAGTCAGGAAACACTTCAATGTCACTTGTAATAATGTCATTGAATGTATTTTCTTCACTACATGTAGAGAATATGTATACATTTGTAAGTATATAAAATGAACAGCATTTTGTGAAATATGTGTACCATTTACTATACTGGAATTTGGTTCATTAGAATAATGTTTTAATATACTCTGAGGGATCTTTGCAACCCTGTTTTGACTATGAACAACCATAAGATTCTTTTCCTTGCTGTGATCACCTATTTGGATCAGACTGTAACCTGTAGTGAAGCTGTTACTTGCCTGTTGTTTCCTATGAAGTGACTGGATAGAAAGGAAAATGCGAATGACAGTGATACCCTAGCCATATCTTTCTTATACTTGCTGGACACAAAATATATGAGAAAACTGGAAGGATTAGCTGTTTAAAAAGGAGAGTGAACTAACTTACAACCAAATCTAAAACCTGATGTACGCTATTACACCTCTAACAGATTAGGGTTTGATTCTGGGAAAAGAAGGTAAAGTTAAAATAAAAATTAAAAAAAAAAAAAAAATCTGAGATATTGCTATGGCTTAACCCAGCAGGCAGCTAAACGCACACACAACTATTTGATCACTCCCTGCTCACTGGCGGGATGAGGGAGAGATTTGGAAAAAAAAAACAAAACAAAAACAAGCAAACAACCAACCAAACAAACAAACAAAAAAACACCAAAAAACCCTTGTGAGTTATGATAAAGATAGTTAAATAGGACAGAAAGGGAAAATAATAATAATAATAATGAATATATAAACCAAATTATGCACAATGTAGTTGCTCACCACTTATAGAACCAATACTGAGCCAGTTCCTGAGCAGAAGTTCCCTGGCTAACTTTTCCCTAATTTATATACCAGGCATGATGTCATATGGTACGGAATGTCCCTGTGGGCAATTTGGGTCAGCTGTCCTGGCTGTGACCCTTCCCAGCTTCTTGTGCATCTGCATGGTCCTCACTGAAAAGCCCTTGACTTGGTATAAACATTGTTTAGCAACAACTAAAACATCAGTGTATTATCAAAATTCTTCTTCTACTAAGTCCAATATACAGCACTGAACCAGCTACTAGGATAAAAATTAAGTCTATCCCAGTCAAAGCCAGGACAAACATATTTTTCCACCTTTTTTTTTTTTTTAATTCATCCTCTTTAAAGCATCATAAGTAAGGATTCCTTACAAAAATAGAGTTTTACTTGCCTTCCTAAATATTTATTTCCAGTGTTGCCTTTGTCCAGGCACTGGTATTCTGAAGTCTCTGTTGGGAGCTGTATCGGGTAAATAATTTGGTTGAAAATTAACCTTGCCCTCACTTCCCTAAAGGATCAGTTTTTAGCAGCAGCATATATTTACATAGAACTGTGGCTGTGAAACCCAGAGGCTTATAGCTGAATGCTCACAATCACAGTCTAACTAACAGATTTGCAGTGAACAAGTTCCTCTTTTTTCACTACACCCAAATTAAGAAAATCATCCTCACTTTATCAAGTAAATATAGTGTGTGGGAGAAATAATACTGGATTATAAAAATAAAAACTATTAGGCATTACAGCTGACTGCATAAATGCATTGCATGAAATAGTGCCTTGTTTTTCCCTTAGTACTGACACACAAGCTCCCTGCAACTTAGTCATTACTTACAGCTTTTACTCTTCGTTGACCTGTGCACGTGTTATTCCACTGTTTTCATCGTCTCTTTTCAACTCTCATCTGCAGCAGAAAAAAATGAAGAGGAAAAAAAAATCCTATTTTATAGCAGAAGTTGCTCTATACACAAAATGTAGTCAGAGTTGGACAGTGAAAAGCCAACCATGCCTCTATCAAAATTCCTAGCAACATCTACCTTTGTAAACACAGAGATCTGGAATAAATAAGGCCTTTCCACACCAGGGGAAAGCATGTAGCACCCCAACTAGCTCATAGATGGAGATCAGTTTCTGTGAGTTACCAATCATCAGAATCAAACACACTCAGGAAGAGAGCTAGAATGCAACTGCAAAATGCCTCTCCAGATTTTCGTCCCCCTTGAATAAGAAGCACAGTGGCAGCAGTATAGGGTTTGAGTTCCCAGTGCTGGATCACTCCATTGTAGCTCTGCTCTCTAACCTCCGAGTACTCAGTCATGAGGGCTTTTATGTGGAATATCTTGTAGCTCTGTCTGTGTTAAGGAATGAAAAGGAAAATAAAAAAAAAAAAAAAGATGGCATGTGGAACTACTCTCAGAAACTGAGGTCAACCCTCAGGAACTGATAGTTGTTCATACAATTCAGGTCTCTTAATCTCCAAAGCAGAGTGGCTGCATCCGTATCATGTGCTACAAGTGGTCCCTGACCTAGGTATTCTTTGGGGAAATACTAGCTGGTCTACACAAAATACATGGCAAGGACTACTTTAAGAATTTACCAGCACAACGATGAAGTTCCAGGCCAAGAGATGTCCTCTAACATCATTTACTTTTATGCTATAGGTGTAGCACATAATTGTATCTACCAGTTTGGAGAAATCTGGCAGAGCTGTTGTTCTTTGGAATTTCAGGAACCCAGAAGACAAGCCAGTCTGTAACAGAAACTCAGCTCCTGGTTACCATCAGAAAGTCTGGAAGTCTTGAGCATCCTCACATCCAAGATTTTCAGAGTTTTCAGGCTCTAAGACATAGCCTTGTTTTAAACCTACAGTAAACCTGAAAAATGCTTGACTTGTAACAATCATCTGAGTTAATGTCATTCTCCATAATATCCAAAAACTATCAGCTCCAGTTTCTCTGCTACTGCTCGGTGACCCTCCCACTGACATAAACTGTCATAAATGCAGTCGAAATTATGTAACAGTCACACTGTAACTTACACAGCTAGGATGTAAAGCTAACCAAGCCTTGACAATACTTAAGGTACTGACTTCTGGAACATGTGATACTCTACAAAAGAGAAGATTATTAGATGCTCCGCATTAATATTTCTGATTTTCCATTTTCCTAATCAGCGGTTGTTCAGAAATAGAATAATGAGATAGATGGACTTTGGTTTTATCCTCTTTAACTTGGGATTTGCACTGCCATTTAAGGAAGCAGGCATGTCGAGACCACTTTTTGCTTTATTTTACAGTCTAATTTTAGATCTGGCCTAACAAAGGAATGCAATAAGTGACAAGGAATAGATGAACTGATGAAAGACAAGAGAAACAGAGCAAACACAGCTGTTCAATAAAAAATGTGAACATCTGGATATCTCAGTTTTATCATAAAAATAAAGTACTAAACATTGTATTTAGAAACAAACAACAACAATAGAAATCAAAACCATTTTTCAGCACCTCATTCTCATTGAGCACTTTGTAGGAGACATAAAATGTATAGATAATTTTATGGAAAAATCCAGTGCCTTGTTGAGCTTCTTCAGAATTTCAGATCATCAGATGCTGATGAGTAATCATTAGAGTTCCTTCTTTTAAATCCTTTTCATTTAAAAAAAAAAATCTGGAAAAGTCACATGAATTAATACTCAAATATAGAAGGCAGCATCTATCTGAACTCATTGTTAAAGCTAAGTTGCAGAAAACAGAAGAAATAGACAGTATGCCAGAAAGTTAAACAACACATGACAAACCAGTAAATTTGAAAACCGACAGTTTGAGCAATGATTTGACATCTTTCTGTTTCGTGTGTTCTTGAGGTGAAACATTATTTGTATTTCCTCTCTTTAATCTTAGTTCTTTTCTTTCCAAATGAATGGATATCTTTCCAAGTTTTTTTCAAACTTTTCTTCACATCCTTCCTTTTCACTGAGGAAGGTATGATGACTGAATCTGGCAGCAAAATCTATAGTTAAGATTGCCTAACACTTTCCATTATAGAACCCTATTTTCAGATGCTTACAAGTATGTCAGACTTTCAGGGTTTAATCTGAATTTTTTGATTCCAGAAACTCAGCTGTTTCCATGAGATAGGTTTACGTAAACCACTTTGCTTTTCCCATGTTAAAAATTTGTATAATCATTTTGTTGACATTTGTCTTATGGGCTGAAAAATTAGAAATGAGGTCACCCTCAGGCTAAAGAACAATACTTTCTGTTCCTATAAAAAATCTGTCTATATTTGGCATATATTTTCCTGAAATTTCTTTTTTTTTCGAGTTACTAAGGTCTGACATTAGTAGCAAGGTTACTGTCCTTATAAATAAACTCTCCAAAAGTAGAACAACTGTGGTAGGCAACAAAGTAAGACATAACAAGATAGAAAACAATATATAATGGTCCAAGTTAATGATACAGTTAATGAATATAGGAAATGCTAGCAAAAAAAAAAAAAAAAACCAAAAAAAAAACATGACAGGACAGAAGAAAACAAAAGATTGGTCTTAATGTACATGTAAGAGGGACACTGGATACTGCAAAATCTAAAATACAAAGCACAAAAGTTTATCTAGAATTCTCAATCTGCAGAAGCGAGGTCTGTCTTCTGCTTCTCAGATTCTATTAAATGATAATAAAAAAGATAATTAGTCATGCCATTTAAAACTTAAATGAAGGAATAGAAGTTGTCACCTAAACACTCAGTGGCAATCATTTAAGCTTAGGTCTCAGGAATTGTGGTTCATCTCCTTTAGTTTTTTACAATTAGTACCTCTAATGAAGCTATTTTTCTAGGCTTTCTTCATCCTGAAAGGGAAGGAATAGGAATGTCCAGAAGACAACTCACCCGAAGTGTGAGTTATCCTAAATGTATCTCCTATAAAATGTGTGGGAGATAGAAATTTACATTACAGTTCAGAGGTACAGGCATAACTTTGGAGATGGATACCTCATTTAACTGCTGGCATCTAAGTGCAGAAATCTGCACTTGAGCTAGTTATCTTAGTATTCATACTTTATAGACAAGAATTAACATAAAAATGGAGATGTTTATCTGATATGTTTTAGTTGTACTTTTTTTTTTTTATGAGAAAACACAGTTTTTCTATAAAACTCCATTTTTATTTGTCAAAGGTTGCCAAATCCTTTAGTTCCATAGAGGCCTGGATGCCACAGATCCATGTAGCTCCATGCCTGCACATCCAACTAGCAGCAAGTCCGAGCATATATTTCCAACAGGCACACATGCAAGCACATGTATTCAATATGTATGTAAATATATAAAAAGATGCCTGTGAAGATCATTTCACACAGAAACATTCAGCACTCAAGGAAACACAGGCAGCACTGACAAATTCATCCTGTTACGCACTCTGGCTGATCAGGGTGAATGTCTATCAGTGGGAAATAGATGCATATATAAATACATAAATATGGATCCTGCAATAGTTGACCTTGGATGATAAGTCTATCCAGTAGCGGGTCCTGGATCTTTTCATGTCCAGTTGCTTCACACACAGACACGCAATTAAGTCTCTAAGTAAATGTGCAGATCCTACAAGTCCCTCTGGAAGCTTCTCTGGACATCCTGGTCCCTCCAGCAGGCAGGGTCTCTATCTGTCCCACTCAGAGATACACACATATCTGGCCCTGACCTATGGCCACCTCAGTTCATCATTTCCAAGCTATTTATTTTGCTTGCTGACTATTCCAGCTTGATATCCACTAATGATTACACATTGACTTACGTAACTTCACTTGCTGTAGCCACCAGCCCTGGAATCACCTGAGACCCTGCGACGCATACACACATGCATACACACCCCCCCCCCCGCCCAGAATAGACTGTCCCCTCACCATGAAAATAGTTAGAAATGGAATTTTTAAGAATGCATTACAATCTGTGGCAACCAGACACAGGACATGACCAGAGAAGCATATTGATGATCATCCTGCTTACATGCAACTGGCCCCTTTCATTCCCTTGTCCTTCTATTCCCATGCTTATTTTTTCCCCAAACCACCTTGATCCCTCCCTTTGTTCCTCTACATCCCATGAGTTCCACACGCTGGGCAGTAAGCCTCCTTAGTCTGAAAAGTGATCCAGAGAGCTGCTCCTGTCAACTTATTTTAAGGGATTTCATACCCAGACCACGGGGGTGATGGCTTTCCTGTGACAGCTGTGAGAGTAGCTAGTATGGGGTGTTCAATTTTCTGATTAGATTATTCTGATTGCCCTGCCTGTGATGGTTCTTCCATGTAACCTAATGATTTCCAACACACATATAGAGACTTCTGAATGAATAGATCTATGTAGATGCCCACACTCTTTACATGGTGGATGTCTACTTTTGATACTGTGAGTACCATTCTAAGTGCACAGGAATTTAGGCGAAGTTTTCCTGTCTCCTGTTTCTGGAACTTCACCCTGTAAATCTCACTTAATTGGACTTCAGGTGGAAAAACTGCTTGCAGAATTCCTGCCCATGCAAATTGATTTTGAAGTACTCAGCAGTGTTCTGATATTGGCTTCCACAATACGTACAACTGCATAAGGCACTATATGAGCAGTAAAAGCTGTTATTGCACATTTCAACAAATTCCTTGGAAAAATGTATCTTACTGTTATACATGTTATGCAACAACTGTCTCCAATGACTTTTCACAGTATTTTTTCTGTGCCATCATATTTGAAGAGTTCACTTAACCATATTTAAAGAAAATGTTATATTGTCAATTTTCAGCATGTAATTAAAAAAGAGTGCAGCCTTCCCCCTATGCATCAGTAAGTGTATTGACTTCTGTGCCACTGCTTAGAAAGCAAATGATCACTGGAATGAGCTTAATCTGCATTGACCATACAAAAATATCAGTAGTTGCACTAAGAAAGTAGTTCAGCCATGATTTCTTTTTTCCTGCTGTCTTTTCTTCAAATCCAAGAAATCTGGACTCAGAAATAGCCCATCAGTTATTGTCTTTCCCTCAGTTCTATAAATTTTATAATATTTCCTATGACTGAATCTATTTGAATGCATTTCTTTTTATCTCTGAAAATGAACTACAATTTGAAATAGAAGTTCTGACAGTTTTGAGCTGTGGTAGCTTAATAAGAGATCTTGATAAAATCAGGTCAAGTAGATTGAAGAGACATGCTCGGTGGGTCCCTTATTTTTCACATTTTCTTTTATCAGGTATGTAAAATCTTAGAAAGGAAGTGCACATTCATCAATTGCCTTCCACAAGATCATGCAGGATGAGCTTAGATCATGCACCTCTGGGGCAATAATTTGAATACCTAATGTTATGCTGTATGTAACTACAACAACATCCAAATTGAAATATTCACAACTTTATAAAGCTATTGCACATTTGTACATGTGATATGAAAAGAAAAATAAAAAAGATATATATGACACAAGACTTAAAACCCTGCAGTAAAACCTCCAGGCAGAGAAAATGTTATCAGGACATTAAGGAGCAAAGCAGTAGCAGATTCAAAGTGCAGAGTCATCAATGCTCAAGCAAAGAACTAAAAGGGAAGCTATGTACTGATTATCTTTCCTATTACAAATGTAAAAAAAAAATAAATAAAAAAAATAAAAAAAATCACTTAAGGCACAATTTGCTACATCAGGAATCTGACTGCACCTATAATATGTAAAGGAAAATGGCTTACAAAAGGATTAGTCCAAAGAAGTTAAACCATCTAGGATTTTTTTAAAATTATTTTTTATTATTTTACTGTCAAGAAAATAATAAAAGAAAGAAGAGGTGAACAAGAAAATATGGAAGGAAATATGTCAGTAGTTTGGTCAAAACACTCATCATGGGATTTTCAGTTCCTGAGAAAACTGCATGTATAACAGCTGTGCTATCACTAGACATGGGTGTATATTCCAAGCATTAGTAAAACACGCTTTTCTTTCATTTTCTTTAAGCAACTACAGGAACAGGTCATTCTTTACTACTTTCCAGTAAATGAACAGCCACTATACATAAGACATACATACATACATTCAGTGATGACAATATCTGTCGTGGTTGAGATGGACGAACAATATAGACCAAGTTCTTCCAGGATGAAAGTAGTAGATGCTATTTATTGTCATGATTATACAGTTTTACCAATTCATGTGTCTCTTCAGTATTGGTTACAAGTTACAGCAGTAACATCTCATTGGCTATTTTTGCTATCATCAATGTTACTCTTTTACTCCCTTCTCTCTCATGGGTACATCCTTAACATCTCCAGATACTCCTTTACTCCCATCTTTTTCACATGTAGGCCTTAATATCTTCAAGGCTAATTTCTGTTCCCATGCCCTCTATCAGGGAAGCCAAGGACCCACCGTAGTCCCCCACAAATATCAACAGCGTGAAAGCTAGAAATGGAAGTTACGCAGTATTTAGGCTGGGCTTCAAATTAGAGTATGCTAAAGCAGTGAGTTATTAAGTAAATTAAATTGGTTGAAAATGTCATACTTCTAAGTCTGACTAACCTTCTAATTCAGAAATAAAGCAACAACTTCTTCACATGTGTTTTGGAAATAAAGAGGCAAATAAAAAACTGCACCCAAAATATGTTTCTAGAACTTCAGTGCTGTGAATACTTCAGCACAGAGGAGAGACTTGTAACTGCCACAAACGGACACAGTTCAAGAAACTTAATGTTTGAGCTTCTGGCTTGGAGCTCAGTTATTTGTAGCTCAATTCAGTTGTGTAATTGTAGGTCTTTAACATCTTTTCGCACATCCCAGAATAACCCACTTGGCCTTCTGCTGCTGATCACCTCCTAAGATCTATATGTTTTTACGGGAAAAATGAAGCTGTCACTGTCTTTTCTGCAAGAGAGAAAGAGGATTTCATGTTGACACAAAAACAAAGAAAACCCAAGCTGTAGGACCTTCTAATACTTTCGCTGTTGCTGTTCTGATAGCACATCTTAGAAAAAGCAAGTTAACCTTCTGTGATTCTTGCAAGAATAAGGAAGGCAACAGTATTACCTGCCACTGAAAAGTTCTTTGATATGCATGGAGGAAAAGCAGAACATAAGAGCTAGGTACTCTCAATACTGTTCACAGAGGGAACACACTCTATGCTTACCAGTCTGTGTTCCACAATAATTATTCACACTTTTATTACTGTAGACATGGTTTAATTTCAAAGAGGAAGAAAGTCATGAAAGGATGCATTTATGACAAAGTGTATGATATGCTCGTTAATAAAATGAAATATAGTTTAAAAAAACAAACCAAACCAAAGCCCCAAACAAACAAACAAAACCCCAAACAAACCCCACAAAATCCTTGCAAACATGGTAATGGCATTCTATATGTTATTTTACATATTTAGGTAAATAAATATTTACATATTTACGTACATACACAGTGTAAGATAAGTGATAAGCTATGAGAAGAAGGAGATGCATAACAGACACTTTTTGCTACTTTATATATGTCTTTCAAACTGATCAAACTGAACAATTAGGAAAGAAAACTGTTGAATCAAGATAACTATTTGTTATGAAATCAGTAGAACAGTTGTGCAAATCTGGAAAAACACAGCTTGATTAACACAAAAATTTGGTTGTTTTTTGATTTTGTTTTGTTTTTCCCCAAGTAAAGGTCATGTCTTACTAATTTGTTGTATTTCAGTGTAAATCAAGCTGTCAGAATGATGGAGAGGTGCAGTAAACACTGTTTGATATGATTTTTTAGAGATCCCTTGTGAGGAGTTCACATCAAGTGCTAATGTCTAATGTGATGAATCATCTTGAAAGGAAAAAGGCTGATGCAATAGGGTATATACTAGCTGAAGATCAGGGAACATACAGTAATTATGAACTAAAATATTTTCAATATATAATAAAAATATATATAATGAGAGTGTTAATGTCTGTGACCAGAATGCTTCCTATGAAGACAGGCTGAGAGTTGCAGTTGGTCAGGATGTAGAGGAGAAGGCTCTGGGGAGACCTTCTAGCAGCCTTTCATTACCTAAAGGGAGCCTACAAGAGGGCTGAAAAAGAACTTTTTATAAGGACATGTAGTGATAGGATAAGGGGTAATGGTTTTCAACTGAAAGAAGGTAAATTTAGATTAGATGTAAGGAAGAAATTCTTCACTGTGCAGGTGGTGAGACACAGGAATAGATTGTGCAGAGAAGCTGTGGATGCCTCATCCCTGGTAGAGTTCAAGGTCACATTGGATGGGATTTTGGGCAACTCAGTCTAGAGGAAGATGTCCCTGCCCATGGCAGGGGGTTTGGAACTAGGTGATCTTTAAGGTCCCATCCAAACCAGATTGTTCTGTGATTCTACAATCCTATGATCTAGTGTACAAAAGGGATGCACATTGAAATTAGACAATATACTGATAGCTGTGCAGCTCTGTATCATGTGATTTCCAAGGTCTAAAATCCTTTGGTGCACATACATACTTGCTAAAGTAGCTGAGATACACCTGCTGCTGCCTTTGTGCTTTTGCCTCATTTTGCTTGACCTTGCTATATTGGACGTTGCACAGCTCTAGCCTGCTATATTATTATTAGCATCTCTTACATTTCTTTAAGCATGGCACTGCTACTAGTTTTTTTACACTGCAACAGGGAGAAGGACTGGAAACACTGAATATTAGATTGGTGCAAAAGTAATTGATTTTAAACCCTGAATATTAGGTTGGTATAAAAGTAATGATTTTAAATCATAATAACTAGGCTCAAACACATCTTTCTTAAGCAAAATAGGAACCATCACAATCAACACATTTTTTGCCAACAACAAATAAGCTTGTTTATTCTTGTAGCATAAAAATCCATGTTTTGGGATTTAGCTAACTCTTAGAAAGCATTTTGTACATTCTGCTGGTAGTGGAAGTGTTTTCTCTGAAAAAAGTTGTCGAGATGCTTGACGAAGTAGTAGTTGGTTGGTGACAGGTCAGGTGAATATGGCTCACAAGGCAAAATTTCATAGTCTAATCTGTTCAACATTCGAAACATTGGTTGAGCAATGTGCAGGCACCAGTTGTTGTATAAAACCCACACATGTCAAAATCTGATTGAGAAATGGATCCTTTTTGTTGTGTAGAATAAGAGAATATGACACTTCAAACTATGATTTCTTTGATTTTCTGTCAGCTCATGAGGTTCCCACTTATCAAGCTTTTTCATCTTTCCAATTTGCTTCAAATACCAAGCAGCCATAGAATGGTCAACGTTGAATTCTTCAGCAACTTCTCATGTAGTTGTAAGAGGACCAGTTTCAATGATTGCTCTCAGTTGGTCATTGTCACCTTCCAATGGCCAGCCACTACACTCTTCATCTTCAAGGCTCTCATCTCCTTTGCAAGACTTTTTGAACCACCACTGCACTGTACGTTTGTGAGCAGTTCCTGGGCCAAATGTGTTGTTGATGTTGCGAGTTGTCTCCACTGCTTTATGACCCATTTTGAACTTAAATAAGAAAATTGCTTGATTTTTTTTTTTTTGTCTAACATAATGTCCATAGTCTAAAATAAATATAAACAGCAAGTAATAAGTCAGTAGCAAAAAACAAAACAAAACAAAACAAAAACCAACAACAACAAAAAACCATAAGGCAAGAAAAGCACATTCAAATGGTGTATAACATAACCACATTTATTTAAGAATATATTCCAATATCCAATGGCAAATTTCAACAATGGAAAAACCACAATTAGTTTTGCATAAGAGTTCCCTCTGTTCTACCTAAACCCAGCTGCAATATTTCTTCTTTTCCTTAGCAAAACGTTGGAACAAAACAGAGCATTGGGAAATCAGTGTGCAATCAATAGATATTAGGAGATGAATTAATCTGTACTAGGATAGTGTTTCTCATACCAAAAAATTCCCTTTGGGGAATTTTTCCTGTTTCTGTGCAGTAGTCTCCAGCAAGAGAGTAACAACCCTCAAGGGAAGTTCCATGCTCCTATTCTTGATAAAAGATCAAATTATCTCTACAGAAAAAACAGAAAGCAAGAGAGATAGTGTTAGTAAAAAAGAGAAAGACATCTTCCCACACTCACAGTATCCTGAAACCTTCTAATTCATTGTCTTATATCTTTTTCAGTATTTTGAAATTAGATGGTCTTAGGACATCAAAGATTGAACAATATATGAAGGACTTAAAAGGTGTTCTCATTGCAGTATGTATCTCATAGACACTAAATGAGGAATGTCTGCTGTTGGGCAAAATAGCTGGTGATTGATAAGGACTGATCGAGAAGTTAAATACAGAGACATTTTTCAGTATTTAGCTATATGGTTCAAATTGTGACAGATTATGCAAATTATTTTACAACTGTCACAGAAATATGCATAACACATCCACTGAATGAAATAGAAGACAGATTAAATCTGTTTTCCTGGATTTATTTGTGTGTTGTTAAATCAAAGAAGAAAATATTAAGATAATACCATTGAATAATCTATACACAGGTGCTACATGTGTCAAGAAAACAATAGTTTTGTAGGAATTTATATACTGGTCAGTGAGGTGCAACCTCACATTCAACAAAAGCCAACAAACAGCAGATTTTCTTGTTTTAGTCTCTGCTTCAAACTAGAATTAAACTAGAAATCCAAACTTCAGACTCTGATGTCAAATGGATGCTGCAGTAATATGTCTATTGACTCTTCTAAAAGTAGGGATGAGTTCTGTTGGAATTTTGCCAATTCAAAAACTAATTAGTCTTTAGACCAAAAAGTAAGATAAATTGACTGTAATAACTGGTGATGAAAGCTCACAACTGGAACTGTGAGACTGAACCATACATCTGTAGCTTAAATTGAGGAGAGAAAAAATCAAAGAATCATTTCAAAATAAAATTATTTTCTTAATCTGAAATATTAAGGAATTCAGTTTCATTTGGAAAGCGGGTCATAATTTCTTGTTACACACAAGTTAGTCTTCATGTTTTCAGGTTCAGATTGTGATTTTTTTAAATCTAATATTGAAATCCATGCAGCTTTAATATTATTTTCCTTCTAAGGAGACTATCTTACAGACTACATAATTTAATGATAATGATAATAGTAATAATAATAAACAAAACAAAACAAAACAAAAAAACACAACCAAAACCCAACCAACAAATGAGTATATGAGTTTAGGAAAAAAAGATTTAGTGTCTGCATGTGTTCTGAAAGACTAAAATCAGATAATTCAGAGAAGTTTTGCCTCTTGTATCTCATTGACCTCTGTGCAACATGGGCACAGCAGTCCCTTCAGTTCTTGTAAAGTCTTGGAAACACCAACTAATCAGTAGAAAACTGATCAAAGGGGAAAATCATCTGCAGAAATAGGAAAGTATTGATAAGGTAAACAATATGTGCTGAAGTGATCAGGATTTGGGTATGATCAGACATGTCATGACTATATAACGGGTTGTAGAATCAGCTACTGGAGCTGAATTTTCAAGAGAAATGTCCTGGAGTTCTTGTGGTATACTTGACAGCTTTGTTCTACTGAACAGAAAGGAACAGCAATACATTGATTTGTCTTTATTCAGCTATAGTGAATAGGGTCATAAGCCCGAGCAAGATCTGACCTTGAAGTTACAACAGTGGATTTTGGAGACTGGAACAGAGAAGCACAGGAGGGCAGATAGAAAAGACAAAAAACCACAAACAAACAAACAAACAAAAAACCCCCAAACAACCAAACAAAAAACCAAACCAAACCAAAACAAAAGCACACACACACACAAAAACAAAAAACAAAAAATCCCAAAAAAGTTATTTAGTATTCTGCCTCTGACAGTTGTCATTAAAGAGATATTTCATAGTGAAATTCAATAATTTAAATGAATGACAAAATTATAAAATCTCAAAGTTCTGTGATAATGGGTTCAATAAATCTTACTTATTTTACCTTAAAAATATTAACTATTCTGGCTAATACTCTTCAAAGATGAAAATTAATTCAATTAGTGTCATTAAATTTCACTTTAACCCTTTCTTTAACTCTGATAATTACAAATATTTAATTTATTTTGTTTCCTTATTTTTTTTGTCTGAATTGATACATTACCCAACATCTACTGGAGACATTTGCAAGCCTACACAGTTTCTCCTAATAATATACTGACTCCAGGGTTTTTTATGAAGCCTGAAATAAGGTGGTGGAGCTTTTTTTTCCAAATAAATTTTTGACTTTCTTTATAGGAGTTTCATATAGATGTCACTATGAACCCTGATGATCAATGATTCTCTTCTCTCCTTTGAAGAAGTCCTTGTGGAAATTTATCAGCAGCAATACAGTAATAAACCACATTAACCTTCAGAGCAATCCTGCCTTTAAAGTATGCTTTTTCCTTTAAATTAGCCAACATTTACCAGGACATAAACTTTCCTTTCCATTTTATATACCAGGATACATATTTGCATCATATAATGCAGTTACCTGAAGTCTATATTCGGACTCATCTTTCTCATTTAGGTTCTTGATCTGGCAAATACTATCCTCTGTAAAAATTACAGGACCAAGACATGAAGTTAGCAGTTGAATTATCTACAGGAAAAGAAGAAGTAAATTTCTGGCTTTGATCACATAAGGAGTTACTAAATTAAATAGGGCCAGAGCTGTAAATGCAAATAGCAGGGTACAGATCATGCCTTTATGTCTGAGATCTATCCTGTAGTGTGTCTTCATCTCCCAAGACTTGCTTAAGCATACTAGCAGTTACACAGTGCCTGCCATTGGTCCATGAGCCAGTTCTGTGACAATCATCCATTTACCAGATGCAGGGTATCAAGCTGCAACAAGTACAATGCTAACAGGTAGTTACTGTATCCTTATCTGACAATAATTTTGTATGTGAATTAGGTCTTGCTATTCTGATACCATAACATTTGTCCTTTTGATCAGGAAGCTTGAAGAAGGCAGACTTTGGTAGTTTAGGAACTGTTTTTAATAAATGCAGAACAGTATTTAGAATAAACCCGTCAGTTCTAAGTGTTGTAAACCTGTCAAATATTCAAAAATTCTTAGAAGTCATCCTCTTTGGACAAAAAAATGTTATAACAATGGCTGCTCTTAAAGAACTTACTGTGCATCAAATCTAATAATTATGACTTTATATGTTTCATATTTTTACATCTATAACCTTTTAACGTGTGTTAGTTGGGAAGCTTCCACTAGAAATATTTTTTTTTTTTTAAATCTTTCATGCAAAACATATTTTTTCATGTTATTCACTGTTCTTGGATTGTTTTAAATTTCCATCAAATTACATACAAGATTAGATTTTATATTTAATCTTGCCATTTAATATACAAAACATAAGGAGAACTTATTTTACAAATGGAAAAGATATATATTAAAACTAAAATCATATTGGTTTTGAGCATTTTTGAACTCTTAGAAAAAGTGTTGAGACAGATCTTAGTGTAGACACATATGTTAACTCCTAGTTTTAGAGGGGGAACTGGTGTATGACGCAGAGCATAACTTAAATACATTTGCCTTTCCAAAATAAGACTTATATGGCATCAAGCTGAAATGAACTCAGAAAGTTTTCTGAAGCAGAGAAACAACTTCAACAATATAAAAAATTTGGTATTCAACATGTTCATTTTCATACCATTTAGTATTTGTTTTTGAATTCTGCAAGAACAGTGAATTAAATCTGCAAGTAGAAGGAATCACTGAAGCAATTTTGAATAGAATGTCAGTTATATTTGCTTTCATATCCTTTTTTTATATGGTATTTTTGTGAATATATTTGCATAGATCTGAATGAATGCGTGTTGGGAACTAATAAGTGTCTTCATCATAAAGTGATTGGAGGTAAAAGAATGAACACCTTTATGGAAAGCTGTTAATTATTCTACCAAACTGGACACCATCACCAAGTCTGTTTGTAGCAGGAGGAAATATTTGACTGAAAATCTAAATCCCACATTTAAAACATTTCCATTAAATTTGTCAGAGTCCTGTGTACATCACCAACAGACCTTCTCTTCCCTCATGAGTATTATGTGGGAACTCTGCTCACAGCCCCTCTGCTGCAATAGGGAGGGGGCTCAGGCTCCTAGGTCTTGCCTGAGATACTTGATAAATAGTCCAATGGCCAGTTTTGTCTCTATTCCTGTCTCCTGGCACTTGTTGACTGAAATTCCTGGATGAACCATGGTCCTGCCTGGTTTCCTGACCTTGTCTAAAGATCAGTAGACCATTGAGGGGAACCAGATTTGTTCAGCTATCCTGTGACTGTATCCCTTGCTACACCAGTTACTGCCTTGTTGTGGTCAACCTCAGCTGCTGACTCATCTTCGCTTGTGGAGCAGCCCAGCTCCTGTTATGTCCGCACAAGCCTGTCTCCTCATCTGCCTTATCCTCATGGTCATTCATTAACATCTTTCCAGGATCATCTTTCCATCTAGTTTAGAAGCTGGCTTCTCGATATTCCTTGTTCAGCAGCTGTGTCCAAACTTTCTACTATAAATTCCAGGCTTTTTTCTTCTCCCTGTCTTTATTATCCGAAAATTCACATGATCTTCAGGTTCACCTTCATTTTCACTCTGAAACTTTGTAGACTGGCCCTATGACAAACAATAGAATGGACACAAAAAGAATAGCTTTCATTTCTCTAGGATTTTTAATAACAACAACAGATTTACCATATCTTTGATTTATCACACATTAACAAAGTAGATGCAATTTTACTTTTTCATTTACGTAATTTCCAGGATAACATAGCTGAGATGTATTATAAAAATAACTTTAACATGATAATATTTATACTGTTTACATATTAAACTATTTGCAACTGAAAAATACAGCATTGATATGATTGTTTGCAAATAAAATAAAATTGTATAATCCAGTAGGATTTAGAAACTAAGGTTTCCCCCGATCTTGTTAGACTTCCACCAAGAAACTATCAGCTCTTTATGTTTCCTCAACCTGAAGTTGTTACTGTTATTGGTGTGAAATTACTGCTATATAGAATCCTACCTAAACAGCAATTCATTTGGTGATTGAGAACCAATTATTATGGTATTAGATACATATTAATACAGAAAGCTCCTGAAAATTAAGACAATTCAACATTACTTTAGAGGATTTTAACAATTTGTTTTCTTCCTATTTGCCACGGTATTTTTCAAATATTTGATAACTCTCTAATTTTTCAGGCCTTGAACACAAAGCTTCTGTATAAGCTTCTCTATAAAAATATTTCAGTATTGTTTCAGTATAGTAATGGAATTTTTTTCTTTTATTTTCCATAGACCCATAGGTCCATAAAAGAACAACAACAACAACAACAACACCAACACCACGCATGGAGAAGAAACTCCAAAGAAACAGAAGGGGATAAAAATGAAAAATAAGGACATTGAGGAGAGGATAGGGCAAGAATGGGGAAGAGAGGGGAGAGAAGAAGGAAGAAATTATATTAGAAATTCAAGAGTAAATTGTTTTTCAGCTTCAGTGCAAGGCAGTTGTGTGATGTAATGCCTATGATTACAATAATTTTGGACTATAAACATACAGTGAATAACAGAGAGTGATAACAACTATTTTTTCTGTAGAGAATTACTCTAAGGTTTGAAATAGCACACAGAGAAGTACAAACTTGAGATGATATCATGGGCCTTGAAAGTCCAAGCACATAATATCAGAGGCCTCAGGGCTATAAATAACTCAATAGCTGTCAGTTGTAGTCATCAAACAAGTGAAAACTTAGGAGCTAGGGCCAGTTTTAATGATAACAGGGTGAACAAGGTGGGGACCAATGAAGAGCAGAAGGTTCAGTTCCTGCTGCTGCTGCATAAATCTGTTTTAATATTACTGCTTTGGGGAAGTTATCACAAATATTAGGAAAGGACACAGAATTTGCAGTGAACATTAATAGTTAATTTAAATTTGTGCCTACCTATGGAGAAATGTAATTGAAGTAACTGTAGATATTTAATGTACATCTACCTCAACTAATGCACGTGTCTGTGTCTGCATATGTGTGCATGTTTAAAAAGTGCATTGGAAGTCACTGTGGGTGCATTAACCAAAAAATCTTGGCCGACAGTCTAGATTGGGATTTCTCTTCCTCTTCTTTCCTTCCCAGCCTTGTTTTGAGATTTGATAATTAACTTTTTGACTTGGATGCAACAAATTGTTAACAAAATTATCTGTAGAAATGGCATATAATCCAAACACTAATTTTCTTTTCCTAGGATTTTTCCCATATATTATACAAATATGAATAACAAGTACTTCTAGAATGATTATAACAGTGAATTTAACTTACATGGATTTTTTTGTTTGTTTGTTTGTCTAACTCAAAGTTTAGTGGTATTTATGTCAAGAAAAGTATTTACCAGTGCTGCTTATTTCCTTGACCTACTGCAGGCAGATGGTAGAGGCCATGCACACACAATCAACAGAAGCTGCAAGAACAGAAGAGAAACCAATGGTGCTGGGAGAATGGCACCCAAGGGGACACTAAACACAAGCCTGGAATTAGAAAAGCGATGTTTTCATAACAGCAGCTTGTGCTTGCATTTTTTTTCCTTCCTGGCAACAGTATTAAAATATTAGCTTTGAAAAAAATCCAGGAAGCTTTTGGAACACTAATACACACACACACAAAGAAATTGTTTCCCTGATTAAATTCACATTTTAAAAGCCTGAAGAGATAATTTACCTATTTTATTTTACTCCTTTTCCATTACTTTATCTCCACACTAAAGCTCTATGACTGGGAAAAATAACGGAAAACTCCAAGATAATAACTGATAATTTATTAAAAGAAATACACAAAGAAGAGAGTGAAAATTTATTAATTTCAGTCAGCAGGACAGATTGTTTATATACCCCTTGCTCAGAAAAAAGAGCCATTAACTACACAAGTAAATATAGGATTTTCTATTTTTTTCCTTAATTTTATGTGCTAAAGTATGTGTATATGAATGCACATATACAGAGAGGCAAAGAAGAAGAAAAACATACAAAAAGAGAACACACTTAATAGCACCTTGGATTGACTGTATTCCCTGTGTGTATAGACCATACATGATACTAGGTGACATTCATGTTATTCTTTCATTTTGTGCAACACACAATGACGCAATAATACTACATTTCTAAATTATGTGTTCACAATGGGAATGACCCTTATCATTATGTTCCTAATGGAATGACACCTGTTCAAAGTCAGGATCTAACTATCAGAAATATGCCATGCAACAGCTGCTATGCCCAAATAAACTGTAGAAACTGGGATGTAAATTTCAAAGTTTACTAGACAAGGTAGTGAGGGAGATAAGTTTACTTCTGAGACTGGATTCTGACATGGCTGTTTCAATCCAATAATAAAATATAGTATTAAAAACACTCCATCTGTCCTTGATAGAGATGTTAAAAGCCAAAAATGTTTCCAAGCAGCAGTTCTGTAAGAGATTGGGAGTATGATGGAACCTTTAGCTGGACCTAAATAACTGTATTGTTAGATTGTCTGTGGACCAGACTTCTGAATTGATATGTTTTCTGGCTCTGTTATGTTATTTGTTTGCTGACAAAGGAAGAGAAGTTAGTATGTTTTCAGTATTTCTGACATAGTTTGATAAAAACAATATAACTGTTTTATTTTCAGAGAGGTTTCAATGTGATATGAATATAGACAGGTAAATAATAGCAGGTTATTTGGCTGTTTCTTGCATATCTACTGTTAGATATGGCCAAAACATATTTTTATTTGAATGCTATATACATCTGGTAAAGAGAAGATTTTATGTCTGGTTTCCAGAGAATAGTGGTCAAAAAGAGGAAAACATGTCAGGACATAAGTCAACTTTCTGTTATTAAGAAGTGGTTGTAATGATGCACTGTAGCATTGAGTTGTCCTCTGTTCTGTGGCTGTGTGTTGCCACAGGCAGTTACGATGCTTTTTAGTCTTGACTGTATAAGCATTTGGAGGGAGGCCCAGCCGCAATCACAGTGCAGAAGGGGAAGGGCTACTGCACCTGGTAGCAGGCCTCATATCAACGTCAGTAGCCTGTCGTGAGACGACGTGGAGAATGCAAAATTGCCGGCAGGACCTCTTTGAGCACGACGGGCGGCAAAGTTTCCAACTCCCGCCGCAGATCGAATTGCGAGAGTCTGGGCTGAGCCGGGACCCCTCGGCCACCCCGAACGGCAGGCAGACCCCACAGAGTAGCCCACAGTCCCCTCTTTTCTTTTGGCCGACAAGTTTTATCAGTCCAAGTTTGTTCTGGGACAAGCGCCCTCGCGGCTCTCAGGGCAGCACTTTGTTCGGACTTCATTACTTCTAATAATTCTAACACGTTTGTCCACAATTCTCTCAGAGCTTTAATTTCTTTTTCTTCTTCCCCTCTGATAAACTTAAACCACGTGTCCCACTCCGTTGGGGAAAATGAAAGTGGAATTTCTCCAGAGTGTCCCTAGAGATTAAAAAATCAATGTGATTAGATTTTCCTGTGACGATTTAATACCTCTCTTAGAGAGTATACTCGTCGACAGTGCCGCTATTGCCTCGAGCTCCAAATTTTGTGATTTTAGGCTAGTGGTCTTAAAGTAGAAGGCGAGTGGCCAGCTCGTCTGGTGCTTGTCTTTTACTTCCGGACAAAGCACACTCTCCTACAGCCCGGCTTGGCTCCGTCTTTAGGAATGCTGCTTACCGCAGTAAATTGTGCTCCGGAGATCCTGCTTTGCGAGCCATCCTCTGCTACCATTTGTCGTGAGACGACGTGGAGAATGCAAAATTGCCGGCAGGACCTCTTTGAGCATGACGGGCGGGCCGGCGAGAGTAATGAGTCTAATTCAACATGAATTTACCATCAATACCCTTTAAAGAACTCTTAACAACACTGAATATCAATGTCCCCCAGACCACGTTTTTCCAAACCTTATATACTCTATACCCAAAAGGCCATGCGGCAAGCACGGGCTACGATTGGTTACACATGCAGTCATTCTTCCCCCCCCATGATGGTGATTAGCTGCAGGGCACTGTCCACATGCGCAGCGACGACGACGACGGCACCCTCCTGCAGCCTGGGTTGAGGGCAGACCAGCTTCTGTTTACTTCCGCATGGTCCTAGTGCACCCCAGCCACCTCAAGCCCTGGCTTGTTCACAGCATAAGGCCCAAAACTCTCCACAGTAGCCCACCAGGAAGTCCTTTTGCTTCATAAAGCAATCTTCTAAGTTCAGGGCTCTTTCCAACATGCCCCCCTTGTAGATCCAAATGTCTGTTTCCTTCATCATGAAGCTAACAGCTGATCAGATCCAACAAAGCTTTTACTATATCCTCAACTTTGTTAAATTTCACCTCTGATTCAACAACTTTAAACAGATCAGGATTTCTGTTCCTGCCTTTGTTTGACCCTGTGGTGTTCTGTTTGTCTCGAATATTACATTTTCTTTGAGTTTTTTCCTGAACAACTGAGGAGACCTCTGAGTAGAGAAGATCTTTTTGTCTTCTCTTTTTCCTGTGTTGTCTCACATCCTTCTAGTCTTTCCTTTGCATAAGTCAGCCACAGCTACAGTTTGTCCTACTGAAAAAAAGGTGCTATTCATTTGTTCCCAGTCATATTCTGTCCTCATTCACCTGAAACAAAGTCTATTAATGACTAATCTAGGCATTAGTGCACTTAAGTGGGCAGCATATCCCTAGGTAGCTTTTAAAGGCACATTCTTTCTTCATTTCCCATAACCTAGGCACTTCCTTTAGACCTTTCTTTCTCCTCAGGGTGTATGCACACAACTATGCGCAATTTAGGTGTCTGAATTTGACATAGAAAAGTCCCTCTCTAGCTACCCACTGACAACACTATGAAACATGAACTCTTAGAGTTGCACAGGAAACAGTTTTCCTTTCTATGAGGTACTTTGAATATATATATTTTTTTAATCTTATGTACAGTATCTTCCAAAGAAAATAAGTAAGAACATAGAAGACTCAATAGCTTGTAAAGTACCAGATTAGACTATCTTAATTGCTGAGGTACTGGTCTGACCACATGCGCTTTGCCTAATGGCTTTTGTTGGGAATTTTCCACTATACTACTATACTATAAATTCAGTATGCTTTATTTGTGAGAGGAAATGTGTGTAGAGCAATTTTAAGTGCAGCTGAAAAAGAAATGAATGCAAATCAAAGTATTTCCATAAGCAATGAGGACCACCAAATCACCAGGTCTGAGAGAGTTAGGTATATTTGTGTTCTTTGCTCTTACACAGACGATGTAGAGCCTATGACCAAGACAGCTCACTGCTCCAGAAACTTAAGTTTCTTTTACTTCAATAAAAGCAGTCTAATTAAGCCATACTGATGATGTTTGAAGCATATAGATATTTTACAACAATGACAACTTTTGTCACTGTGAGAAGTACCCTGATTACAATAGGACAAGTAAAAAGCAAAATCTTGCTGGGAAGAAAGAGGTAATAATTTGACTTTCAAATTCTCATTCATGAAAAGAATAGAAAAGAAACAACAAAGAAAACCTGTCTGAATTGTCAACACTAATAAAATAAACTTTCGTGTTCTGTTATGGCTGTTTCAGGACAGTCAATGAAGAGCAGCAATATCTATAGGAAAGCTTTTCATAGCACTGACAGTAATGTCACCTGCATGAACAGGAAAAGCACGAAACATTTAGGTTCAGATTCTGAACTATTTCTAACTAAAATGAGTTTGCCGAACCAAGGATTTTTGATAGAGGTCTGATATTTCTGAAAATAACTCTGATAATCTTTAGTAGAAGGAACATTCCTTAAATATATCTTTCTTTGTTCAGTGAAATGTTACACAAAGTATAGGCTTTTTCAACACAAGCCAAAGACTTCAACTAAAGTATTAAGGCAGTAGGTTCAAAAATAAAAATAATACTCTTCTTGGTGTCCTCCAAATTCTATTAACAATCTTGTTTACTTATTTTTATTACTACTGCTGTTACTATGGTGAATTATATAAAGTAAAAATATATCAAATAACAAAATAAACACTCGAGGAAATATAAAGTATAATATTAAAGTGTGGGATCTGGAGGAAGATAATAAAAAAGAAATGAAAGTAAATACATGATCTTAGAAACACAAAAATATGCAAATGGCTACTACTCAGTCCAATAAAAGCTATTTACATGTGACCATACTTGTATGTTAACTTCTCTGAACATTTAAATAGATTTTGACTGTTGTAGTTAGTATCCCTATCAAATGTAAAATATTGCTTAACAAATATAAAAAGCAGAATCTTAATGTATCTGTCAGTGGTGTTATGTTTACACAGAAATTGGGAGCTCAATTCAATTGCTAAAACTTAAATGTGCAGAACCATTTGAAATGCTCTGAGCAATCCTAAGCATCCACTCAGGGCTTGCAAATATTAGATGGGATCTTTTCTTGCTTTGCCCCAAGACACCAAACTAGCAACTAGAGGTTAGGTCAATTGTCTTACTGCATCTCCAGTACCACTAAAAATTTGTATTCTAGCAACTGAATCATGTTTTTAGCAATACGGCAAACAATGTGTAGAGGGATTGTCATTCATCCAAATAGAGATATGTGATAGTAGGTGAACTGAGAAGTTATGACTGTTATGAATGCAACGAGTACATCTCCTTGACTTTCTCAGAACTTAGGCTTTTTTGTAAACACCTACATGCATACACTTAGACTCAAGTGCCTCAGTTTGGGGGTGAATACTACTTTCTGTAGGAATACTGAAAGGAAAAAGGAGGAGGAGAACAGTCTGAGAGAGAGCAGATTAGGATGGAGTGATGTGGAGTGAGCTGATGTAGAGAAACCTTGTGTGTCTAGTCTCTCAATTTGACAAGAGAAAAACTAAAACATTTCTCCAAATGCTTACGGTGGTTTTACTGAATTTTGTTTTCTCACAGAATCTGGGCTGTGATTTTAACCATACCTTTCTGAACAGTTTTTAAGAAGTTGTATGACAGTAAATCTAATTGAATGTTTTCTGCACTGCAGAATCTGTTCAAGAAATTTTCACCACCTCTCCTTAGTTTTCTCAGCTCCCTGTTTCTACAAATGCACTGACATTTGCTGATGGTGTAACTGTCAGACTCACATTGTAAAACATCTCAGTGAAATGGTCCGCATTATAGAATGAGAAGGAAAACATTTTTATTTCCATATGAGAAGGTGAATATGAGACTATAATATCAGTCACATTGTTCTGATGATCTTTCTTTTGTCTATGATATCTCTGTGGTGCAATGGTAACAGACAGTACAAATTTCCCTCCCTATAGTTACCGAGTTAAGCAGGCAGCAAAGAAAACATGTTGATTCAAAACTGCGCACATCACTAATAAATTTTCTGAGAGTGGGAGCAAGGAGGTAAGTAGCTCCGTTTATTCTTGTGTGTTTAACCTGAGTCCAACCTAAACAAGTTTAACCTAAATCAACCATACCAATGGGGTTTATTACAATTAGGTACATTTGTTAGATAGAGTTAATGATCTAAATGGACAGGTCAGACACTGGTCTGGGGAAGAGCTTAAAACACAAACATGTCAGTAATACAGATTAGTGGGAAATGTTAAGAAAGTTACAGGCTCAGTGGTAGGAAAAGTGAAAGAAGCAATGACATTGAAAACACAACTGTAACAGGAGGACATAGGAATAGAATAAGGCAACATGGAGTGAAAATGAGTTAAAGACATTGTGGGAGAAGAGACATGGGAGCAGCTTACCATGGATTACTGGCCAGGCATGTCCCTAGCGGCTGCAGGCTGTATGCTCCTCCCAAAGCATGGTTCTCTTTATGCAGCCCAGTGGAGAATCTTGATTTCCCCAGCCATCCATCTTCCCCTCTGCAGCCAAACACAGAAAATTCTTTTTGCATACACTTTGCTTGCCTCATCTGCATTATCACACACATGACCTTCAGTAAACTAGGAAAGAAAGCCTCATCCTCTCAGCCTACTTTGTCATCTTGTTTGATGGGACTGTTTGGCACAGCTGGTGCTTCTGTTGGTGATTCAGGCACAAGCAGATGCAGAAGATCTCATACCCATCTGTAAGAACAGCTTCTCAAAGATGTCTCTAGGCTTAACTAGATAGTTGTCATCTTGGAGAGAAGCTCTTTTTCATGTGTGAAAAAGAGGGAAAGGGACAGAGCGAGTGGCAGATGACTGAAAGCGTATATTGAAGCTGTCAATGGTAATACTTTTTTTTTTTAAGTTAGCTTGTATGTATTTCAGATCACTTTTTTTTTTTTTTTTCCCTTAAAGAAGGAAATACAGAAAGGGCACAAATCACATAGTGTGATACTACACATACTTAAAATACAGTCTTGTGGGTATTTAAGAACTGATCCAAGACTTACTGATGAACTTCAACCTTAACCAATTAGTGTCACTTTTATAATAGTTAGAGTACATCAAGATTTTGTTGGATGCACACTAAGTGGCTATATACATCTTTTAGATTTATGAAATAAGGGCTTGTATAGCTGCAGTTCATTGAAAGTTTTTAATGGTCCAGGTAAAAATAAAAAGTGGCTGAATATACTGAAGGACTTATTAACTGGGTCTGATTCTCTGTAGGTACATATCAGCAAGATCCACTGACTGTTCTGAAAAATCTGTTCTGACATAGTATGGCACAAAGCATTTCTCCTAGAATAAATCTTCTAAGATTTACTTTCAAAGTTTCCTGCAGCATGACATACAAGCCAACAATATTTAAAAGTCCTGAAGAACTAGGAGGTGATCAGTTTTTGTTTAAATGAACTACCTTATTCTATCACAATAAATAATAATTGCCGTTAGTACATTGTTAAAAGCACTGTAGAAAATAAGTACTATGCAATTCTTGCACTACTCCTTGGCAACAGAAAGTCAATTGTGAATTTTTCTTTCTGAAAATGTTTGGTCATGACATGAAACAGATCAAACAAAATGCCATGTTGAGACTGACAGCATAGCAAATAGCAGACATTAGCTGAAAGAAACAAGCTTTGGAACAGGAAAGCAGAAAAGGAATGTTTGTCCTCTTTATAGTTTGCAACCCCAAATTTCTAATCCTGAGACAAGATTAAATTTGTTCTTGTACTGGCACAAAATAGATTAAAAGGTACCCATGGAACTTCCTCTTTAGCCTGTATGTATTGGAGTAGATCATAATAAAAATTCCGATGAACTTCTTACAGACCCTTTCTCTGTCTTATAAGGAGGTGAGGACATGAGGATGCATGACTGTTTCTCAAATACCTCTCAACAAGAATACTAAGCTGAGGCAATAATCTTTATTTATAATTTGCAAAAACTTAGTCATGGGAAACTTGCACCCAGTATCCTGTGGTTGTAAGGACCTCCACAGGGATTGTTATGAAGCAGTGGGTTTCAAACTCAACAATGTACTTCATAAATAATAAGTGCAAACTTTTCCATAGGGATGCCTACCTTAAGGCAAAAGACAGAGACATCTTAGAGTTTCCTGTCTGACATTTCAATCTGTGTTTGCTTTAGCATTCAAAATCCTTCCACTCCTACTGCTACTATACAGACACCTCTGCAGTGCTTAGTCATCATCATCAGATGTGAGTGGAAGATCTGTAAAGGTAGTTTTCTCTAGCCTTAACACTCCAAATGTGCAGATTTCCAACTAGTTTTCTGATTCTGCATTTTCCAAGTAGATATGCCAGCTCTTAGCACTTTTCATTTCCAACCTTCTTCTGTCATATTCTTTTTGTAATGCATTCACCCTTTGAAATAAGTTGCAAGCAGCACATTCAGAGTATCAGGAAGAATAAGCAAACTTTCAGACTTGACAAAAATTGCATTTTCTGTGACAGGCTTTGATGTCTTCTATATTCACACCTATCTCTAATAAACACATCTAAATAATGACTACCAAAAATAAATCTTATTCTGTCTTCTACTCATCATATGCTTTTTGGCAGTCTGAAGTAGTATACATGCAATTATATTCCTAACTAAGCAAAATATGTGGGAAAAATAAAAACACAGAAGTGCAAGATTTTCTTTTAAGAGATATTTTCAAAAAGTAATAGAGCATCCAAGTAATCGATCAACATTATGAAACAACAGACTGCTGCACATTTTCTTAAAACATAAAAGAAATTCCATGACCAGCACAGATCAATAATTGTTGGAGAAATAGTGATGATAGTAAATTTGCTGATGTTAGATGCAGCAACAACTCAAAAAAATCTGCAATTAGAATCAATAATCCATACAGAAGTCCTACATTTTATATTGGAGGACGTTCCTATTTTCATTTGTGAGAACACACTATCTACTTTCACCAATATGGTTATTAGCTATTTACTTCATAGATTTTCTTGGCATGCCTCTCAACTGCACCCCAAAATACACTCTAAAAATAAAAATATAATATTTTCCTGGAAGAAAATGTGAGACATTTAATATGTTAATGCTCCTCTTCTTGGAACTTGTTGGTAAACGTACAATGTCTTTCTATAATTTGGCCACACAGAAGCATGAACATGCACTCAAAAATAGGTGATCTCTTACTCTGTATAGGCCCTTCACACAGGCATAACCAACAACCTTGAATCAGACTGCTGAAGAACTCTTCCAAACATAATTCAAGCCTTGTTGAAGATTGTCTCCTGAGGACATCCTTTTCAAATTTTGTGAGGGAGTGAGCTATTTATGTTAGTGTGAATATGTCAGACATCCTGTCAAGGAATAGTGAAGAACAGGTTGACTGTAAAAGCAGTTCTAAAACTCACTTACTCCTTACCCTTCTCAGCTGTGTACCATATGGTGTATCTTTAAGGGATCTATAGTCTAGAAAGCAAGCTAAAGGAAATTGACAAACCAAGAGTAAAAAAGCAACCATCCTCTATTCTATGGTGAGAATGAAGTATCTTTATTAAATGCAACTGTATCCATTAAAGGATATGACTCTTCCGACTAAGTGTAAACATTTGTACATACCTACATAAGAGATTATGTTCCTGAGCTCCATTTGCTGCTTAAACCTATGTTTCTAGCTCCATTTAAGATACCTAAATACTCCTCGCAGCTTCTCTTCTGTCCCTGCAAAAGGGCATGTTTTTGAGTCCCACCTGCCAATCTTTGGCCAATATTCTGGAGACTGTAATGTGGATTAGAAAGCATTAGGTGCCTACATCAAGGCAACTGAACTGAGTGTCTACATTCTTATAGCCATGTGACAGGATGTGGTTAACCCCAAGCATGAACATTTCTCTTTATTAGTAAAAAAATAGAAGCAAAGAATGACCAGTTCATATACAGTTATCCTTACTGGAGATAGCAAATTCAGGTCATATGAATTCCTCTTCATGACCCTTGCCAAACAACTACAAAAGGATATAAACAAATTAACAAATAGTAAACAAAAATTATTTTTTTTTCAAAAAATGTTCAGGTACTCTTAAAGAAAAATCAAAACTTCTCCTGTTATTTACAAAATATTAGTAAAAATTAAATTAATATGAAGTGGAAATAGAAATGAAATCACAAATACATATATCCTTTATTGAAAAATAACAATCATCCATAGCCTTAAGGTAACACAATTTGTAATGAAGTAAGTTTAAAAGTTCATTTTGGTTGACTCTTGATAACACAGAAAATATCTTCTGCTTTCTTAAGACATGTTTATCAAATAGCTTTTCTAAATGCATGCTTAGAAGAATGATGTATCATTAGTAAAAGTACAGCAGAAAATCATTTAGGTCCACTGTATCTTAACAGAGGTCACAATCTTTCAAGAAAAAAGTAGTTCTCCAGTTTTGATAATAGAACGGTGGTGGCTACTGCAGTGAGGAATCTAGGAAGACTTTGAAGGAAAATCTCTGTGTCACAGTCTATTCATAATTTATATTCACAGATGGTGAGATATGTGGTGTGACAAGTAGAAATAATCACTCTGTCATATTCACTAAACTTATTCTCATAAGTGTGATGTTCACAATACATTTTTCAGCATTGTAAGAATACAAAGGCAAGGGTTTTCTTACTACTTACTCTTGAAGAAAGCCTTTCCTTCTGGTTTACATTACAGATCATCTTGCATTAACAACTGAACTTTCCTGCTTGTTCTTGTTATGCCAGTGTTTTATTATTCAGAGAAATTCTAATTTTTCAGTCTCACAAATACTACTCTGTCTTAGCTTGCTCCACCAGGGGCTGTCATTCACCCACAGAAGAGAGACCTCTCCTTCAGAGTGGTGACCTCTGTATTTTTACACACTGCACTCGAAACATGTACTTCACTATTACTTGCAAGACATACACAGAAAAATTGTGGGGTTTAGTCTTGTTTTGTTTGTTTGTTTTTTCCATAATTTTCCTTCTATACACAGGCAGAAATTTTCTAAAAGCTTCTTAAACTGTTGCTTTCAGAGGCTATTATTTCTCTTTCTGGGAGTTGAAACAAAGCCTGATATTCTTTTTTTTTTTTTTTTTTCTGAAATCTTGTCTTTCACCACTACAATTCAACTGTTTCCAGTAATACCACAAGTACTATATTAATAATAACTAAAAATCTTATCATCAATTTGGTACACATTAATGCTCTATTTAGTAAGACAAATAATCAGCTGATACAAACTGAAATAGCTATAATCTAATGTAATATAATAGAACCTGAAGGGAACAAAACTTCAAATTCACTAGGGAAGTCAAATAATTAAAAAAACAGGTCTGTTTTATAGTACTCAGATAATTGTGACTTAAGTATTTGCAGTTCTACAAGTGTTTACACTAACTTTAAAAAAAAAAAAAAAATAATCAGCAACTTTCCAAAATGTCAGGCAATGACCAGTCATCAGACAATGATCAAATCTTTTATGCAGTTATGAAACAGTGACCTGACATATTACAGACTTCAATAAATATTTGTGGTTATTATAATAATACTTATATCATATGTGCAACATGAGAAGTTTTAGTTTTTAGCTACCATATACTTTTTAGCTATTCTATAGAGATAGTCAGATCCTATCCTAGAGATTAATATCTAGATCAGGGGTGTCAAAGTCATTTTTACCAGGGGCTGTATCAGCCTCACAGTTGCCTTCGAAGGGCCAAATGTAATTTTAGGATGGTATAAATGTAACTACTCCTACAGTCCTAAAATTACACTTGGCCTTTTGAAGGCAACTGGGAGGCTCATGTGGCCCCTGGTGAAAACGAGTTTGACATCTGTGATCTAGATAGTCAAAAAATGGAAGAAACTCTCATATGCAAGCAGAAAGGCTACCATAGTAGTCTACATACACAGAGTTTCCTGCCCTTGACCAAAGTACCATCCCCAGATCTCCACATTTGAAACATGGATATGCACCATAAAATATAGTCTTTCCTGTTCATGTTGTTATGCTATTTACAATTATACATACACCCAGTAGACTACTACTGACTAGTGCTGAATCATATCATTGTGCATTATGCTAATAAACTGTCCTTTTCCATCCATCTCCCATCTATATGAAGAGGCTGTAAGACACCCAGAAGCATATTAAGGTTTCACTGAGTCTTTACATACTAAAAAGTGGTTGTATGTACATAACAAAAATTAATATATTTTGTGAGACTCCAATACACATTATGTGTTAATTTCAGTGTTTTCACAACAGTATACAGTTTTGCAATGAAAGCTCTAAATTTATTTTATCTTTTTTGTTGTTTTATTTTCTTTACCTTGTGTGAAACTTCAGTTCTCAACAGCTAGTGATATTAGATCTGTAATTTCAGACTTCTTATTATTTGTGACAGTAACAAAATCTAAACTGGTAAACACAATATGCTTGGCCTTCAATGTGTTTGATCTTCCTTATTTATAAATAGCTGTGCCACTAATTTCATTCTTTTATTAGATTTTTGAAGATGGGTTATATAAATTTCCTTTCAGTCAGGTAATTTTATTATATCAAAATTCCCATCTCTTTTTTGTTACTGATAATTTTCTTTCAAGAATAACATGATTTTTTTTTTCCTATTTAAATTTGGTATTCTTTATACTAAAGTAACAAATTTTCAGATGTCTTTGAGAACATATCATGAGACACAACAGCATATTTAATTCTGTCTCAAGAAAAGGGAAGGAAACATGCATCTCTACAGGAGGATGAAGAAGGAATCAGAAATTGTATCATGGAAGACCTGGAAGAGCTGTGCTCCTAAGGCTAGAGTCGTACTTCAGTCCCATCTAAGCTGTATATCATAGACTGTGCTAAATGTGCACTGTCTTCTTCTGCCTTTTTCTCCACTGTCTAATATTTTGGTGAATTTAGAAGGGGTCCACTACTATTCTGGAAGGGAGTAATAAAAAGCAGTGAAACTGGGTGTTCCAAGAAAGACACATATTCTGCTAATTGCAACATCAGATGAAGAACCTAGTCCAAAGCAGAACCATGGAAAAAAAAAAAATCTGACTGGATTGATGGACAACTTTTCTACCCTGAATTTCAACCTAAGCTGTATTAGTATTCTTGTCTTTTTGCTTCTCAGAATAGGCATTGAATAAATAATTCTCTTTACAGGATGTCTGAAGGTAATGTGGTAGCTATAGAAGTACTATGCTGTCAGGTTGAAAAAGTGAGTGTACAGTGTGACCTTCTGAGGTGTTTCAATGATCTTTACCACTGCAAACATACATGCAATGCCTTGAGGTATTTCATGAGTATTTCCACCAACAGGAGTAGGAAAATTTAGGCAACATGACTATACCTTTCCTAGTCTGTGGAGGAGGAAACAGTGCTTCCTCTATATTTGTTGAATCACCAAAAGGTTTCAAAAAGCTTGGGTTGAATACACAAGGCTACAGGTCAAGTGTTGGAAGCATAAAATAGCATGAGATTACTGCAAGGACTGAAATATACCAACAGCTTTAGATTTCTATGGAAGATTTGCATTTTTATTAGCATTGGGCGAGCCAAATTGCACAATGAGTTTGGCAAATCTACTGAATTTTGACAGACAACCAGTAATTCAAGGGAACAGAAGGCACCTGATGTAATGCTCAAATATTTATTTGCATTTTTTATCTGCTTTTTTTCTTTTCTGGAAGGTACTTACGTTCTGTGTCCTATTCTAAAGAAATGAGGGTCAAATAATGCTTTTAATAAAACCAGAACCAATGTGTGACAGGTGCTTCTTTGTGCCTAGCAGTATCTTTTGGTCTAAAGGTTACAGAGAAGCTTTGCTTTTAATGACTGGTATTTTCTATTAAGAAGTCAAATAGCATTATTCACATTGGGCATAATTGCCTGAAACTCACAAACACTCTAGAACCAGACCAGTTCAAGACTTCCTAAAAACGTAGGTGACTAAACTTATTGTGTGATTATCCTACATGCATGAAAGTGCCTGTGTGGTTAGAGGTGCCCATGTCTCACCCTTTGCTTTACAGAAAATAAAGCATGACCTCTGTTGAGGGGTGATGGTGACCTTTCGTATAAAGCTAAGTACCCAGATCACAAAATTATAAAGCAAGAATCTTTCTGTCTCAGTGTATGTGCTCTCTTTCCTTTCAGAATATCTTGTTCAAATTCATCCAAGCTGCTGTTAGCTTGAACAACAGGACCTCACAGAATGTTATGGATTGGAAGGGACCTTGAAAGATCATCTAGTCCAATCCCCCTGCCGGAGCAGGAACACCTACATAAGGTTACACAGGAAGGCGTCCAGGTGGCTTTTGAATGTCTCCAGAGTAGGAGACTCTACAACCCCCCTGGGCAGCCTGTTCCAGGGTTCTGTCACCCTCACTGAGAAGAAGTGTCTTCTCAAATTTAAGTGGAACCTCTTGTGTTCCAGTTTGAACCCATTACCCCTTGTCCTACCGTTGCTTGCCACCAAGAAGAGCCTGGCTCCATCCTCCTGTCACTCGCCTTTTATATATCTGTAAACATTAATAAGATCACCCCTCAGTCTCCTCTTCTCCAAGCTAAAGAGACTCAGCTCCCTCAGCCTTTCTTCATAAGGGAGATGCTCCACTGCCTTAATCATCTTTGCTGTCCTGCGCTAGACTCTCTCAAGCAGTTCCCTGTCCTTCCTGAACTGAGGGGCCTAGAACTGGACACAATATTCCAGATGTGGTCCCACTAGGGCAGAGTAGAGGGGAAGGAGAACCTCTCTTGACCTGCTAACCACTCCCCTTCTAATACACCCAAGAATGCCATTGGCCTTCCTGGCCACAAGGGCCCAGTGCTGACTCATGGTCATCCTGCTGTCCACCAGGACCCCCAGGTCCCTTTCCCCTACGCTGCACTCTAATAGGTCATTCCCTAATTTATAATGGAACCTGGGGTTGTTCCTACCCAGATGCAAGACATGCAAGTGTAGACACTTGCCCTCGTTATATTTCATTAGATTTTTCCCCGCCCAACTCTCCAGCCTGTCCAGGTCTCGCTGGATGGCCGCACAGCCTTCTGGTATGTCAGCCACTCCTCCCAGTTTGGTGTCATCAGCAAACTTGCTGATAGTACACTCCATTCCCTCGTCCAAATCACTGATGAATATATTGAATAATACTGGCCCCAGTACTGACCCTTGAGGCACTCTACTAGATACAGGCCTCCAACTAGACTCTGCCCCACTGACCACGACTCTCTGGGTTCTTTCCTTCAGCCAGTTTGCAGTTCAATTCACTACCTGATCATCCAGACCGCACTCCATCAGTTTAGCTGTAAGGATGCTGTGGGAGACTGTGTCAAATGCCTTACTGAAGTCAAGGTAGACCACATCCACCACTCTTCCATTGTCCATCCATCTTGTTATGTCCTCATAAAAGACAATGAGGTTGGTCAAGCACGACTTCCCCTTGGTGAAGCCATGTTGACTGCCCCTAATGACCCTCTTATCCCTGATATGCCTTGAGATGGCACCAAGGATAAGTTGTTCCATCCCTTTCCCAGGGATGGAGGTGAGGCTGACCGGTCTATAGTTACCCGCATCTTCCTTCTTGCCCGTTTTGAAGACTCTAACAGTTTGCATTTAGATCTTTTAACACAGCTAAACTTTCTAATGACTGATTTTTTTTTTTCCTGCCATTTACTGTCCTGGATTGTAAGTTCACATGTTCTTTGTCCTATGTCTTCTCACTCTTGACATATTGGATTTAATTCCCCAAACCTTATTACTCTTGTCCTTCTCATATTCTTCTTCTCCATCTGATCCTTAGTCACTGGCTGATCTTATCTCTTCTTCCGAAGAAAAATTTTACACTATGGCAAGATGGGAATTTTCATAGTATCACAAACTTAAGGCCAAAAGGAATCATTAGATCCTCTGATCTGACCTCCTACATAGCAGAGGTTATTACATAGTGTTGTATTTTTCTTCTGTGGATATTAGCTTAGTTTTTTTAATCTTCAACCTTATTTCTTCATGCCTTCATAATATATTTTGTATTCAAAATAAACTCTTCCCTACATACAATCTTCAAACAGGGTAATATTTTTAGCTAATATTATCGATAAAAGAGTAAGTGTGGAAATGGAAGCCTTTTTATTGTGCTAATTTCTTAATATCTGTAGAGATTTCAAAGATTCTGGTAGGCTACACTACTTTACGACACCTAAAGGACAAAATCCTAATTGATAGAATCTGTCCTTGGATGTTAATTATAAAGGACATATTGAGAAATAAGTAAAAAGAAATCCACAGTGTAAAAGTCAGGAAGAATAAAACAGCTAATCACTTTTTTTTCTTTCAGTCCACCCACACAACATCTAAAGACAGCTAAAATATTCAGTTATATTAAATGCCTCTAAGGTTTTCAGATGAGTTTAAAAAAAACCCCCAACAACACTGTGCACAGTCAGGAAGCCTTTTGTAATACTTCTGTCTTTTTTAATGCTACAATACCATTAGTCAAATATTCAGTTCATTGGATTTACTTGAATGCATACTTACGGAAGGAAATATATTTTTGAAATTCTTCATCATATGTTTTTGAGTTCTTTCTCACAGAATATTAAGTAATAGCACTTTACATGTTTAATATCTTCAGAGACAGAAGTCTCATTGTTCTGTAAATTAGTATGTGGTCAGAAATGCTTTCATTTTAACATTCTAGCACATAAAATTCAGTTAACTCAAATGAACAAAGTGTCTATGTATTATGAACTGAGAATAAGTAAAATCCAATTAGGCTTTTTTCCACCTGTCAAAATATACTAAATTGAAAACACTAGACTAGAAAATGTAAGTGGAATTTCCAGAGTTAGGTCAATATGCATGTATACTATACATGTATAAAGTGAAGTTCCTTAACCATATTCATATAATAAAGACAACAGGAATATATCTTCTGTAAATGTGGAAATGTGTACTTTTATTCCTGAAACAGGAATGGCATCTATCACATCATGAAAATGATACAATAACTTTTTGTGACATTGTAGCAAATACTGTTTTGCAATTATTTAATTTCTCAGTTTTCCAACCTAGTCTGAGCATAAAAGGAATTGAAGAATCATAGGATAGTTTGGATTGGAAAGGACCTTCAAAGGTCATTTAGTCCAACCACCCTGAAATGAGTAGGGACATCTGCAACTAGATCAAATTGCTCAGAGCCCCATCCAACCTGACCTCGAATGCTTTCAGGGATGAGGCATCTACAATGTCTTTGAGAAACCTGATCCAGTGTTTTGCCACTCTCATCATAAAAAAATTCTTCCTTAGATCTAGTCTGAATCTCTCCTCTTTTAGTTTAAAACCATTACCCCTTGTCCTATCACTACAGGCTCTGCTAAAAAATCTGTCCCCATCTTTCTTACAAGACCCCTTTTTGTATTAGAGGGCCACAATAAGGTCTCCCAGATGTCTTCTCTTCTCCAGGCTGAACAACCCTAACACTCTCAGCTTGTCCTCATAGGAGAGTTGATCCATCCCTCTGATAATTTTTGTGGTCCTTCTCTGTGTCTGTTCTAATACATTGATGCCTTTCTTGTACTGAGGACTCCAGATCTGGATGCTGCCTTCCAGGTGGCATCCCACAAGGGCAGAGATGGAAGAATTGCATCCTTCAGACTGCTGCCCATGCTTCTTTTGATGCAGCCCAAGATATAATTGGCTTTCTGGGCTGGAAGTGCACATTGCCAGCTTATGTTCATTTTTTCATCCACCAACATGGCCAAGTCCTTCTCTGCAGGACTGCTCTAAATGCCTTCATGCCCCAGTCTGCATTGATGCTGTGGGGTTGCCCTGACCCAACTGCAGCACCTTGCACTTGTCCTTGTCCATGAGGTTCATATGGGTCTACTTCTTGAACTTCTCCGGATCTCACTGAATATTATCCTATCTCTCAGACCTGTCAACCACAACATTCAGCTTGGTGTCACCTGCAAATTTGCTTAGGGTGCACTCAATCCCACTGTCTATGTTCTTGAGGAAGATAACAAACAGCACTGGTCCCAGTAAGGACCCCTGGAAGACCCCACTTATCACTGATCTCTATCTGGATGCTGAGCCATTGACTACTACTCTCTGGATTTGACCATCCAGCCAATTCCTTATCCACTATCCAACCATTAAATCCATAACTCCCAAATTTAGAGAAAAGGAAGTTGCGGGGGACAGATTCTAATTTTGTACCACAAAAAGGCAAAAGGAGTGGATTCTTATTTTGTATCACAAATATAAAAGCTTCAAAATTCTTAAAATGTGAATGGTAAAGTACAGCCAGAGATTATTGTGGTTTTGATGTAATAATATTTGGAATAAGTAATTATTTCATTGTCTATACCTGAGCAGTCATCAAAACCCACAATCACATATTTCCAAATAGCGGTTTCAGATCAATGTTCCAATTTGGCTTTAGTCTTCCTACTTTCAAATGCAGTATTTTAAATCAAGAATTTAAGCCCCTTCAGTTTTATATCTAGTGTAGCACTTTATTACATGAAGACTTAAGAGACTGTGTTCTGACCTTTTCCCTTCTGCTTGTCTAAATATATTCAGCAATTTAAGGTAAATCACACATTTAATAGTCACAGTTTCTGGGAAGCTGGTATTAGTTTCTAAGTAATTTCACATCTTAGTATTTCATGTCTTAGTGTCTTATATTTAATCCCTGGACAATTTGTCCTACCAAGCATCATGCTGCAGGAGCCATCCTTTTAAACCTGCTTCCCATACAGAAAGAATGGTATTAATTTTATTCAGAACTTACATCTGAGGTAGCCTTGTGCAATCCATTTGTGTCAATGAAGAAAACAAGTTATTTCTAGCTATGTTTCATTGTATACTAATGGTGAAATCAGAAATTATTCAGATGACTCTTAAAAGGGTTGTTAAAATGCATACTACTCGTCATCTTAAGTTAGCTGAGTGGATTCAGCTGTGACTGCTGTTCTTCTTATTCAGTGATCTATTTCAAATGCAAACTTAAGTTTGGAATGTTAATTCACTCTTGCTTTTATATTTCACAGAGGTGCTGGAATGACTTCATAAAAGCTGCTAAGGCTCTACTAATGCAAATAGTGCAAGGCATAAACATGAGCCCATCTTTCCTTTTGCCTGGATTCATCTGAAGCCATGTAAGACTGGCTCACAGGAACATCACAAGAAATTTGATTCTTGTATCTATAAGAATCTATCGTAATTATACCAATAATAAAGAATTAAAAAAAAAATATAAATAAAAAAGAACAGGTGTATGAGACCAAAGGACCTGCATCGTCATACTGTAACCATGCTTCTGAGATGAGAATTCTGAGATGAAGAATTACAAGGGGTTTTCATGTGTTGAACAGAAATACATATACACAGACACTTCAATATCTCCCAGTATGTGTTAGTTTATGATTAAGGTGATAAGAAAAGATGCCTTCAAACTAGTCCCCTAATCCAGAAACTGGCTTGAGACAGACAGGACATAAGATTTTTTTAAAGGTGACTGAGAGAAATTCTAAAGGGCACAAAGACACTCACATAGCAAAGAGTAAAATTAAAAAAAAAAAAAAAAAAAAAAAAAAAAAAGAAAGGAGAACAGTGTAGAACATCACAAAAAATCTTTTTTTTTTTTCCAAATATTAACTTTTTTTTTTGTTGTTATTTTTCAATTCATTTTAGCAGACAAAATATTATTCCCATCTTTTAAAAATCAGCAGAAAACTGTGCACTGGGAAATGACTAGATAGACTCAACTTGTATTTTACTAGATAGCTAGTCATAAGTACGCATAAAAGCAAAAAAAGGAAATATACTGTCACAATAGCTTCAGAAAAATACAGCCACAGCAACTTAGGTGAAGGGTTATGCAGACTAAAGTGAAAAAACACAGAATTGCAAATGTAGAGGTCTTTAGCATTACAAAGATCAACGCATCTGTGACACTGTGCAACAATACACCACTAGTTTTCCCCCAGGGAATCACAGTTGTTTAGGGTACCGGCCACAGACAGTGCACACTGGGTTGCAACATGGCCTGTCATCTAGGCCAGCCTGCCCACTCTTGTAACCCACTCTAGAATATTTCAGGGGTGAGAGGTTACTTTGGACGTAATGCAGGTTTCCTGCTCTCTGTGTTGTTACCAGTGCATAGCAATACAGCTAGAAACGTTTAAAGACTAACACTATAACAGATACAAACAGTGTGAAGATATCATGCTAAAGGTAATAGTCCAGTGGCTGATGGCAGGCATCTGACAGTGGGAGATCTACGTAGTGGGAGATACATAATAAGTTAGTAGTTGTGCAGATAGTCATTCCAGCATGATAGATGACTTGATACACAGCTGTACCCTGCCGCTGCAATCCATTCAGCAACTTCTGTGTCACTTGTCAGAGGACATCCTTACCTTCAGTACATGATCCTGTGTAGCTCTCTCTAGCTTAGCGAAGTCCCATGGAATTCTGCTGAATTCTGTTTTTCTATCACTTAAACAAGGTATCTGAGTATTATCTACAACCGCTCTATGGTCATTCCCATACTCCATGTCTGGAATGTGCTAAATTTACACTGCCATCTTCTTAAGTGGGGACTGCACACATAGCACCATTACCATTAACACTGTAGTGGTTTATTCTAGCAAGGCTGATATGGACACTATTACTATGGCACAGTCCTCATAGTCACACAATTCCTTGAGCTTGACATCCATTGCTGTGGCTGGCACTTTTCACACCCTTGATGATTATTAAATGGCCAGGACCATCTGCCCACTTTCCCTCTGGGTGGCTTGCCCACCTCTTGGTATATTATATAGGGTATATGTATAAAATGTTAGACAGAGGTCCAATAACACATTACCTTATTTAATCAGACTATGCCTACTACCTTATCTACTCAGAATCTGGCATTTCAAAAAAAGAATATTAATGGGATAAAGGGACCCCCAGAGAGTAATGTCAGCTACAAATGTAGATTAGTGTGGGGAGTTCCTGTTTCTTTTATTTCTCATCTTTTTTTTCCTTCCTGGGACTAATGCCTTCAATCTGTTCTGTATAAGGTTGCTCACATTTTCTGCTTATCTGTGCATTTTCAATGCCTTGCTTGCATTGACCTCACAGTTTTTATCTACACTAGGCAATTAAAGTGCTTTCAGCCATACCCTTATATCTTGAGGTGAAGTTATGGAATTTATTTTTCTTTTGGCAACAGTATATTTTTTATTTGTTTTTCTGTTGATTTTCAATGGCAATAATGAATCATTTTTGTACTTCACAACATATCCTCGTTTTCCCAAGTGCATGCCCTTTGGAAAGTCCTTCACATTTCTAATCCTGGTGAGGAGACATGCTGAACTTCCTCAAAGCTGAGAACATCTTGTAGCAAAGGAGACACCTTGCTATATGTCTGGAATATGAACACAGATCTGGAAAGTATGGTCTAGCTTCAGGGTTAAAAAGGAGGGAAGGAGGGAAGAAGAGGTCAAGTACAGGGTTTGAAGGTGACCTTTCACATGCTGTAATTAGAGGAAGGCTTATTGCTGCAATATCACATGTAGAAAATTATGCACCCTCACAGTTACAGTGATATGTCAGGACTGATCTCGGAAGTGACAAATCACACTATGATAAAGCTATTCTGAAGTTAATTTAACACAAACTTGTCGGTGTTATAGGATGAAGCCTCAGACAGAGGTAGACTATGCTAGTTATGGGCCACCATGATGGTGAAGGGACTGGAGCATCTCCCCTATGAGAAAAGGCTAAGAGAGCTGTCACTGTTTAGCCAAAAGAAAAGAAAGTTCAGGGAGATCTTATCAATGTCTGTAAATACATGAATGCAGTGTGCAAAGAGGATGGAACCAGGCTCTTTTCAGTAGTGCCTAGTGACAGGATCAGAAATAATGGACACAAATAGAAACGCAGGAGGCTGCAACTGAACATAAGGAAATACTTTTTCACTGTGAGATTGACTGAGAACTGGTACAGGTTTCCCAGAGAGGCTGTGGAGTCTCCATCCTTGGACATATTTGAAAGCCATCTGAACATGGTCCTGGGTCCAACTAGTTCTAGGTGACCCTTCCTCAGTTGGAGGATTGGACCAGTTGGCATCCAGAGGTGCCTTCCACTTTCAACCATTCTGTGATTCTAACTATGCTTCCAAACAGAAACATTTTCCAGAATCAGTAGCTGTTCTGAGCTAATTATCAGTTAGTTTGAAGTGAATAACAACAACAGAAAAAGGTACAGAAACCTGTACAGTTCATCATGTAATAGGTATTCTTGTTAATTTGACATCTGATTTGCTGAGTACTTCATCACTTGACATTATGTTAGACAGCCTTAAAACAGTTTTCTAAAAGCTCAGAGGTGTTTTCTCCATCATAAAATGTTCCAGTCAGTAGCTTTTATGCTTGCTTAATATTTTTGTATTTCAGTACTGCATTCCAAATTACAAGAAATATCAAAGCAATCAAAACAAGAATAAAAGAGTGAACCTTGCAAGATATTCTGTCTATTGATAGATCACATAATTTTCAAATAATGAAAGTGACAGGGATCATACCATGAAACTGTCATATACATTTTCTAAGTAAGAAAATATTTAGATTGGGTTCAACTTTACACTAGTGTATAAAGTAAATCTGATGTAAAAAAATATATCTAGCCTTGAGACTATTTTAGCCCAGAAAGCACCTATGGTTTTTGCAGCGTGGGTTGAGTTCTGTTTCCTAGTGCTTTCATCAGAGGCTCTCAAAAATTTTAACTGGTATTAACTGGTATTAACTAATATTCTTTTTAGGAAGTTATTTTGCAGATGGAGAAACTATGGTCCCAAGTGCTTCTGTTCTCTTAAAACTCACACAGAAAGTTCATGATAATACTAAAACCAAAACTCAGATCCCCTTGGTGAAATCAACCTTACACATTTATAGTAAAAAGTAAAAATCTTCTAAAGCTTTATTGGATCCAATTTTAACCCTTCATCTCCTAAACTTTTACTTTAACCAAAGTCATTTTTCTATTTAGAAGACTCTTTGTTCTATTAAAAGACTGTACACATATATCAAAAAGTAGAAATTAAATTCTTGATATTTTCTAGTTTTTTTGAGCAGAACCTTCATTGTTATGAATTGCAAGCAAATGTGGAATACTTTGACTACATATTTTTAGCAAGTTGAAGTTTTTCTGAGAGATTTGTTCACAAAAATGTGGGCTTTTTTTTGATGTTTCCGATTATAATTTTGCACTTTTCCATAGAATCAAATAATTTCATTTCTGCACAGTTAGAACTCTGTAGAGTTCTCTTTAATGACAGACTACAAGTGTCACTGCAGGAACAAATCCAAAAAAAAGATTGGATATGTTGTTGCTTTTCTGGTTTGCAACCATCAATTTAAGCTAAATATTTGATATTATTATATTAGTGAACAAAAAACTTTCCTTTAAATGCTTTTCACATTTTTGACACGGAATGCAATGTCAATGAGATACGTTTGCTACCAGAAAAGATAATTTATGTCAATACAGATCACAGTTCTGATAAAGTACTAGCTTGGACTTTGTATGCAAAGGTATAAATGTATAATGGTGTTAAGAGCACACTTTAAGCAGTATTCAGCCATAGCACACATACATTGCAAGCCTCTATAATGACAAATTTGTTTAAATAAGTATCCTCATGTCTTCCATAAAACAATCTCCTATTACTTCTTTCCTGGTGAATAAATTTTATAAAAAGAATATAAAAGTATGTTTGTTAAAGAACTTTTTTAATGTTGCCATAGAAATCTCAAATAAAAAATAGAAAACAATCATCTTGCTGTACTCACCCCTCAGAAAACCCAGACAGACCGAAAAGAGACAGCTGAAATGTATTCTAGAGATTAAAAAAGGAAGATGTCTAGCTTTGTTTTTCTTTTTTTTTTTTTTTGGTTATATTTTAAAAGTTATATATGTTTTGGGTTTTTCAGAGAGACCTGCACTGGCTATTGCTGTGATAAAAAGCTGTTGTTATTAGAAACTGGAAGACCACATTTATCATATTCTTATTTGGTTTGCTCTATTATGATCTGTGAAGGCTTTTATTGCATGTTGAACACATTCAATATAAAATATGCAGTTCACAAAATAAAATATAAATCAATAGTGTGCCTAATTTAATAAATATTAATTTATTGTCTATAATATGAATTTCCACTAAAAATGCATTTTGAAAGTATTTAAATTTTTGCTTTTATAGGTGTTTATTTTCTTTTCTTTCAAAAAGTACCTTAATGTATATTAATAGAAGTTATAATGGGAAAACAATACTTTTCAAATTTTGTAAGCTACAATAATTATCAAGAAATCTCTAAATTCCCTGAAACAATAATCTGTAGTTAAACTAGTGCATTGACTTCTATTGTCACTAAGAAAGGGGTTTGCAATTGAAAAAGTATCTATACTAGCTCAAATTGAAACTCTTAAGATTCTCTGGTGACTGAATTCAGAAAATCACACTAAAAGAACAGAATTCAGGGCTTAGTCTCTAAACATTAGGTGTTAGGATATATATTTTTATCTGCAACACTTGTGAAAATCCTTGTTCCTGGAATGAACAATCTGAAGAAGGATATGTGCTCAGAAGCAGTAAAAAATACCAAATCATAGAAATTATGATGATAGGACTTAACATTGCTATGCCACTGCACACATTTGTGGTAAGCCATGTTCTGATTACTGAGAGCAGACATGCTCTATTTCCCCTCTTTCCAGAGAAATATATGTAAGATTCAGAAAAGGTGGACAGAAGAGCAGCAAGTATGACCAAGGATTATGGCAAAGATTAATAAGAGAGGAGTGATGGAATTTAAAAAATGGACATCTCGAGAGAGTGAATGGCATGAGGAAGAAAGTTGTTTACTGTGTCTGCCAAAATACAAATTAGGAAACATTGAGGGAAACTAGCAGATGGTAGATACAGAATAAACATAAGGAGGTGTTTTTTTATAAAATTCATACTGCAATTGTGTAACTTCTTGTCGCAGCACCCTGATGAGTTTAAAAATCTTAATGGGCATTCAAGAGATGATGGACAAGTCTGAGCAAAAGAAGTCCATCAAGAGATAGCAAAAACTCAGGAAATTTATTATGATGAGTTCCTCAGATTCAAATTGTTGGAGGTTAGAAACAATTTCTGAGAAGTATCACCAGGTGTTTACCTGATCCCTATACTCTGTTCCTGTAGGATCCTGCCTCTCTGCTGTTGTCCACTTTTGGAGGCAAATGTCTAAGCCATTATAGAAAGACCTTTGGACTCATCTACTATGTCCATTCTTATGCCATAGTGTTCTTTTCTTTCGTACTCTTATGTTTGGACATGGAGTAATTCGATGGTTCAGCAGCCAGACAGAAGATGGAAATGTTAATTTCAGGGAAGCTAAAAAGGAAGAGATAGAGTTTTAAACTCTTTTTTTCAGTCACTGCAAGATGCTTTTAAAATAACATTTTTTAAAACTTTCTGGGAAATAAGTGCATGCATTTTGGATTTAATTTATAATTTTTAAATTGACTTTTAAATCATTAACATTTATAAAAAACCTCACACAATATTTCAAAACACTTTTATACAATTAATATGCTTTCCTGGAAATCATTAAATTCATCTTGGTATGGAGGAAAAACAAGGAGGGAGATTTTGACTTACACATGACCACAGAGAGAGGTTTCCATGAAAAGTCAAAAATATTGATTCTAAAAAAATTGAGATCACCCTTACAGTGCAAATTAGACTTAGTGTAACTATTGTAACTATTTTAAAGTACTTCAGAATGTTTAAATATGTAGCAATAGCTGTGCAAGAAATTCTGTATTATTGCTATTATTAAATTAATTAATTTGTAAAGGAAAATATGTTGGGTGCAAATGTTCAGCATTTAGGAAAAATACCCCATTAGTATACCTCCATTAGTATGAGTATTCCTTGTTCATGTTAATTAAGCAACTCCTGAGATAATTTTTGAATGATATATTAGATTTCTTTTTCAAATTTCCATATGCTTGTACATCTCCTTCTAATTGCCAGTTTATTCTCTTTCTCAGGTCTAGACAGATTTTAGAAAAAACAGAAAGTCTTTGACCATACTTTTCATATTTTTTTGCTGATTAACATTAAAGTCAGGATTCATCACTCAAATTCCATGAAAGCTGGGCAAATAACATAAAGCATTCTCTGCACTTCAAATAGAGTAATTTATACTGCCAGAGTATAATTCATTCTACTTGTCTTAGATACCTGTCTTACAGAAGAGAGTAATTCACTTTCGGATGTAAATGCTTGCCTCCACTGGTTATTGAGGAACCTTGATGGCTAGACATGATGTATAGAATTATTTTATTTGAACTTTAGGGAACTATAAAGTACATTTCTACATCTGAGGTAACCTCTGAAAGCTCCTTCATGATGAGTAGAGTGAAACAAGTATTTTCAGAGAAAGCTCACCTGACAGTTTAATCATCTATACTGCTTTTGGCTGGGATAGTTAATTTTCTTCAAAACATCTCATGTAGTGCTATGTTTTGCGTTTGTGGCTAAAAGAGTGTTGATAACATAACCATGTTTTAGCTGTTGCTAAACAGTTTTTGGACAGAGCCAAGGTTTTTTCTGTTTCTCACACCACTGCACCACTGAGTAGGTTGAGGGTGTGCAAGAATTTGGGAGGGGACATAGCTGGGACAGTTGATTCCAACTGACCAAAAGGGTATCGCACACCGTATGGCATCATGCTCAGTATATAAAGCTCGGGAAAGAAGGACTAAGGGGGGGATGTTCAGAGAAATGGCATTTGTTTTCCCAAATAACCATTACGTGTGACGGACCCCTGCTTTCCTGGAGATAGCTTGACACCTGCCTGCTGAAGGGAAGTAGTGAATGAATTCCTTGTTTTGCTTTGCTTGTACATGCAGTTCTTGCTTTTCCTGTTAAACTGTCTTTATCTCAACCCACAAGTTTCCCCACTTTCACTCTTCTGATTCTTTCCACCATCCCACTGTGGAGTGAGCAAGAGCATGTGTGGGGCTTAGTTGCCTGCCAGGGTTAACCAAGCCACTCCATCACTCCTCCTCCTCAGCTGGACAGGGGAGAGAAAATAACTTGCTACGCAAACTGAATACACTATAATTGCTTCTTTTTTTTTTTTTTTTTTTTTTGGTATGTTTTTCATCAAAACTGATAGACATCCTAGTTTCATGAAATGATTGAGCTTTCAGATGAAGACAAGTTATTGTATAGCCAGTGGAGAAACAGAGTGAATTCAATGTAAATGAAAGTTTTATGGTGAAACAGGCTAAGTTGACTTTAAGATAATTTGCTTATTTTTCAGTTTTCATTCTTTTTAAGACTGGTTTATTATCTTTTGTCTTCAAAAATGGAAGACATAGCAATACTCAGTCATTGTGGACAAAAAACCAACCTAGCAATAATCTGTTTCAGAGATAACTTCATATTATTATCACGTATCTCTTTGTCTTCCTCTAGGTATCGTCTCTGAAAGAGAAGTTAACATTAGCTTTTCCAGTAACTTTGAAATTTCATATCAACCATTATGCAGACAATGAAAAAGAAAATGTAAATGATATTTTTCAGATGTTTCTTGAATTTCAGATGTCATGAGAAGACGTGGAAAATGCAAAATTGCCGGCAGGACCTCTTTGAGCACGACGGGTGGGCCGGCGAGAGTAATGAGTCTAATTCAATATGAATTTAACATCAATACCCTTTAATAAACTCTTAACAACACTGAATATCAATGTCCCCCAGACCACGTTTTTCCAAACCTTATATTCTCTATACCCAAAAGGCCATGCGGCAAGCACGGGCTACGATTGGTTACACATGCAGTCATTCTTCCCCCTCCACAATGGTGATTAGCTGCAGGGCACTGTCCACATGTGCAGTGATGATGACGGCACCCTCCTGCAGCCTGGGTCGAGGGCAGACCAGCTTCTGTTTACTTCCGTGTGGTCCTAGTGCACCTCAGTCACCCCAAACCCTGGCTTGTTCACAGCATACGGCCCAAAACTCTCTACAATTCTTCCTGTCTCTTCTCTAAATTAGGAAGAATATCTTCATCAGTCACCTGAAGAATGATATGGGATGCATCAGCAGCAATTTTGTGGGTAAATCAGTGGTAAATCAGAGGGAGATGGTGGTATGTTGGGGGGTACGGCTGCCATTAAGAGACCTGAGGAAACTGTAGGAATAGGTCTAAAGACACCTCATTAAGTTCAGCAACAAAAGACGTCAAGTCCTGCCTGAGTCAAAATAACCTCACCACTCAGTAGTAGCTTAGAACTGGTTGGATAGAAAACTTTTTATGGAAAAGGACCTGGGAGTCTTTGTGTGCAACAAGCTGAACTCGAGCCAACAGTGTATTCTGGCAGCAAGAAAGTTAACTGGGTTGCCTTAGCAAGAGTGTAGCCAGTAGGTCAATGAAATTTTTATTGTGCTCTATTCAATACTTGTGAGATGGCCTCCGGAATACTGTGTTCAGTTTTGGACTATCCAGTACAAGGAAGATATTACTAAATGGGAGAGAGTCCAGCTGAGGGACACCAAAGTGGTCAGGGGTCTAGAACATAAGATATATGAGTAGAGGCTGAGAGAACTGGACTTGTCCAGCCTGGAACAGGCTGGGACAGGGAGCTAATATTATTCTACTAGAACTTCAGAAGATGTTGTAGACCTGATGGAGTCACACTCTTCACATATGTGCACAGCAAAAGGACAAGAGGGAAAAAAATGAGGTTGCAAGAAGGGAGATTCCTACTGGGTACAGACATTGTTCTAGTACGAAGTTAAGCACTGGAACAGCTTACTTCAAAAGCTTACAAAATTTCTTTCTTTGAAGATGTTTAAAACTCACCTAGATAAGACTATGAACACATTGAAGTTGCTCCTGCTTTGAGTAAGAGGTGCGAGTAGATGACCTTCAGAGGTCCCTTTCTACCTCCTTTCTTCTATGATTTTACAATTCTTGCAATTTTCAGTCTACTTCACCACCTTTTTCATGAAGTAAACATTAAGTCCTTTCCTCCAAATTGGTTTGTAATGACTGAATCCTAGATAAACTGAGGAGTTTAAATTACAATTAATTTTAACAAATTCTGTTCTGAAATGGTTATTTACAGTTATGCAGGGAGAGTATAGAGTACTGAAGTCATCCTTCCCATGAGTGTAGGAACATACAAACCTGCTATTGGCACACATAAACTGAATGATGAAAATGACTTTCATCATTAATTAAGTCCAGGACAGTGGTTGTTTTCCTCAAAATGTGATAATACAGTGCAGACGCTTAGGATACAAATAACTTCATCTAACTTCAGACATGACAAATTTAGATACAGAAATTCACTTAGATTAACTTCATTCTAAAAGCGCTTATTTTGTTACATGGATTAAAAACCAAATTTAGCCATATCAGGTCAGTAGCAAACATTTAACAACTATCAGACATCTAACATCAAGTGAGATTCAGGTCACAGCATGCAGTGTTTTATAAATTATAGTTATAGTAATGAGAGCGAGTTAGTATTAGAATAAAATAAATTCAATAGCTTAGCCAAGTCACTGGATTAAAAAAAAAAAATTGTAAAGAATTTTTGAACATTATTCTTTCTTATATGCAGAGATGTAATGAACAATTCACTAATTTTCCAGAAAGTTAATCTAAATACTGAAAAGACAAAACCAAAATGTGTTTAACCTGAAATGTTTTTGGCATTAGAGCAGCCATTTAATTTCCTGGACACACTACTTATCTAAACTAAATTCATTTATCCTCAGATATTTAGATATAAATTAGATATTTAACATTTAAAACTAGCACATGACTTATAATAATTTTCAAATAAACAAGAACAAAAAAGAATATTCATTTTAAGGTATTGGGCTTCTCTCTGAGATGTAGTCTGGTTACTGACTGGAAACAAGCATAGGTGGTATTATTACTTCATTAACTTTCTACCTCATCATTTATTTGCTTTCTTTTCATACCAGTCCGCACTGTTGTTTTCCACAAAATATTTCATATATAAAATCGGATGCTGAGAAAGCAGATCTATTTTCTACAAAATAATGTGGGGAACTGATTATGAAAACAGTTTCAAATGGCATTTGGGAAATCGGTTGAATTTAGAATATTTAAAAGAAGTCAATTGCCTTGAGGAGTATGTCTTTACCTAAATTCACAATCATAGAACAGTTTAGGTTGGAAAGAACTTTCTAAGATCTTCTAGTCCAACCCCCCTGGAATGAGCAGGAGCATCTGTGACTAGATAAAATTGTTCAGTCTTGTGCAGCCTGGCCTTGAATGTTTCCAGAGATGGGGTATCTACCACCTCTCTGAGTAACCTGTTACAGTGTTTTACCACCCTCATTGTAAAAAAATTCTTCCTCATGTCTATCCTGAATCTCCCTTCTTTTAGTTTAAAATCATTACAACTTGTCCTGTCACTATAGGCCCTACTAAAAAGTCTGTCCCCATCTTTCTTATAAGACCCCTTTATGTATTGGTGGGGCCAATAAGGCTTCCCCAGACCCTTCTCTTCTTCAGGCTGAAAAACCCCAACTCTCTCAGCCTGTCCATCCTTCCAATCACTTCTGTGGTCCTCTTCTGGATTCGTTCCAACAGGTCGATGTCCAGAGCTGGACAGAGTACTCTAGCTGGGGTCTCATAAGAGTGAAGCAGAAAGGGAAGAATTACCTTCCTTGACCTGAAGGCCACACCAGATTGGATTTCTGAGCTGCAAGAATGCCCCCCACTGCTATCCAACAATGAAAAAGAAAGTTGTTTATTTGTCAGTTCTTTTGAAACTATCAGAAATCATTGCTTATTTCTTCATTTTACCATTGACATGAATAAAAAAAAATCTGACTAAATTTTAACATTTTCAAGTAGCAAGAAATATGTGTGTGGACTGACAAGTTGTATGCCAAGTCTTTGATGCAATTTCAAATGGTCAAGTCATGGATAACCCCCTGAGAACTGCAGCTTTTGACAGAAATTAAGGAAGCACCTGAGTTCTAGAGCTACTGATGCTATTCTAAAATCACAGTGTACCTAGCTGTAACAGTAATTCAAAATGACCTCTGCTACTTTGTGAGAGAGTTGCTGAGGTAACTTGTTCCTTGCAAAATCTTCTTTCTGACTTTTGGCAAAAGAATAATTATTCTTTAACTGTTTTAGTGATTCTGCTCTTTATAGGATCAGAAAGGTGAAGTTTTTTTATGTTCTTCCCCTTGAATTTTGTTCAACTTCCACCAAGCCTCTTAGGAAGAGAGAGAGAGAGAGATTTTCAGGTCACAGGTCATAAAACCAGTTATTTATCATACATTTTCACCTTAAAAAGAGAATAACAAGATGAAAATTTTCTTTATGACTTAGATAAGTAATCACACTTCAGTTTTGATATTGTTCTATAGCTGTCTCAAAAATATACATGTAGAGTAGTATTAAAGTACCTATTTCTTCAAATCACATAGACTAGAATAGAAATATAGACAAAAATTACTAAATCAATATTTTTAAATATATTATATGTTATTTACTGTCAGTTAACACAAAGAAGTTCCTTGTACCTGCAAAACTAATTTTTTTTTTTGCCTTTGATAAAAGAATAAGGTGACCGTGTCTTCCATAGTCACTTATTAAAGGGTGAAGTGGTTTAATGTGTATTCTCTAAAGCAAATCCTGCTACATATAGTAACATAAGTAGACTGCTTTTATGTGGGTAAATTGTGGTGTACTTAAGCTGTATATATGCTTCCAAAGTGATATATAAGCTCTTAAAAGACAAATTTGGGTGACCAATGTCATCCAACTATTTGTGCTTACAGAGTGAACATGTGGATGTATGTGTATAGGTGTGGGCATTTAAATTTATCTGCTTGCTTTTGATAGAAAGATTTGCCAAAATTTTATCTTGTGGCTCCTAACAGTGTCCCTGAACACAAGCACATGAGCAAAGGTAATATTAGAAACAGATATTAATATGTGCAGATGGAGGAACAGAGTTTCAGCTCATAGTCTTGCATATACAATACTAGAGACAGAACAACAACATTTTCAGCTGTCATTCTGCATTTCAAGAATAAGAATATATGCAGGGACATAGATACTAAACTAATATAAATTGCTATAAATCTATTCATTTCAATGTTAGTTTCCAAAATAAGTGTTAAAAACCTCACTGCATGGCTGCATCTGAGCATAGGCAAAACACTTTATAGCCTAGGGCAGTGCATGGATGGAAGCTGCAGAAGCATTACACAGCTGTTGAAATCTTTGCCTATTCCAGTGCCCTGGAAGCCCTGACCGAACACTGCTGCTGTATTTAGACAGGGAAATGAGGTACGTGGCTTTTATTGGAGACAATTGTTCCTACCTTTTTGTCATTTGTTTTCATAATGATCCATCCCAGCTCATCCTTTTCCAAAGAGCATTACCATAGCCTCAACTTCTCACTCTTGGGGCAATCAACTTCAGTTTTGTCTGCAACACTGGGAAATTATTAAGTCTCTGAATCACCTGTTTAACTTCTGAGTACCCTGTCTTTTTTCTGTGGTGCCAAGGCTGCCCAAAAAAACCCTTTTGGTATCACACATATTCTACCTTTTTTTGCTAAGACAGATAAGGAATTTTATCTGGTCTGCTACCTGCAGGATTTTGTCAGGAGATTTAATCTTCAAATGGACTGGTTACACCATATCCCTGCAATTAGTTCTTTGTCACTAATCAATGGAAGGTGATCAATACATTACCACAATATTATTCCAATTTTCAAAATATTTCCCAATTTTATAGCATTCTCCTTTGCTGGTTTGTTGTTTGTTTGTTTGTTTTTCCCTTCAGAAGTATTCAGTTTTCACAAGCCTTTATTTCAGATATATTCTACTTTGCTTTCTTAGGGCTGGACTTTATTTAATGTCTTATTATTAAAAAACTCTATGATATTATTTACACAGGCTCAAATCAACTATATATATATCAACATACAGATCATTTTTCGGCACTGGTATAGTCCCACATAAAACTAAGAGTTTGTTCACAGTGTTAGATGATTACTATGATATGTCTTTGTTTTTTATGGCACCTTTAATCAAGGTTGCTGAAAAAGATACAGTGTAGAATTAAACCACTCTGAGGAAATTATTTAAATACTCAAGTAATTTAATGTCACAAATCCCAGATCTGTGAAACATTTTGATACAGATCACATACCCTGGAGGCTGATGCTTAGTCAGTGTCAGACTTTACTCTGTCAAGGTAATTATCCACATGCCATACAACACTGGCCAAGTATGATTATTGTTACCTGCAGACCATTTTGCCTAGCAATGGGTAAATGCTGTTGTAGCAAACATTCCAAAGCTTCTGAAAGAAATAGCATCTAATGCTATGTGGGCAGAAAAAAAAAGAAATATATATATATATATATATATATTTTTTTTTTTTTGCCATATTTCTAGGACAGTATTGTTAGTGCAAGCTTGTCTTTACATTCAAAGAACAGTAGCTCTGCTTTCCTTGAGTTACCCAAGGATTTTACAATGCTCTATCTACATGCTATGCTCATGTTATCTGGTCGTCACATGAAAAAATCAAAAGTTAATCAAGTTAATTTAATTTCATGTGTAGAAGATTTATAACTCCCTGTCCACACTCAAACAGAGGCAAAAAAATCTCACAACTCTCAGAGACTGAAAAGGATAGTGGCTCAAATTTAGCCAGATGCAGGAGACAGGACATTCCAGGGAGCAGGAGATGCGGCATTCAGGTTAAGGTGAATTGTGGTTTACATATCAACAACAAATAACGAGACACAGGCAAAGGCCAGCTGGCTAATATAGGAAGTGGGGGACTTGTTGGAGACCATGTAGTTCCATCTTCTGATAGACCTAGCATGGTACTAGGGGAAAAATTGAGGCCCTTCAAGATGGCCTGAGAACCTTCAGGACTTTTCTGTCTTTCTCAATTACCCCTCAGTAACGCCTGCACTCAAGACCAAAGATTACACAAGCAGGCAATCCAGAGGACTATAAAGGCCCACCCTGTGCAAGTATTGGTGGTATCCATCCACCACCCTGAGGACCACTCTGCCCACCAGTCTCACCACAGGAACTGAACAAGACACCGGAGGACGCTGAACATCGCTGGATCTAAGACTGTGAACCCCATCACACATAAAGCAAATCCATAAGGATGGTGAAATATTTCTCTTTCTTTTCTTTCTTTTCTACACTTCTATTATTTTGCTTTCCTTTTTATAAGTAATATAGTAACATAAGATTCACAGCCCTGCATATGACGCAAAGTTTTTATGTTTACCAATTGAACATACAATAATGTAAATCCTTCTGCCACCAAATCATTTGCTAGTTGGGCCAAGCTGAAAAAGAAAAGCTGTTTGTTTACAGTCCTTAAGTACTGTGTATATGGTTTTCCAAACAAGAGGACCCATGAACCTGAGTCACCTCTCCCCCCCCAGCTCATACCTCTGTGAGGGACGTGACAACAACAAAAATATTGTGAAAAGATCCAAAGTGAATAAAAAAAAATCTCAACTTATACAAAGTCAAGGCATGAACTGGACTGGAGACCAGTATGTGATCAGCAGTCAAGCTCAGAAACCAGGTTAATACAGGCACGTGCACTAGGATTCCTTCATCCAGAACAGCCATTTTCCTTCCAATTTGCAATCACTCCAAATTCAATGAGAGCCATACAAGAAGAAGGAAAGAAGCTGAAGACCATGTATTCTCACAGTCTTGGTGAAGATAAACCCTGCAGGGGAGAATCTCCCCATCCTCAATACATGCAGCTGAAGTACAAGCCATCTGCACTTTTCTGCAAGAAGTCAAATCAAACAGCAATGTAGCTATCTGGACAGATTCAAATAGGGTTACTTTAGTGACAGCTTTCTAACCTTCAGTTTAGGAACTCAGTAGTGTGTGTACATTGCTGGGAAAAACAGTGTGGAGTAGATCTCAAGATAAGAAACAGAAAAAACCTGAAAAATCTGTTGCATTGTTTAGTAAAATGGAATTAATCATTAGTTCCATTCAAAGGGAACTATCCTCAGTAGTTGAAGAAACTGAAGGCATAGAGAGTAACTTTTTGTGGGATAGATTGTGGTAAAGATCCACAGTATACAACACTATGTAGCTACCAGCAGTTGAGATAAAGAGTCTGCCAGAAGAACCTTGCTCTGTACCAGCTGCTGTCTTTGAAATGTAGGCAGGCATGGCTAAATGTTAGACTAAGGTGCTGACGAAGGGGCAAATATGTTTCCTTATCACAGAACATGTGAGATTCTATCTTCCTTAAACAGGATTTTTGTAGTTGACTTTACATGATACAGTAGTGATTTTAGCAACTATAATACTCTTGTTGTTTTCATGTATTCCATTGAGTATAAAAGTCAAGCAATTAGTAAATCAAGTCATGGTTACACTGAACAAGAACAGACTCCAGACTACCCTCAGATTTATGTAGGTCAAGAAAAGGCAAGATCAGGTAGAAAAGAGCAATTTCCTCCAAGAAGATGCTTTGCCCTATCCTGGTTAGGAGCCTTGAGCCATAGAATGCTTTGTGACATCCCTATCAAAAGTGCTAGTGTGTGCTTTGTGGATTATCCAAAGAGGGGACCGTATCCCTATAGCCAAGTAAATAAAGTGTTGCCATTGGTTCTGTGCTGACTTTGCAAGGCCTCAGAATTGAAGTTTATTGAGCTTGGTTTTTTTTCTGACCTTGGCTTATCTGCCTGGAGCTTTGTTTCCTACTGTTTGGCAATAACATTTTTTTCTAAAGACAAAGTGTCTGCGTCATTTGTTTTACTTTGGCTTATATTTGCATCATATAACTGTAGTTTTATAATGATACTATTAACAAGTAGTTATTTGATATAGAGCAAGATCTGCAAGACTCTAATATAATTATGTAACCTAGAGAAATAAAATAATGGGATGCATGATAACAGGGGCCTTGAGAAGTGGAAAGACAGTGTTCCCCCTACATAGAGGAGTCTCCACAGTGTTGCAGTGTACATCTTTGTTTAGAATGCTAATATTTCAGTTATACTAAGAAGAAATTTTTGATTTTACATATAAAATGTCTTTGCATTTTGCCTATAGCAAGATTTGGAGTATAACGTGTAAGGAGATTTGTTCCTTATTCTCTACGATTTCACTTTTTACTGCGTAGTTAGGCTAAACTTTTTATAAAGAAATAGTATGCTGAGTTGTGGCATAAGTTTTTCAGAGAAAAACAAAGTTTGTGTTCTAATAACAGAAACTACAGAGTCTTTAAGACATTTGTTAATGTCAGCATTCTTAATAGATGAAAGTTTATATGTATTACAGATGTATTTGATACTAATTAATATCAACAAATACACAGAAAGAAGAAACCAGGAGAGTAAATTAGTTTGAGGTACAGATTTACAAGTGTTCTTGGGTGCTCTGTCTTCTCTGCATAAAGAAAGAGATAAGAGAATCAAGGACTGCCAAGTCAAAAATGAAATATTACAATGAATACTTATGCTTCATTGTGGAATATTCAGCTATCTATCACACATCATGACATAAAATAATGACTGTACTTGATCGTTTCATTCTCTGTATATTGTTGAACTCTAGTCCAGGCAAATTTGTTACTTTGAGACAGTCCTACCAAAAATTTGGAAAGTCTGGATCCTCTTTCTCTCTTTGTCTTTCCCTATCTTTTGCAAAGGTATATCAAAAGTCTAATTAAAAGTCATTAAATAAAGATCTGCTAATTGAAACCTTTTTCGGGGAAAACCAAGCAAGAACTATTAATAGGGAAAACATATCCTAGCATTATTCACTAATATGATGAAGACAGGGACAGATTTGTTCTTGCAGCTGAGTTCTAAATAAGTTGATCTGTCACATTTCTTGGTTGATTATACTACTTCTATAAAATGTCCCCAGGGAAGAATGCCTGCAGTGTGAAATTATGTAAACCTGACAAATTATCTTGAGGGGTTCTCATATGTTAGATTTTACTCCTCATTACTCCTATTAAACCTGTATTTACTCTCAAGATAAGGTACCTCTTAAGAAAATAAGATCTTTTAGCACTTGACCTAAATAGAACCAAGAGCTTGAACTTTACTTGATGAATGTATGTTATCTACTGCTTCCTGAAAGTTCACTTATTATCTCCTGTTCTTAGGTTTTCTTATTTACCTCTTAATGATTCTTAATAGAAAAGTTCAAATCAAACTCTGTAGCAATTATACTTGCTTGAAGATTAGATCAAATTACACATTTCCAAGTGGGCCTGAAGTTGTACCCTCTATCCATACTTAATTTGTTTTTTTGAAAAAGGTTTATTTTTATTTTTTAGATCAGTCTATTTTTTTTCTCTTGAAGCAAAATTCCAGAGAACAACTACCATGTGGAAGTCTGTTAATTATTCTATTTCTTCTCAGTGTTTGTGCTGAATAGATGGAAGCTCTTTTTTAAAAAAGTCAGAATGGTGGTCTTTGTCTCTTGAACTGGATGTGTCTCACAAATAACTCAAGTCCAAGTCCCACAGTGAGACTGTCTCATGTGACTGGCATGACAATATGCTGACACAGGCATGTTTAGGCAAATCTGTTGGATGGAATTAGCCTTCAGGGCCTATTAAAGCTGATGTCTTTGAGTCACTGACAGATTTAGTTGCACATTCAATGCAACTCATAAAAGGAAGCTTGTGGGCTATAGGTACATGTGTATATATTGCTATAGGAATGGACATGGTAGCCCTCTTGACAATAGACTTCTCTTGTTGACAGACAGTTTTAGCAGTTCCAAACAATGTTAGAAAATGAGATAATATTATAATTGGGAAGTATGTATTTATGCTGCGGAGTCCAATGCTCATATTCACTCCTCACTCCTTTTTTGTAAAACTGTGAAGATGCACAGGAAGCCAACCTTATCTATCAGCCACCATGCAGGCACACAGCTCACTTTCTCTTCAGGTATCACTGGTCCATAAAATTTACCTGATGGGGCTCAGTAATCTAAATTTTTATACTATGTCTTATGGAAAGTCCTTACTTAACCCTTAATCATATTTTTTTCTTCTAAAAATAAAAGTAAGCTCAGCTTTGTTACAATTTTAAGTGTGATTTAGTTCAAATAAAGCAACAGAAGATTGCAAGAAAAAGTCACTTTCCAAATGTTCCCTTCAGTTAGGTGAAAACTGTTCAGAACAATACTCGGTGTTGAAAAATACATGGATTCTAACACTGATGCTGACTTCCTCAGTTACTGGAGCGTTATGGTCATGAAAACCAATGCCTAAAATTAGTCATATTTTTTCCCTTCTATTAGATTTTATACATGAACAAAGAGTGATATATGTCTCTTCTATTCAGAAAGCTCACTTTTGATACAATGAAAAATGGCTAAGGAGTTATAAAGGATTATGATACTATATTTTACAGCAAAAACTAATGAGAATTTAACTTTTAGTGTTCTATGTTAACATGGTTTAACTCTTGTCTGTTCATTTATGCCTGTAGGAATAGCAGGAAAAAACAGTTTAAACCAGATCTGTTCAAAGGGACATAAGATGAAGAATCCACCCTTCTATCCGGAATCAATAGAGCATATATCCTCCACCAGTAATAAAAATAAATTATCTGTTTAATTCATAACACCACAAACATTATTCATGGAACAGCAATAGGCATTCTTGTAAATAAAGCACTCTAGAATATACTACGGAGTAGGGAATCAGTGGTGCTTTGTGTAAGATAATACAGTTACAGACATAGTGAAAAGTTTTTTTTGTTTGAAGTTTTGTCAGTTTAGACATATACATAAATGAGTAAAAAGATTCCTCAGATAGATGAAAACAGAGTATCTATTATTATAATATATATATAATGATGTATTTTAATATATATTTCAATAGATTGTAATATGAAATTAATAATCAGTTACTAATATAAGGTTCATAATCAGGCCCTTGTGGGTTTTCAATCTTCCACATGAAGCCAAGAAAAATGTAAGTGTTTCAGCAAAGTTTCAGCTGTGTTTTTCATTGTTCAGTCTTATAAATTTAAAGACAAATTCAATGAATAAATTCATTATGCCAGTTAGAATAGCTGAAGAAAATGTTGCATCGATGTCTTTGAACTAAACCCATCATTTTTCTAAAGCTGTGCTGTGTGAGAAAAGTTAGTCTGCAGTTAAAGTCATGCATTCAGCTGTTCCTGTCAAAATTGGATCATTTAATTTTAGTATTATTCTGAAAAATGAGGAAAATGACATAATATTATCTAGCAATCTGCATTCAGTAAATGTATAAATAGAACATCTACTACAAGGTCAGACTAGCTTTGGATAAAGTAATTTGCTATTGACAAAGATACAAATATTAAAAGTTAAGTTTCTTGAAAGGATCAACATTCAGAACCATTCCCATTCTCATTCGCATTCAAAACACTACAGTCAGTTTAGCAAATCATAAACCATGTATATGCAACACTTATTTTTCTGCTTTCCTTTCCACTATTCCTGAAGCCCACTATCAGAACTTTATTCATTAACTCAGATATGCGTTTAACTCCAGTACATTACCAATATCAAGATTACACTTTTATGCATTATTATTTTTTTTTTTTTCCCGCCATTAGTTATTGTAGGGAAATGAGTGCAATTTTCATCTCTGGAATTGAAAATAAATGAAAGCTGAATGTTCAACAGTGTGGATAAGGTAGGTTTTCTTATTTTATTTTATTTTTTTAAAACAAAACAAAACAAAACAAAAAAACAAAAACAAAAAAATAAAAAAAAACCCCACAGATGTCAGAACATAATTGCATGATGAGTGCAAGAGAAAAGTATATCTGCATGGTGTGCTAAATAGTGATATATTTGTTTCTGTGCTTGTGGACTATTTTGACCTATGATAATTTAGAAAGTATGATTAAGAAGTAAATCTTCATGGCCACTTTTTTGGGAAAACCCTTAATAGTGTGCAACTAAGCTGATGTAACATTAGAACTGTGAGGACCAAAATTACAAATCAAATCCATACCTTGAAGGACTTGTGCTACTACCTAACTTACTTTAAATTACCATGTGCCTAAGAAATTGCTCTTGTCTTTCCTAAAAAAAGTTTAATATCCCAGTCTGCCTCATTCCTCATGAAAGGTCAATCATGTTCAGAGAAATTTTGGAAGAAAGGTGCAATCTAGAACTAATGCATGTATTCCTGGCTATTTAATCAAAACAATTCCTGAAATTCTGAAAAGGCAGCAGTAGGGTGTATAGGTAGTTAATTGTGGAGTCAGCTAATCAGTTGATCTGATAGAGTTTGAGTTAACTGACTTGTAGTATAGAGGATGAGATTAAGTCTTAGAATTCAATTCCCCGATGGATAATGGTAATAAAATCTTCAGATTACTATTAGAAATGTTCTAAATTAGGTATTATACTGATTCTTAAAAAACCAGTTAAAATATTAGAGTATTGCCTTTCTTAACATACTGAAATTTAAGGCTGATATCTAGATTAACAATGTGATGACAACAGAAGATCCCCAAATTGCAAAGGAGGCAAAAAAGAATCTGGATAAACAGTAAAATATGGAAGAGACACCAAATCAAATTGAAAATAACTTTCAATATCAGTGGAGGAAACTAACACTTTGGATACAAAAATGTTCAACTGTGCTTGGCTAGGCTGCTCCTGAAGTGTTTAAATGAATAGAATATTTAAACCAAAAAGATTTTTTTAATTAAAATATGCTGTTATGATCATTTTCATAATACAAAATTTCAGAGGAAAGTGACAGAAATCTTCTAATTCCTTCGTGTTCTAAAAGAAGTATCGGTAGAATAAATTGCGATACAATCTCAAATGCAAAACTAGGAAAGTCATGAACACATTCTAGAAATACATTATAAGACAATGAACACGATTAAGTGTGATTAACAGCTAAAAAAAGTGTATCTATTTAAACAACGCCAAAATCACCATGTTCAGCAGAAATTTTCTAACGGCAACGCTGTAATGTTACAACTGTTCCACCACTACTATTAACAGGAAAGTCCTTATTGTCACTTCAGGTGTTCTATGCTGAGTAAAATACAACACATTCTACACCTCCTTTGTATAGAACAATTTGTTATCAGGAAGCTTATATGTGGGATCTGTTTTATAGGAAACCCTACACAAGAAAAAATACCTGTTTCACTTATATTTTGCAAAATTATTACTGCTAAATTAGAGAGAGATGGGTTTGATGGCTGGATTGATAGATGGAGAAAGAATTGACTGGATGGCTGCAGCCATAGAGTTACAGTCAACATCGCTGTGGCCAAATAGAAACTTCCTTTCCAAACTCTTCAGCAACTTAGTAGCCCTCTTCTGAACACTCTCCAGTAGCTTAGTATCTTTTTTATAGTGTGGTGCCCTGAACTGCACACAGTGCTCCAGGTGAGGCCGCACCAGTGCAGAGAAGAGTGGAACAATCACCTCCCTCGCCCAGCTGGCAATGCTGTGCTTGATGCACCCCAGGACATGGTTGACCATTTTGGTGATTGCCCAGTTTTCCAATTTGTTCAGATCCCTCTGCAGGGCTTCTCTGCCCTCGAGAGTGTCAACAGCTCCTCCCAATTTTGTGTCATCAGCAAACTTACTAAGCAATCCCTCAAGTCCTGAGTCTCAGTCATTTATGAAGACATTGAAGAGTGCTGGCCCTAAGATGGATCCCTGCAGAACCCCGCTAGTGACTGGTTGCCAGCCCAACATAACCCCATTTACTAGAACCCATTGAGCCTGGCCTGTCAGCCAACTGCTCACCCACTGCATTGTGTGTTTACCCAGCTGTATGCTGGACATCTTGTCCAGGAGCATACAGTGAGAGACAGTATCAAAGGCTTTACTGAAGCCCAAAAAATCACATCAACAGGATTCCCTTAGTCAACTAGGTGGGTAACCTTGTTGTGGAATGAAATTTATTTTTTTAAGCATTTATATCTTTATTAATGATGTAGACAGTGATATTTTTCCATCCTCATCAAATTTGCAGATGACACCAAGTTGAGTGGTGCAGTTGATTCACTAAAGGGAAGACGTGCCATCCAGAGGGACCTTGAAAGCCTTGAAAAATGGGCCCGTGCAAATCTTATGAAGCATGAGGTCCTGCACCTGGGTCAGGGCAATCCCCAGTATCAATATAGACTGGAAGATGAATGGATTAAGATCAGACCTGCAGAGAAGGACTTGAGGATACCACTGAGTGAAAGTCTAAGATAAAATAGCATCCCAGAACAGTTTTTGACATGCTCATAAGAATGACTGAGAACAGGCTGTCTGCAAGGTCAGGCAGCGAGGAGCTGAGGGAGAGGCAGTCTGACAGGATAGTGTCTCACCAACAAGTACAGTCCTCTGGTATCCAGCCAGGACAGCAAGACTGTGATGGAGTCAACAGCTAGGTTCCCACAGAACCTAGTGATCACCACATAGGTCCACAGTGATGAGATATGTCTGTAGAAAAGACAGGTGGTCAGTCCATGGTTAAGGATCAGTGCAGCAGGTGGTCAGGCAAAGGCACAGTTGCAATATAGCACAGGGTAGGACAAAGGGTGAGGTTCTGTGATTAGATGCAGCTTTAAAGCAAAGCAAGACTGATTGGTCTTCTCACATCTCTTTCCCAATGCCTTGATTTAAGGTTATACAGCTGCACCACATCAGAATTAGTTTTGAGCGTGGAATCCCTACAAAGAAGGAGAAGGAAAGAGTCTGCAAAGCCTAGTGATGTGATCAGGGCCCTGATATGTCAGTTCTTCTTTTAACACTGCTTTCTACAATGATATCAGCCTTCTACATTCCCTTACTGCATTTTCAAACTAACTCAAGCTTTTAAGTAACCCATCAGTGAAAACCCACCACAACTGTCTGAAAGACTAAAATGTTAAAATCTCTAAGAAATTCACTTCTACAAATATGACACAATGGCTCTGCCCAGTATGCTCAGCTCACAACCTATTGGCTCAGCTGCTTGTGTTTTATTGTCTTTAACTCTAATTTGTGTTTATCTTAAATGAACTATTGCATTCTAAGATCACAACCTCCCCGATCAAGAGCATTCTTTTAGAGTTGTTATGCCCTGCCACGAAAAAAAAAAAAAAAAAAAATCCACTATAATGAATTTTTGAAAGAATAAGAAATAAATACTACTATATAATCTGGGGGTAAAAAAATTGTATCTCAGAGCAGTGTTTGAGATCATGAGCTCAAAACTAGGGATGCAGAAGCCAGGGTTCTGGCTGAGATATGTCTGGAACTCTCTGGGGTCTACTTAACAGTTTAAATAAACAGTTCTGCTTATGTAGAGTGTTTGTTGTCTTTTTTGGAAAGAAAAAAGAGGCACTTAAGGCTCAAAATTTTCAACTTTAAAAAACATTCCCAAATGGAATGCTTGCAGATCTGCTTAATTAGCTGGATCTATTGAGCAGTCAGTTCTGATACAGATTGCTGCTCTGGAGACATAGTCTGGCAATGAGAGAATTACAGGATTTTTCCAAAAGAGCTGAAGGACTAGGAAATACTGCTTACAGATGTTATATTTGGACATTGAGTCTTCATCATTGCAGACTCAAGGAATGGCTGAGGTTGGAAGTGACCTCTGGAGGTCACCTGGTCCAAACCCCCTGCTCAAGCAGTGCCACCTAAAGCAGTTGCCCAAGACTGTATCTAGATGCCTTTTGACTATCTTCAACAATAGAGACTCCACAACATCTCAGGGAAACCTGTGCCACTGCTGGCTCACTCTCACAGTAAAAAAGTGTTTTCTTATGTTCAGATGGACCACGCCGTGTTTCCATTTGTGCCCATTGCCTCTTGTCCTGTCATGGGGCACCACAGAAAAGAACCTGGCTCTATTCTGTTTGCATCCTCCATTTAGGTACTTTCAGACATTCATAACAGCATCTCCAAGCCTTCACTTCTCCAGGCTAAACTTCCATCTCTCTCAGACTTTCATCAAAGGAGAGGTGCTCCATTCCCTTTATCATACTACTGGCCCTGTGTTGAGCTATCTCTAGTATGTCACTCTTGTTTTGTTGAGCCCAGAACTGGACACATCTCTCCAAGCATGACCTTACAATGCTGAGTAGAAGGGAAGGAACACTTCCATTGACCTACTGGCAACAGTCCTTCCAATTATATTCTGCTAGTGCCGTAAGAAAGTAGCAATAAAATGGACAGTCATGCCAAATTCTTAGTGTCAGGGTACAAATAAAAGTGCATAGGTAAATGCATTGATATATAGCATAATAAAGGTCAACATGAGGGGTTTTTTTGCTTTATTGTTAGCTTTGGGTATCTTTTCGCCACTAGTACCTAATATATCCTTTGCACTATGGAAGAAAAGTCAATGTAACTTTGGAAATGAGTCTCAGTTAAACAGAACAGATTATTTTCAAACAGTATAAATTACTGGAAATGAGGGCTGGCTTTCCTGATACCAAGGACATTGCTGATTTCATCCTTTTTTTGTAGTGTATTCATTCGCATATTTTCATCAGAGTTACTAGGGAAAAAAAGAAAACGAACAAACCATACAGGCTGCCTGGTACAATCTGGAAGAAATAAACTTTAGTTAATATCAGAATAAAATAGACTTCTGATGTGAAAAAGTTTTTTTTCAGTTAAAGTGATACATATTCAAAATATGTAAATTGAAAGCAATGCAGATCTACAGATTTCCTTTTAAAAAATGCATGGTCGTCTAAGAATCTCTCTATTTATAGTTTCATACTGATTGTTATTATCTCTGTGCAGGCTATCACAAAAGTAAAATGTCATCAATCAGACAGACTGCCTGATTATCTTCAGACTTTTAAAATGTTGTCTTTTCCCTAGAATAATTACTCTTGTTAGCAAGTATGTGTCTCTTTTCTAAAATAAATTGCTTATAACAGTAATAGTTGCATCAAGGTTAAAGATGAAGAATGTCCTACTTAACTGAAGAGACAATGCTTTATATTCTGTTCTTTACCCAATTAAATAGAATATATTCACCAAATTAAAGAAAGCAAGGGGGAGAGAGGAAAAATTACACTAATAAAATATAACATTTATTATAAGGGAGGCTTTTTAGGTTTTGTAAGTATTGTATTTCATAGGATTTCAAGTGTTTTCTTAACACATAAGAAAATGCTCAGAGATTAAAAGTAATATTTAAAATACTGATTGGAATTAGTTTCTTCACAAAATAACAACAACAATAACAACAATAATAATAATAATAATAATAATAATAATAATAATAATAATAAAGTTCTAAGAAGATTTAATCTCTTTTTAAAAGTCAATACTCTTGAGAATATCACTGTCACTGCTCTGTACTGTAATGGGAGAAACACAAAGGAACCTAGGGAATCTGAATTATTGGATATACATAGTACTCAAATAAAAAAATCATAAAGCTTATCTAATACTGTTATCATTAAGACTGTAACATTTAAGGACAACTGAAAGAGACTGAGCATTTATGTTCAGAGTATTTGTGTGGTTAAAATACTTAGCCAAAGTGGGGAAAAAAATGAGACATTTTATATGTTAAGAAAAAATTAATTTCCAAATTTGATCCCTTTTGAAGAAAAAAAGAAAGTCTTGAAGCTAAAAAAAATAAAAATAAAAAATCCATGTAACGAATGAAAAAGGTTATTAGGAAGGCGCTGGAGAGAGACTTGAACTCTCGTGGGTTACTCTGAGCAGTATTTATTGTAGAAGATTCGCAGGAACAGCAGGGTTGGATCACCTCCTCAGAGAGTGACAATCATACAGCAACACAGCTAGTCATTATATAGGGTTCTAACAGGTATTGTGCAACTAAGCAAAATTTATCACTGTCTATCACTGTCGATGTCTTCAGGTTCCTTCCGTCTCAGTGGTCTGCAGGTTTCACTTCTTCCTTCATGTTTCACTTTGGCAAGTACCGAACGAAAAGTCCTCGGGTTGCAGGGCTAGCTTTGAAGTTCTACCTGTCTCATTTGTTATCCATAGTTCATCAGTCTAGTACAGAAATCAGCAAACCTAAGAATAGCATTTATCAATGTCTAAGGGTACAAAGCAAGCATAAGGTAACCACGCTCGTGGTTCTGGGCAAGGGCTATACAGGAGACAAGCTGAGACTTGCAGCCTTAGCAGCACAGCTTATAACACTGATATAGGCCTAAAATCCTAATTCCCTATTTTCCTATAACAACAAACACTTAAAAATTTTACTCTGATATATTCATACTTGTTTTCTTTCACTGGTCAGAAAACATTAATTGCAGAACATAAAATCTTCTGAACATGGAGAGTTAAACCCAGTCCTCATTGCACATAGTGTATCTCCAAAAGTATAATTTGTCTTAAATTTCTGATGTCTGCCCAGCCTATGGAAACATGAAAGAATATGTCTAAAAACTTCAAGATCACAGACTTCTGAAGGAAGAAGCAGGGCACCACCCAAAACTGCTGGATTTTTTTGTTAACTGTATGTTCTAAGAATTAGCTTGTCCTAATTCCTATTCAGAAGTTTAGGAGAAGAACATCAATTCCTTACCCAGAATACAAGAATACAAAGAAAAAAATTAATACACCCACATATATAAAACATACTTTCAAACATGCAAGTACTTATTATAATGATCTAATCCTTTGGTATCTACAGGAAGAAACTAATTACAGCACTGTCAAGAACAATGAATGCTGACATCATCTCGAAAGTCAGACATAGTCAATTGCCAATTACCTGTGAGAACTTTCTCTATGGATTAATCATGTATGTTAAATAATTTCCAGAATGAAACACAATCATGTATCTGATCTTCTGCACCCCATGCACTTCTATGAGTGCATTAAATTTGCCAAGCCATTTCTGATTTTTTCTGCTTATATTGGCATATTCCTTTAAAAACCTGTTCATAAACATCTCAAAAATAAATAAAAGAACAATTTTATTACAGTGAAACTGACAAATGTTTTGTATTATTCATGGTTTTCCTTTATGCAAGCATTTGTACACGTGCCACTATACAGGATAACTGTTAAAAAAAAAAATTATAAGTAAGAGTAATGTCAAGAAATCATAAGTAATCTTATTTCCAGTGAACAATGATACAGAAAAATAATTCCTCATTAAGTTGTCAAACTAGAGGAACTCTACCCATAAGTTCTATGTAGCAAATTAATTTTTACATTATAAAAGATGTTTTATTTCATTTTGTTTTGTTCTACCTGCCATGTTGTACTTAACTAATATTTTGTGTGCAAAAAAAACAGCATAAAAATCTTTGTGACACATTCTGCAATTCCAAACTTCTGGAATCACTTCTGGTTAAAATAACTTCTGGTTTTAGATAAGGAAAAATAAAAAATAAAGAAAAACTTTTTGTTTGTTTGTTTGTTTGTTTTTCTTGTGTTTGATAGTATTCTATTTTATTTTGAGATCTGGTTTAGAAAAGAGTGAACTCTTGGGGTAATAATGGAAGAAATTAAAGACCTTTTTGCCTCTTGTAGATCTGCAAAACAAGAAGACCATAGTGAAAATTCAGAAATGGTGGCTTATTTTCAATTCATCTTTAAAGAATTCACAATAAAATCAACTAAAAAGTGATTAATACCTAATTATATGGGTTTTATTCTGTGATTATACAGGTTACTGAATGTCTATAATACACTGTATTTAAGATGACTAGCTTTTCATCTGATTCTCTGAATAAGTAATCCAACATTAAAGAATCTGGTACTTATGCAAAGTTGCCTGGAGTATTTTTTGTTATTAATATTCTGATGCATTAGCAACATTTTAATTAATATATAAATGAATACTATTTCCATTTTCTGAAATTCTGTTTACTCTTCACATTTTTCTTATATTTGCATTAACTATTTTTGAGCATAGCTACCTAATTTTCCCTTGGCAGTTGACAATTTTGGTTCTTCTTTTTCTCAGTAACTTAATTTTCTTCCTACTTAGATCTATCCCAAATGTACAAAAATAGTTTATTGTGGAATTAACCTCATGTATGTTTTAAGGGATAGTTGTCAAAATTGTCAAAGTAAAACGGTCATATGGATTCCCTTTACACCTAATCAGAGAAATCCACAAGTACATGTATATTCATGAGATAGGTGTCTAATATAGCTGCAAGGAATCTTCCTTTAAGTGTTTTAGGTTTGGTTTTGTTTGTTTGTTTAATTGTTTTATTGATTGAATCTGTTGATAAATAAGTCAACTTCTTATTATCCATGTTTTCCTTTGTGTGTGTTGTGATTTAGCCCAGGTAGGCAGCAAAGCTCCACAGAATACTTGCCCACTCCTCCTCAGTGGGACTGGGGAGAGAATCAGAAGAGTAAAAGTGAGAAAACCCATGGGCTGAGATAAGGGCAGTGTAATAGGTACTCTTAATGATCCTCATGTTCACACCTGGTGCCCATCTACATTTACATATCCATACACTGAGATATCTATATGTCTCCACAACTCTTAAGCATGTAGTTCTCACTTGCTAGACAACTGGGATATCTAGTCTACCCAGATTCTTCTATAAATTAGTTGCTACTTGTCTAATTCCAAATCCTGTCATAATTATCTATAAAGTCCTTCCTTTAACTCAAGTCTCGAATTTAATTTAGTCCTAGTTCAGGTCTTTTGACACTGATAGGCTGGAGTTGAATTGGACCTGCTCATAAGCTTCAGCCACCATTATGAAAGTATGTTTCATACAGGCTTATTCCAATGCTTCAGCTAGCAATTTGTTTCAAAGAAGAGATAGAAGGTAGTGACAACATTGGGACTTTGAAAGCATATAGATTGAATAGGGACTGGTGAAAACCAAGAAAGTATTTACTTTAGCAATAGAACAAGAAGCCCCTCACAAATCACTGGATAGATACACAAGATGTCAATAGAGATGCAAGCTCAGTTCATGAAAGACCTGGGTTACAGAGGGGTAAGAATTACAGGAAGAGGCCAGAGGCAAAACTGGTTTTGACTTTTATGTATGACAACATCAGGTGGTTGTAAGAACTATGGACATGCCCTAGGAAGAAGATTGTCTGAACCTTTAAGCTTTCTGTTCATTGTCCAGCTTGTCAGGCATCATTAATGAGGCCAGAGTAGAGAAATTCTTATTCAATGTGGGTACAAAATGGTTTGCTACAGTCTTTGACACAGACATAATATTGAACCTTTAACAAATATCTTCAGTTTTGAAGTTGTGCTTCAAACCTTTGTGAAAGTTCTGATCACTATTTCCTACTATTTCCTACAACTTCATGGCTAATATCAGACAGTCGATGATGTACAGGGTCTAGTGGCGTTCACAATATACCAGGAAAGTCCTTAATCAGCTTTGCTTCAGTTGAAATACTTAAAATTAGGCTGTGTAAATAATCTGGGCTCAAGCCAACTTTCCTGGGGCAGGACTCCATGTATTTTAGCATCAGAAAGACCCTTGCTCATAACATACTGTACAATGGTAGCTAAAGGATCTTCTCCTTTTGAACGTATACTTTTCCACTTAATCCAACTACTATTAAGTTTTCTAATAAGTTAAAAATATCCTTGCTGGGCAAAGTGTCTAGATACGCTCATGTGATTAAGGTGAACATGAAAAGCAGTAACAACATTTGAACTTGAGAAGCAATAACTACAAGCATTGTGTCAGATCTTGGTGGCACCACTCTCTAATAGTAACTACAGAAGCCTAAGGAACAGATACTGGGTGTCACAGCCAGCAAAGGTTAGTGACCTGTGGGAGATCTTCATCAGAATTCAGCAGATACAGTCACCTTAGGGGAATGATATAGCCAAAGTATTTTTCTAACAAGGAAGTTGCTATATAACATAAACAAACAAACAAACAAACAAATAAATGAAATACATTATTACAAAGTAAGTATACGGACTGGTAAACACATGGACTGTGTTTCTAGAGACAGAGATATGATGAAGAGAATTAGAATATTGTTTTCTGTCACATATACTTCGTGCTTGTAGATATCAGCATGCTTAGAACTTATCACAGAATCACAGAATCACAGAATCGACTGGTTTGGAAAAGACCTCAGAGGTCATCGAGTCCAACCCTTGGTCCAACTCTAGTCCGTTTACTAGATCATGGCACTAAGTGCCATGTCCAATCTCAGTTTAAAAACCTCCAGGGACGGTGAGTCCACCACCTCCCTGGGCAGGCCATTCCAATGCCTGACCACTCTCTCTGTAAAGAATTTCTTTCTAATATCCAGCCTAAATTTCCCCTGGCAGAGTTTAAGTCCATGCCCCCTTGTCCTATTGCTAACTGCCTGGGAGAAGAGACCAATCCCCACCTGGCTATAACTTCCCTTCAGGTAGTTACAGAGAGTGATCAGGTCACCTCTAAGCCTTCTCTTCTCTAGACTAAACAACCCCAGCTCCCTCAGCCTCTCCCCTTAGGTCTTATGTTCAAGTCCCTTCACCAGTCGTGTTGCTCTTCTCTGGACCCGCTCCAGCACTTCAATGTCTTTCCTGAACTGAGGGGCCCAGAACTGAACACAATACTCCAGGTGTGGCCTCACCAATGCAGAGTACAGGGGAAGGATCACTTCCCTTGTCCTGCTGACCATGCTATTTTTGATACAGGGCAGGATACCGTTGGCCTTCTTGGCCACCTGGGCACACTGATGGCTCATGTTGAGCTTCCTGTCAATTAGTACCCCCAGGTCCCTTTCTGTCTGACTGCTCTCCAGCCACTCTGCGCCCAGCCTGTAGCGCTGCAGGGGGTTGTTGTGACCAAAGTGCAGCACCCGGCACTTGGCCTTGTTGAACTTCATCCCATTGGAATCAGCCCATTTGGGGCTGATCAAACCAAAGTCCATAAACCCTTCCAAATTCAGGTTCTTAAATGCAGAAATGTACCATCTGAAGATGAATCCTACTCTTTAAGAAAAGTGAGGCCAGGAATTTTGAGGTCCTTTCCTTTGATTAAATGTTCTACAAATGACTACAATACAAATAAGAAATGGCATCAAATTAAAATAAATCAGATTTAACATTAAAAAAAAAAAAGCCCAAAACTTAAAAGGATGCTATTATTGTACCAATATTTTTCTTACTTAAAGATTTTAAAACTAAATTTTGTTCATGGTCAGGATATCTATGCTTCACACTAAAGTGGTGGAAACTCCAGAGAAATTCAACTTAAGACTATTACGTCTGAGTGCTCATGAACTTTGTTGTAATTATAATTATAATTATTATTATAATTATTATTATAATTATTATTATAATTATTATTATTATTATAAAGGAGTATCTGAATGTGCTTCTTTGTGTAACTCACTGTTAATTTAACAGACATATTTCTTTTAACTTCAGCATGTTCCCATTTGCCAGTGGAATATAATTTCTGATGTCCACTTCTTTCGCGAAGCTTAGTTACTTATGCAGCCAAACTCTGCCAAAGAGGTTGTTGTCTGATTTGCCAGACAATATTATCTTTCAGTTTAGAAGCAATCACAAACTATTGGTAATTAATTAGATAATCATTTATTGATCATATATACATAAAGATAAAAATCATCTCCTCTTAAATTTTGGGAGTAAGGAGAAATATGCCAATTACATATACAACATGTAACAATTCCTGTGCTAGAACAGCTTTTTTAATATAAATTCTTCCTGAGAAGGAGGATGAAGGATGAGAGAAAAGGAAGAGGTATGTAGGACTGGATGAATGAAGGGGTTCAGTTACTATGGTGATAATGAGCATATCCAGGCAAAATGTCATATAAGGCAGTGTTACTGAATGACTGTGTGATGTACAATTCAGAAAGTATAAATATCTTTGCATTCTGAAAATAAAATGACACATTTTAAAGTGTCCAGCACATAGTTTGAAAGTACTAAAGAAATTAAGCTTTTTTAAAATTTTTCTTCAAAGTTTAGTTGATCATCATTTATAAACATCTGGGTACTCATAGTGTTGAAAGGTCATGACGGTACTATTGCATTTTGTCAGACCTCTCTTACTTTTGCTCCCTTACCTCAGTTCTATGCATTGTTCTATTTGAGCAGAGCAAGAATAAATTTAGAAAAGTGCAAGAAATGTGTATGCCTTCATATGCAACAGACTGTGATCAAGATCAGAAGACAAGGAATGATAATGTACCATAAAAACCAAAACAAAACAAACCACGGAATTCATACTATGAAGGGGAGGTAAGAAGAGTAGTAAATAGTAGAATAACAAAAAAACGAGGTAAAATAGAGTCAAAGGGAGACAATAAAATAGACTACCAAGAACTGATTAGGTAGGAAATGTTGACTAAGGGAAAGATGATTGAAAGAATAAACAAGAGGTTTAAACAGCAGAAGCCTGACAAAGAGGATAAAAAGATTAGCTTTAGAAGATGGTGAAGAGTTCTAGAAAATTGTGAGTTGATCCAAAAGGCAAGGAAATTAGAATATTAACTTTCTTACTTATTTCTTGCTAGGGAGCAAAGATGTTAAGAGGTCAAAGAGGAATGAGGTCAAAGCAGATAAAGAACACCAAGGGGCAGTAAGGATGAAGATTGAATAGAAAGGCTGAGATAGATTTTATAATAGATTATATTGTAAAGGGAGGAGTGGCAGGATTTTGTATCAGCATGGGTATTGACAAGGAAGGGTAGAAAAATACCGAAACTGAAATGTTAGAGAGCCAAACCACAGCTACGGACAATGGTGAAGCAGGAACTTAATAGAGATTTGAAGCAATAGTAGGAAAACTATTTTGTGAGTTTTTCAGTGTATATGGTCTGTTTTCCTAGTACAGATACAACCTTGCCACACCAGGTTGATCTGAAGGTGGTTCATTTATGTAACATTGTAAGGTAATATTTATTGTTTATGTAGAACAGCTATTTCAATTTAAGTATAAAAATTTGTTGGCTATTTAGTACATCCAGTGGCCACACACTTCAGTTGGATTTTTCTTTCATGTATTTATTTATTTTCTTGCTTTTAATTTTCATAACTTACTGGCTTACTCATTTTTCATGTTACTAAAGTAGAAATGTTTTAACAGATACACATAATTAATTGTTTTAGAAAAATTAATTGCAAGCTTTGGAATAAATTAAGCAATTCCTTTCATTTAAGTTTAGAGACTATCCTGTCATTTTAATAGAATATTCATATTTAGTAAGAAGTATTTCCTCCTTTTAATTGGCTTGTTAATCACAATTAGTACTATACAGAGCTCATACACGCTATTTTCAAGTCCTTGTCCAGTATATATCATAGCAAAGAAGAATAAGCTTTATTATGGAAGTACTTATTAAACACACCAATATTTCTTCAGTTCCTGCACAGATCTGCTCTTCTTAGAGGCTAGAGATTCTAAACATTATTTATTTTTCAGCTGTAACCGAGGAAAAAGAAAGGAGTAAAAGAAATCAAAAACTATTTAAAATAAGGAATAGGAAACATGAGGATACATAAAAAATTGTTTTCTAGTTGCTACAACTTTTCATAATTTTTGCGGATCTATAAAGAATTTCTTATTTATATCAAAACTGAAATAAAATGAAATAATTGCTCCATCTGAATTGCAGAAAAATCTACTTGCTTGAAGTTGTACTGTAAAGTTCAGAAATTTAAGTGGAGACAGACACCTTATGAGGGCTTGCATATGCTAGTAACCCTTGACCAGTGACTCAGATTCAAGTGATATATTATATTACTATCAGATTTTTTTGTTAGATGTGTTTTTAGAGACCTTATTCTACCACTGAATGTGAAGATCTCATCCTTAAAACAAAGAAATTGAAAAAAATAGCACAATGATGTAGCAGACAATATTCTAATTAAATGCTTAAAGACACTTAGTAAAAGCAAAACAAAACAAAACAGCAATCAGAATAAGCAAATACTTTTTAGATTAAAAATAGATCTGCACTTACAAAACTGAGATAATGGGGACCTGATAAAAAGGAGTTACTAAAGTTTTTTATATTTTAAAAGAACTGTATTTTTAAATGATTCTTTTATTTCATGGATTTTTAATAGGTGTTCATCTCATATCATTGTGACTGGCATCTATGGCTCAATTCAGTAACTTGCACAGGAAATGACATGTGTCTACTGATATAGGCAGCTGATTCAAGCCTAAGAAATATGATACTTCTAATGTAACATTAGACATTAACCAGACAGTTCGACAATAGACATAGTTGTTAGGAAAAATGGAGACAGACTTTTTAGCAGGGCCTGTGGTAATGGTTTTAAACTAAAGGAGGGGAGATCCAAGCTAGACATGAGGAAGAAATACCGCACTGAGGGTGGTAAGACACTGTAACAGGTTGCCCAGAGAGATGGTAGATACCCCGTCCCTGGAGACATTCGAGGCCAGGATGGATGGGGCTCTGAGCAACCTGATCTAGTTGCAGATGTCCCTGCTCATTGCAGGGGGGTGGACTAGATGACCTTTGAAGGTCCTTTCCAACCCAACTATTCCATGCTTCTATGACTTTACTATACAGTCAATGTACACAAATAGTCATGTGTAGAACATCATTCAGGCCATGGTAGAAATCTAAAATGCTGAAGGATGCTCAAAAATTACCTATATTTTTCTGCCGATTCCTCCTACAAAGGGCTACTGATTCTGAAGGTACAAAGATGTTGCAGTGCAAAACCAAACAGATAACATAGAGACCTGGCAAACTCAGATAACAAAACACTTCTATTAAGTGCATAGGTGAAATTTTATTATGGGAATATACAGTATATACTTGCACTATATGAAACTGTATGAATTACATTAATTTTCTGTCCTGTGGGAGAGATGGTGCAGTCCAGGAAATAAGCCAATGTGGTTGGTATGAGTCCTAACATAATGTTCTTATCCTTTTAGGAAGATGATGCCACCCAGCATAAGTCTTGATTTGCTGCTGATATACCCCATCACACTTGATGTTGGATCTGACATGAAGATGAAAAACTCTTCTTTAGGTACATCAGCAGAAAAAGGGAGACCAAGAAAATGTGAGCCTGCTTCTCAATGGTGCAGAAAGCATGGTAACAAAAGACATGGAAAAGGTCAAGGTATTCAATGACTTCTTCACCATGTTCTATATTGTTAACACTGGTCTTCAACAATCCTGGGTTCCTGAGGTCTGTGGGAAAGTCTGGAGCTGGGAAGATTCACCATTTCAGCAAACTAGACACACACAATTCTATGGAATCTAGTAGGATGTACGCACAAGTACTGCAGAATCTGGCATCAGTCAGCTTGTATCATTGTGAGGCCACTTGTGATTTTACATGAAAAGGGATCACAAAATCACACAGAATCACATAATGTTAGGGACTGGAAGTGACCTCAAAAGATCATCTATTCCAATCCCCCTGCCAGAGCAGGAACACCTAGATGAGGGTAAACGAGAATGCGTCCAGGCAGGTTTTGAATATCTCCAGAGAAGAAGACTCCACAACCTCCTTGGGCAGCCTTTTCCAGTGTTCTGTTACCCTCACTGAGAAGAAGTTTCTTCTCATATTTAAGTGGAACCTCTTGGGTTCCAGTTTGCACCCATTACCCCTTGTGTTACCATTGGTTGTCACCGAGAAGAGCCTGGCTCCATCCTCATGACACTCACCCTTCACATATTTATAAACATTAATGAGGATGGTAACCAAGACACTTGATTAACTGTCTCTATAGGACTAGAAGAAAGCAAATGTCCCTTCTATCTTCCAGAGGGACAAGAAACAGGATCCAGGGAACTACTAGTGGGTAGGCCATATTCTAGAAGTTGTGAGGTTCAGTTAAAGATTAAGAAAGATGAATAAAACTGAAATATCTATGTTCTAAGGAATTATATTCAGCTCCACAATGTAGAGTCTAAAGTAAGTTATTATAGATATTGGAAGACAATTATTTAAATATGAACTAGGTATCTAATCTTTTTTTATAGCCATTAGAGATCTAGTCAACAGAGTCATTGAAGACTTGAGGAATATTGTTACCTATATCTTCAATATATCTAAAAAAAAATTAAATGTAAAATGTAAATGGAAATGTAAAATATGGAACTAAATCCAACAGATGTAATAAGAGAAACAAATTATTTCTAGACCTGATATTTTTTTATAGGATCATAAAATCTTTAGGTTGGAAAAGGTCTTTCAGATCATTGAGTCCAACCATTAACCTAGTATTGCCATGTCCACCTCTAAGTCATGTCCCTAAGTGCCAAATCTACACATCTTTTAAATACCTCCAAGAATGATGACTCAACAACTTTGCTGGTCAGCCTATTCCACACAATCCAGAAACCTCCTAGAATATTTCCTTTCTGCCGTATTATATTTCTAGCAGACATCTGGGAAGCTGAAGTGCCCCATGAGAACAAAGGATAGCAATTCTGAGACTTCTCTCAGATGCTTACAGAGTATTTCATCTGCCCCTTTATCTTGTTTGGGAAGTTTATAACAGATTCCCACCAGGATATCTGCCTTCTTGAACTTCCCTCTGATTCTTTCCCATAAATGCTCAACCCTTTCATCACCATCATCAAGGTCTAGACAACCAAAACACCCCCTAACATAAAAGGTTGCCCAAATGTCTCTCCTTCCTTGTCTATCCCTTCTGAAGGGCTTATAGACATCCATTGCAGCACTCCAGTTGTGTGAGTCATCCCACCGTATTTCCATGATGGCAATTATATCATAGTTATCTAGCTGTACAATGGTTTCCAGCTCCTCCTGTTTGCTGTCCATGCTTCATGCATTGTTGGAGATACACATAAGTTGGGCTATTGGTCCCACTACCTTTATTGGGGTAGAAACCCTAATTCTGATGTGGCCCTTCTGAAGTGTTTCCATGGTTTCTAACAGGTTAATAACCCTTACATCTTTGCTACCACATACATCTCCATCCCCTTCCTGCACTGTGATGGATAAGGTTCTGCATGCATGAGTACAGAAACATTTCAAATATACTCCAGTGCACTCAGCACATCATGGATCAAGCTGAAGGATCTCACTAGCACACCGTCCCTCAAATATTGCCTGTCATCCTGTGGCTTATTGCTAGTGAGCCTGATTTCATCTCTTTTATAAAGAATTAGGTATGTGTTTGTTTGCTTGTTTTTGTTGTATAACTGCTATTTTGTATCTCTAAGTCAACAGAATGTTACATTTACACTGTTCTATCAAAACTGTAAGCTCCATAGTAAATGTGTTATACATTAAAAATAATTGATTGGTTTTGCATTACATTTTCCCCTATCCTTCCCTTCTCTTATATTTAACATAACTATACTAGTAACTGTAGTTATGAATATGCATATTGTCTGGCAAAATAAGCATCTTCAAACTGTTACCAGCTCCACATCCTGCTACAAACATTTGCCTGAACACTAATTGCTCAGAATGAATATACATGTGGAAAAACAAATACTAAAAGAAGCAAGATATTTAAATTGAAATTGACTTTTTCATTTCCTGTAAATAACTACAAGAAAAATATGGACATTTAAAGTCTCCGAGTGGTCAGATCAGTTAACCGTGACAAAGTCACTCTTTTAGTAATATGAAAGTTATTAGACATTCAAAGATCAGCTTTTATCTGTTAACAGTAGCAAGAGTTCTTATGTCATTTGCAGTGCAGTGGCTAAAGTGCATCTACAGAGCATGGAAAGTTGACTAAGCTTATAATGACCACCTATTATTCAGACGATTGATTTACAAAATATCACTCATCATTTAGCTGTTATTTTGCACAATGAATCCCTACAGATTTCTGTGATAAAACTTGAAATTTGCCTACTAGTGTAACAACTACAGTGCAATACCTGAAGGAATGAGGGACTGGCTTCTGAATATTAGAATAGGTCAAGCAGTGAGTCATTCATAGGTAAATATTAAAAGATAATTAAAAAAAAAGGAAAAAGGAAGCTCAAACAGTCTATAAAATGTAAAATACATTATATTCCTATTGCTTCATTATAAAATAAATTATTTGAAGGTATAACAATAGAGAAAAATAAATAATGTAATTTAAAAAAAAATCAAGTTAGGATAATGTTAGACATAAGAATAATGTGGGTTTTTTCTTTTTAAATCTGTAGTTTGGAACATTCAAAACAATTTACAAATTTAAGTTGAATATATCAAATTAGATATATCTGATATATGTCTGATATATGTCTGATATATATCAGACAAGATGGAAATAACCAAAATTATTAATATGCACTTGATGTTTCTTTATGTTACTTAATCATTATTAAGAATTTTTCAAATTATTTTTATCAGATCATTCATAATAGGAGCAAAAATCAGATTGTTATATGCTCAAGGAAAGTATGAGTCAAGGAAGAATGGCAAAGAATTTGATGTCACTTCTGTTTAGTTCAAAACTTCATGATTAGGATCAGCCTCTGGGCTGTAGGAAACTATGGGGCTTCAGGTTCATTTTCCATTCCAGCTAACTGAGACCATTGTTCTTTTTCACTGAGCTGTGTATATGACAGTAGTTGACAGAATATTCTGAAGCTTTCAATTATATTTTCAAAGCTCTTTACTTTTGTACAACTAACATTTACTAATTAAAGTAGAAGCCAGAATGAAATGATAATGCTTCTCTTAGTTAGACCTTTGCAATGTAAGTGAGCAAATCACTGTATGCTCCTTCTTTACTCAGTGAAAAGAAATAAGCACTTCTAGGGCATGATTTATTTCATGCTAAAGTAGGTATCAAAAATAGGTCAGGTGAATTTCTCCGTGAAAAGTACCCCTTTTTCTCTATTGACTATAAAGAGAACTGATGGTGACTAGCTCAGCTGTAGATGTCTGTATGGTAAGCAATGAAAATTAGATAAAATCGACACTATCCTGGATTTGTCAGCAAGGAATATTGCAAGAGTTCAGATATCTACTAACAAATGACCTAGTTTAGGGTTACACTTGGGGACTAGGACCCTATTTTTCTGTATCACTGCTATCCTATTCTTGGCTTACCCTCCTTTCAGGAAGAAAGAGAACTGATTCTGGACAAGACTCAAGTAATACTCTATTAGACTTGAATTATGCAGTACGCCAGATGCATATCTCCTCATGGAAATAATATGCAGAACTGCTTTTCATGTTACCTTCACTATTCTTCTATGATCTGCAACATGGTGAGAAACAGAATGTTAATCAGAAGATAAATGTATGAAAATGTTAAGGATTTGTATCTTAAAGCACACATAAAAGTCTCTTGCATAGCAGCAAATATTAAAAGATTGCAATGTCTAAAGTGTAGCATTATTGCTATTAATAAACCTCTTTCCATTAACATTCTAATAAATACTTCTAGAAAACAACTTCTACATAAATCCTACATAATAAATATTCATTAAGCATATGAAGTACAACTTCAAGTTAGACTTAGACATTTCACTCGTTATGCAGTGTGGAATCAAAGTCTAACAGTTGGGATTTTCTGAACATGTGCAAATCATCTCTCTGGCAACTGTAGAATTGGTCCAACATATCATGCATCAGACCTACTAAACATGATTTGTGCATTGCAGTAAGATCATTGTGAAGTTGTTTATTAGTATTTCTGGTGAAGAAAAGATCAGTTGTCTTTGTTGAGTAGATTTGATCCAGTTTACATTGGATCCACAGATCATAAACCTTCTGACATTGGTTTGCCTGACCTAACCTCAGGCTAACCCAAAGAAACCACTGACTCTAATCCCCAAGTTATAATTTATGCATTAAAATTTGAGCTAAAGTGAAAGTCTCACTACACTAAAATTTGAAATATGTAAGTCCAAGAAAAAAAGAAAAGCTGCTCATCCTGTCAGATCTGCACAGGGATTAGGTTCAGGAAACTAAATTCTGTCTAAATCACAATATTGATGTCACTAATTTTAAATAATAGCTCACAATCTCTTCAACAAATAGTCAGAAACTTGGTCTTAGCTCTCTTTTAAATGTTGGAAATTGAAAGTTACTGTTGTTGTATACCACTTCCTCAGAGTTCCATATGATATTTCAGTTATTATCTGGTGATCACCCATTGTACTTAGCCATTTGTCATCTCTTTTCTTTCTTGCATCTCTGCCTATAGTATTAAAAAAACCCACAAACATACCAAAAAAAAAACAAAAAAACAAAACAAAAAAACAAACAACCAACAAAACAAACAAACAAAAAAAAAAAACAAACCAACCAACCAAACAAGACCCACCAAGTATTTGCTCTGCCTTCCTACACAATGCTCATGCTGAGCTGTGAAATCATCCAGCAGAGATTTACTTGCCTACCAGCTTTACAGTGGGCTAAAGAGGAAGCATTAAAGTTATTCTGTAACCTTCTGGTTGTACTGCACCTCTGCTTTCTGCCAATAAAAAGTAATGACAGAGAAAAAGATATCTGTCTCCAATTTGATCTTTTCCTTAAATGATGTAGTGGCAGAAAATATGTGTGTCACCAGCATTTTTGTTCCTCTGTAGCCCAGGATTTCTTTTGGCAGAAATTTTAAAGATGAATGCTTATCTGGTCTGTATCTGCATTTCTTAGACAGGCTTGCTACAAGAATAAAATAAAATCTCTGTTTTCTAGGTACATAACACTATTGCAATGCAATGGTTTTGTATGGTAGAGGCAGACTGGCAAAGGACAAATTACAGTGGAAAAAAAAAAAAAAAGCATTGTTTCCATTTTAGACAGGAACACTGACCATTACTGTAAATGACTCATTAGCATAAGGACGACTGAGTGTTCATACTCAATTGGCTTGAGATTCTTCCTTTTTCATATCTGGATTTTTAAATCAAATTATGATTTTTAAGGTACTAAATTATAACCGTGTCTGCAAGATCTAAAGTATGAGAGAAAATAGAAGTTATTAAGCTTTTGATTGACTGTATGTTGCTGACACTCTTCTCTTACTTGTCTTGAATACAAACTATAGCAAATTAAAGACTTAATAAAGAGGTTTTCCATGTTAAAATGGGCTCTTTAGTAAGGAATATGTAAAATATGACAACTTTAGATTTCACAGTTGGGGAAGTGGTTTTCATTGTGCCCTTTTTTTCTTTTTTTTTTTTTTTTTTTTTTGGGTCAACAGATGCCTATTTACAACATCCACTGTATTATAAAAAAAACAGAAAGTTGATCTAAAAAATGGAATGTGATCTAAATCAATTTAAAAAAGGAAAGGAGTTCTTATGAAACTTCCTAAGTCTTAATGTTTTGAAACAAGCCGGAGGACAGAGTGGGACCTAGATTTTACTGGCACAGCAAATAGTGGTGTCAAGTTGTTTCAAATGTGAAGTAGGCTGCATTCAGTAGTAATGTTAATTAAATTCCTTTCTCCTGGAATAAAAGGGATGAAAAAAAGGATATTTGAAGTCAAAAGTTTTGAACGTTTTCTGAAGTGTGATATCTGTGAACTTCTACTTCTACTAGAGACACAGCTTTATTATCTGGGTATAGAACAAGTTTAACAGTTATGCAGCTTTCAAAGTAAGCTTGAATGTGGTCAACCTGAAGTACAAAGAGAATATCTGTGCCCATCTGTAGACATACCCTAAAAAAGCCAGTATAAACTTGAAAGAGTAAATAGCACATGGATCCAACATATGCACACATTGTACAAATGCGAACAAGATCAAATGAAACTATACAAGGAGTCACAAGGTACTTCAGAACTGTTTAGCTTTTTAGACTGGTCAAAGCACCTTGCAATGCTCACCAGCTCTAAGTACATTTGAAGTGTTTAGAAAATTATGAACTCTCAAAGAGAGTGTTTCTTAGGTATATGATTTCTCAGTCAAAAGTATTATCTTAAAAGCTACCCAGACAAAAGTAATCATGTAAAATGGTGCAGTGTGTGCTCCGATATTCTGTGTTCTCATTGTGACAAACTACTCATAGGGGCATGCAATGAATCAAATGGTTGCCATAACTTCAGACTAGGTTTGAAACGTGCCTCTTCACCTGTGTTACCTAGACTAGCTCTTTGGTTCACTTCCTGGTTTGCTCCAAATTCTTGGTCCCCAACTACAAACATTGTATGAGTGCTAGTTCTTATCAGGACTCTCTCCTGGAACAAGGCCTTTGGTTCCTTCAAAGAGGAAAACCAGGCATACCGGATAGGAACTTCTACACTGAAAAAATAGAAAAGTCCTCTGTCAAGTTTAGCTCCATCTTCCCAGTACAGTCAACAAACAATAATCTGGAGGATCTTGCTCATTTAAACTTCCCACTTGCTTTTATGCCATACCATGTTATGCGACATGTATCTTTAGGGTCACTCTGATAGATGTCATCACAATTACACTGTATGATTGTCTTTGAACTGAAAACAATAAAACCACCTCTTCTCTCCAGATAGTAACTGTGCCTGAAAACCACAGGTTTATTACTGGAGAATCAGGGAAAAGACTTGTATGAAAAGTTACAAAGTTAAAATCTCATCAACTTAACACTATAGTGCGATGATCTCTGCAGCCATATCAGTAGCCAAACAAAACAGTAGATAAAAAGTGGGTATTTGTATCTAATTTTAAAATGAGAAATGCATCAGGGGGCAAACGTATTTTTATTTTGGAAAGCAACAGTTGCACAAGACCACATTCAAAGACATGCTGTTTTCAAAAATAAAGCTATCTTAAGCCACAATTTCATAGCTGATGATCTGGTATTAGAAGTGATTCTAAGAGTATCCCCTGTCATTTCTGATGAACTAGCAAGTGTAAATTTCATTCTGGGAAATGGTACAAAATCTGTTGTTTCCTTCACTTTCTTTACCTTCACAACATATTTCCTTCTTACATAGAGTGAATATTAACCTACTCTTGTTGTCTGGAGAACAAGCTTGAATACTGAGTAAGACATTTCATTTCATTGTAATAAGGGCATGGTAAGGAGACATTTATCTTGGTCTTGTCAGCCAGCTACTGAAATGATATTAGTGCATATACCCCGTGATATGTTGACCTTGGCTAGACACAAGGTGTCCACCATGCTGTTCTATCACTCTTCTAAGCAAGACAGGGGAAGAAAATAAGATGAAAAAAAACTTCTTCTTGATCAAGATAAAGGCAATTTAATAAAACAAAAGCAAACGCTGTGCTTGGAAGCAAAGGAAAACAAATGATTTATTCTCTACTTCCCATCAGTAGGAGATGTCCAACCACTTCACAGGAAGTAGGGATTCAGCATGTGTAATGATCGCTCTGGAAGACAAATGTCTTAAAAACAAATGCCCCTCCTCCTTCTCCTCCTTTCTTTTAGCTTTTATTGATGGGTAGCCATCATATGGTATGGAATATCTCTTTGATCATTTTGGGTCAGCTGTCCTGACTGTGTCCACTCCCAAGATCTTGCCCACCCCTGGCCCATTGGGTGAGGTGGGAATGTTGGAGAGACAGCCTTGATATTGTGCAAACACCGCTCAGCAGTAAACAAAACACTGGTGTGTTATCAACGCCTTTCTAGCTACAAATACAAAGCAGAGCAATAGGAAGACTTTTATGGGGAAAATTAACTCCACCTCAGCCAGACCAAATACATGTCCTTAGTAGTCCTTTACATGTTCCACAAATATATTGGTTCATATGTCTTTGGCAAGCTGCTCCCTTAAGATCGGGAAAGAAATATCACCCTCTTTTTTTTTTTTTTTTTTAATTTATTTTTATAAGTGAAAAAAAGGAAAAAAGAACTTAGAAGGCACTCATCAGACTCTGGGTGAATTAATGCAGACATAAGTTTCATTCTATTCACATCACTTGTAATCTATTTGATACATTTACATTTGGAACAAGTGAACTGCAGCCTAGAAATTTCTTTACATTGATTATAAATTTAGCTGCTCATCACATGCTCTTGCTCATATGCACAAGAAGATCAATTACATTTGTGCTACTCTGAAAGCCAGAAATTCTGTTGGATTCATCTGCATGCCACAAAGACTGTATACTAGGATATAATTTTCTTCCAGAGAAAGCAAACAGGTTTTAATATACAGGACCAATAAATCACAGAAGGAGGAGAAGATGTATAACAAGGCAACAGCAACAGAACAAAAGAAAATGCAGGACACCTATGAACACAATTTAAAAAAATTCTGTCTTTTTTTATCAGAGATACTAACAAAGAGATTAAATACTTGTGTCTACTCACTATTTGCTTCATGGCTAGTATTGATTACAGATGAAAATACACATAATAGTCAAATTTACAACTAACATAAGCTAAGGCTTCCTCACGTCCCTCTTTTTAATTCATGAAGATACAGAAAACCTGCCAAAGGAAGTTCCGGTTTCTGCCAAGGCTGTGCAGGTTTCCAAAAGTCCTTCTAATCAAAAAGACCTATAAGATGGTTAAAAACTAATGCATTTTGCAGACACATTAGTGTTATAGAATGACTAAAACTGAATTCACGTCCCAGCTTCTGATGCCAACAAGATGGCAATAGACTGGTCAAAGAGAGGCCAAAATATGAATGTGTTCAAATAAGTATGTAATCAGAATTGTATGAGATCTGTGGTAAGGAAGCAGCTAAGCTTCTGACTGGTGACAAGACAACCGAAAGATCCATCTAGTTCTTGTTGGGATTTTTGTGTTTTGTTTTGATTTGGATTTTGTTTGTTTGTTTGGCTGTTTGATTGTTTTTTGGTTGGTTTTGCTTTGTTTTGTTTTGGTTTTGTTTTTGTTTTTGATTTTTTTTTTTTAATCCTATCTTTCTCTCAGTAGCTACTGTTGCTTATTTTTGGAGCTGCATACTCCAAGACAGCTCTTTGCAGCTCTTTGGTTTCACCAAGTTTAATATTTTTTTTACAGTAACAGATAAGACTCCTTGTCATTCTTTCAAATTTCTGACACAGTGCCAAAGTATTCAGTTCATTTTCCTTAAGTTCAGTTTCTATATGGTTGGGCACATGACTTCCCTTGAGAGCTTTAATTTGAATGTTATTCTGTGTCCAGTATGAAATTTTAGCAAATTATAAGTCTCCCTGGTTTCTGCATACATTCTTCTTTCACTAAGAATTTTCAGGAATGAACCTTCAGCTTTAGCAGCAACATGCCATATAGTATAAAGGCAAAGGGAGGAATCAGCAGGCTAGATGTGTTGTGCACTGGCAGCACACAAAGAGAGCATTTTGCTCTGAAAAGATATTCTTTTGAAAATGGTTTTTGTGAACATCTGAGAAGTGCTTGAGCATTTCTCTCTTGCCTGCATCTGATTTAGAATTAATGCTGAACATTTTTTTGAAGGCAGATTCAGCAAGAGCAGAGAGAAGATCAAGGAAGAAAAGCAAAGATGACAAAATGCAATTCCATTATTTCAGTTGTAGTTACTGCTGATTGTAGACTGATTTCTTAAAGCTGTCATCATGTAACAGCATACACAATCTTCCCAACTTTTTATTGTGATTACACCTATAATCATGACATGCTGATCTAATACAGAGATATTGAGTGTGATTTGGTCATGAAATCCTTTCCTTTGGCTCCTGGAGTTTAGTTCAGACAAATCAGTTGAAAAAAAAAAAAAAAGTCAAAGAACCAAAAGTCTTGGCAAGGAGATCTAACTCTTCCCTATTCTGTCTCCTTACTCCTACTCAAAACAATCCTCACCCAAATATGGCATATATGAAAAGAAGAATTTTGAGAAACCTGTAGAGAGCTGACAAACACAAAATCCTTGTGAGCAGCAGATGGAAAAAAAGACAGGATATCCTGGTGCATCACTGGTGGCAATGGACATCTATGCTTTAACAACTGAATCAAAGTACTAGTTTAGATGTCTGCATTGTGGACTGAAGGTCATCCTCAGACACTTTCTAGTACTGTAGAGTTAATACGGTATTATTTTTATAGGTTTCATGATTAGCATCCTTATTCAGATTCTGAACACTTCATTTAAGCGATTGCATTTCATTCAACTAAAGTGCATCTACACAAATGCACGCAGCATGGGTAAAAAACATGATGAGCTGGAAGTGGCCATGCAACTGGAAAATATGTTATAGTTGCCATCGCGGAAACATGGTGGGATGACTTACACAACTGGAGTGTTGCAATGGATGGTTATAAGCTCTTCAAAAGGGGTAGGCAAAGCAGAAGTGATGGAGTAATCCTGCATGTTAGGGAGCTTAATGATGTTGATGATGCAGTTGAGTATTAATGGGTACAAATCAGTGGGAAGGCCAAGAAAGAAGATATCCTGGTGGGAGTTTGTTACAGACCACCCAACCAGGATGAAGAGGCTGATGAAATACTCTGTAAGCATCTGGGAGAAGTGTTAGGATTGCTATACCTTGTTCTCATGGGGGACTTCAACTTATCAGATGTTTGACAGAAATACAACAAAGCAGAGAGGAAACAGTCTAGATGATTCCTAGAATGTGTGGAAGACAACTTCCTGACACAGTTGGTCAGTGAACTAGGGAAGACAGCCCACTGGACCTGTTGTTTTCAAACAGAGAAGGACTTGTGTGTGATGTGATGGTTGGAGGCTGTCTTGGGCATAGCAATCATGGAATGATAGAGTTTTTTATTCTTGGAAGAGTAACAAGAGAGCTCAACAGAAGTGCTATCTTGGACTTGTAGAGGGCAGACTTCGGCCTGTTTAGGAGCCTAGTTGACAGAGTCCCTTGGGAGGAAGTCATGAAGGTCAAACGAGTCCAGGAAGGCTGGACATTCTTAGAGGCTCAGGAGCAGGCTCTCCTCATGTGCCCAAAGACAATCTGGTGGGGAAGAAGGCTGACCTGGCTGAACAGAGAGCTTTGGCTGGAACTGAGTTAAAAAAAGAGAGTTTACAAACTTTGGAAGGAGGGGCAGGCCCTTCAAGAGGACTACAAGGATGTTGTGAGGTTATGAAGAGAGAAAATTAGAAGGGCCAAAGCCCACCTAAAACTTAATCTTGCTATTACCACAAAAGACAATTTAAAATGTTTCTATAGATGCCTTAGCAACAAAAGGAGGGCTAAGGAGAATCCCCATCTTTTATTGGATGCAAGGGTGACAAAGTGACACAGTGACGAAGGCTGAGGAAAAGGTCGATCTACTTACTGCCTTCTTTGCTCAGTCTTTAATAGTGAGACCAGTTGCTCTCAGGGTACCCAACCCCCTAAGATGGAAGACAGGGATGGGGAGCAGAATGAAGCCCTAATAATCCAAGGTGAAATGATTAGCAACCTGATACACCACTTAGACACACACAAGTCTATGGAGCCAGATGGGACCCACCCAAGGGTTCTGAGGGAGCTGGCAGAGATGCTCACCAAATCACTTTCAATCATTTATCAGCAGTACTGGCTAACCAGAGAGGTCCCAGTTCACTGGGAAGTAGCAAATGTGATACCCATTTACAAGAAGGGCTGGAAGGAGGATCCAGGGAACTACAGACCTGTGACCTTGGAGCTGGGGAAGGTTATGGAACAAATCGTCTTGAGTTCCATCACGCAGCACATAAAGGACAACCAGCATTTTTCAGAGCTACCTCTGAAACGTATATTGCATTTTTTGAGTGCAGCATTTTAGTTCATATTCAATACCGGAGATTGTTTCTTCATTTACAGAGAGTATGTCTTCCTGAATCTGGAAATTAATTTGGTACAAAAAGCTGCACTTGGGCTAAGTTTCTTAAATGTAGTGGGTCTTTGCTTCTCCCTGTCCTTTTTGAAAGTTATTTTAGTGTTATTTTAACTTTTTACATGCTAGAGATGTATATATTGCACATTATAGAAACAAAAATTTATTAGGTGAGTTATATAAGCTAAGCACTCATTTTAATTAATGAATATGGAAGATAAATACAGCTGCTACATAATAGGATGTCATTTTAGCTATGCATTAAACATGTAAATATTTCAGGCAGTCATTTAACAAGAATGTTAGTAATATTTCTTTATATAAGAAGTTTGACATAGCCAAAATACTCACATGAGCATTCATAGTACTATCAATAAGACCGTATTGTGTTAGCATGGTAAGGATTTAGTTGAGGGGGGGTGCTACAGAGATTGCTTCTGTGAGAAAGTTCTAGAAGCTGTCCCCATATGTGACAGAGCCAACACCAGCTGATTCCAAGACAGACTCTTTGCTGGTCAAGGCTGAGGCCATCAGTGACTGTGGCAGCACTTCTGTGATAACATATTTAAGAAGACTGGGGAGAGAACTGCTGCACAACGGCGGCTGGAGGAGAGGTATTAAGGAATTTTACCTAGGTTTCCTGATGCAGAGGCCTAGATACAGATTCCAGAAATCCTTTTAAAATAAATAATTTATTTGCAAGGTACAGCATAGAACAGCTTGATCTGAGTGCCTCCAATTGAGGGACCTCCAGCCAAAAAAGCCTTGGGCAGTTACACCCTTATGATCTAAGCTTCCCACCCCTCCCATGTCAGTTTGGGCCAAATGTCAAATTAGAGTCTGGGGATTACCCATTCTTCATTAGATCTCTTAATTCTCATCAGAAAGGCTATTTCTTATTTCTGTAGGTAGTTGTTTGTCTTTCACCAATCAGAATAGATGTCAATCAAAGACCTGTCCTTCAGTTGTTATTTTGTACCTGCAGTGGGGAGAAAAGTAAGTCCTTGGCAATAACCAAAATAGTATTTTGTTTCTCATCTTTTGTTAGACACGCCATTCCATTCCTTATTTTTTCTCAAGGGATGCAGTTCTCCATTGATGATAAAAAAGCTCCCCTTATACAGTAGCTTGAACCACTTTTTGCTTAACAAGGCAGAAAGTTCAAAAGTTCACAGTTTGCAGTCTAGGCAAACTTAATATGTAAGTGAATTCTATATAGGTAGTTTCAAAAAAATTCTGTAAGAAGCAGAATACAAAATAATTCAGTAAGCTGTAGTAGTCTATACCCTAACAAGAGAAGTGAGTGTGAGAAAAAATCCTGCAGACACCAAGGTCAGTGAAGAAAGAGGGGAAGGAGGTGGTCCAGGCACCTGAGCAGAGATTCCCCTGCAGCTTCTCCCTGCAGCCCATAGAGGTCCATGGTGGAGCAGATATCCACTTGCAGCCTGTGAAGGACCCCACGCTGGAGCAGATGGATGCACCTGAAGGAGGCTGTGACCCTGTGGGAAACTCACACTGGAGCAGGCCCCTGGCAGGACCTGTGACCTTGTGGAAAGAGGGGAACTCACACTGGTGCAGGCTTTCTGGCAGGACCTGTGATCCTGTGGGGGACCCATGCTGAAGCATTCTGTTCCTAAAGGATTGCACCCTATGGAAAGGACCTATGTTGGAGCAGTTTGGGAAGAACTGTGTCCTACGGGAAGGAGTCATGTTGAAGAAGTTCATGGAGGACTGTCTCCCATGAGAGGAACCCCATGCTGCAGCAGCGGAAGAGTGTGAGGAGTCCTTCCCTGAGGAAGAAGGAGCAGAAGAGATGATACATGATTAACTGACCACCACCCCCACTGCTCATCCCCCTGCACTGTTGACAGGGAGGAGGCAGAGAATTTGGGAGTGAGGTTGAGTTCAGGAAGAAGAAGGGGGTAGGGGGAAGGTATTTTAAGATATCATTTTTTTTTCTTGTTAGTTTACTCTGATTTGATT